>NC_069500.1:853601831-854201831 GCF_027579735.1 Bombina bombina | reverse complement strand
TCTGTAGGAAAGCAAAGAAATCCTTTTTCGGAAGATCATAGCTTCCAGCCAAGTTCAAAAAAGAGTTGACTGTCAGATCTTCCGACAGTAATTGTTTAACATATACTTAACCTTTCCTTTTCCAACGATGAAATACTGTTTGTGTGAAACCCGGATGAAATTCCGGGTTACCACAAATACTGAGGATATTCGTACAAAAAGGATTTACCTGCACTCGCATGCAGACCTGTTGCCATGCCTTTATTGTATTTTTAAATATTAGCATATTCGCAATTCTCTTAGGGATTTTACTTATGGGGCAGTGCAGGAGTGTTCCCAAATTAAATGGTTCAATCATATCACTTTCTATATGACCAAATGTTGGGTATTCCTGATTGGTTATCCAGTCCAATGCATATTTAGCTGTAGTTGCCAGATTATACACTTCTATGTCTGGAAAGTCCAATCCTGCTGCTAATTTGTTATGCTGTAGTTTATCTAGTGCAATCCTTGGCCTTTTACCTGCCCAAATAAATTGCGTACAATGTTTTTTAAAACATCTAATATCTTTTTTATGTAATAATAGCGGAATATTCTGACATAAATAAATAATTTTCGGAAATAAGATAGATTTAATTAACATTACTCTAGCAGTTAGGGAGATAGGTAAGTTAGTCCAAGTTAATAGTTTACATTTACATTCTTCAAATACTTTGGGGTAATTTAATCCATAACACTCCGTCATGTTTTTGGACAAAATAATGACTAAATATTTAATCTGTAGTGTTTCCTTAAAAGGTAATGATCTTTTAAAATCAGGAGACTTTTTTAACCATAGCAGTTCCGACTTCCCCAAATTCATCGTATACCCTGAGATCTCACTAAATAGTTGAATCTCGTCCAACAATACTGGGAGACTTTCTTCTATATTACTTAGATATATCAACAAGTCGTCTGCCTATAAAGAGAGAACCATTTTTTGATCTCCAATATGTATACCATGCATACATTCTCTCAGACGTATTGCAAGAGGTTCAATTGATAAATTGAATAGTAGCGGGGATAGAGGGCATCCCTGTCGGGTCCCTCTCTGTAACCTAAAGCTCTCAGATGTATTCCTGTTAACTACTACCGCTGACATTGGGTTATTATATAAGGATTTTATTAAATTCGTAATATTATCTTTGAAGCCAAATTTTCCTAAAGTTGTAAATAGGTGGTCCCAACTTATATAATCAAAAGCCTTTTCAGCGTCGACCGCAAGAATTGCTGCGTCCAAAATCGCATCTTCCGTACTATTCTTAATTTTATCTTGAATATATTCTATAATCAACATTGTTTTCCTAATATTTTTTACCGGATTTCTCCCTGGCATAAAACCAGTTTGATTATCATGAATAATATTAGATATAAATGGTTTAATACGGTTAGCTATTATAGCCGTCAGTATCTTATAGTCTATATTAAGTAACGATATTGGGCGGTACGATGCCGGATTTTCTGGATCTTTATCTTTTTTGAGAAGAAGTGTGATGTTGGACGCAGCAAAACCAGTCGAACATTGTTTATGTTCTAAAAAGAAACTATTATATAAGTTATATAGAACTGGTGGGATTTCTTCCGATAGTATTTGATAGAATTCCGCAGGTAACCTATCTGGTCCTGGAGCTTTATTAGTTTTAAGATTTTTCATTTCTTGTTCAATTTCTCCTAATGAAATGGGGGCATTAATAATTTCCATTGCCTCCTGTGATAATTTTGGTAGTTCGATTTTATCCCAAAATTTATTTTTTACCTCTTGATTAATTATTCCAGCTGTATATATGTTTTTAAAGAAGTCTACAAAAACTTTCTGTATCTCTTTATTACTAGTAACCGTGAGTGCTCCCTGTTTAATTGCCCCAATGTTATTTTTAATTCTTCTTTTCGTTATATGTGCTAGATATTTAGCAGATCTTCCCTTAAAGCCTCCATATAATGCTTTGTACGTATATCCTCTTGTATCGTATTTTGCTTTAAGAGTAAGTCTCTCTGCATCTTTAACTTTATATACTTGTCCCATAGGACTTTCATTGGTTGTGTTATATAAGCCTGAAAGCTATTTTTAACTTTACACAGATAGGCCTTAACCTCCCCCCTTAAAACTGCTTTACCACATTCCCAGAATATTTCCGGTTTATTCTCATAAGATTTATAATTTATCGCATATTCTCGCCACTTATTCTTCAACCAGTTTTGGAAGGCATTATTTTTTGATAGATATTTAGGGAAAAATATTTCATTATTACAATGTTTTTGATATGATTTTAATTCTATATTTAGTACAATTATAGCATGATCTGAAATCTTTATATCACAGATCTCTGTTTTTACTTTCCTACCAGTCATTGTCTCAGCTATTAAGAACATATCAATTCGTGAAAACGCCTGGTGTGACTTGGAGACACATGAAAAAGCCTTAACGTCTGGATTTTGAAGTCTCCATATATCTTTTGTCCCAGTTTTGTGACAGAATTTCTGTAATATACGTGTTTTCCTATCTCTTTTGATTCCACATTTACTATTTAATCTATCCAAATTTAAAGAGAAGGCCAAATTAAAATCACCTCCTATTATCAAGTTTTGATCCCTATACACCAATAATTTAACTGTTAATGAATCCCAAAATTGGTAGTCCACCTTATTTGGACCGTATACATTACATACAATAAACAATATATTATTTATTTCGATATGGACAATCACATATCTGCCTATTGGATCTATCATTTTTTTTATAATTTTATATGGTAATAACTTATTTATCAGGATTACTACTCCATGCTTCTTGCTGTCATAATCAGAAGTAATCACCTCACCCACCCATTTAACTTTCAGTTTTATGGCTTCTTTTTCAGGCAGGTGTGTCTCTTGCAATAGTGCTATATCCGGTTTATGAGACCCCAGCAATTTAATTATACTTTTTCGTTTTATTGGCGATGAAATTCCTCCCACATTCCAAGACACTATTTTTAGATTCTCAATCATAAGTAATTCACTTTTTTATCAGCCATAACCCCATTCAGTCTACACCGAATAAGAATAATAGGGACAGAGCAGTCAAACAACCAGTCAGACATACAACCAGTCAACCAGCCATACAAACAACCAACCACTCAAACACACAAGCAGCCAAGCAGCAACCAAACACCCAATTATCAAACCTCCAACCACACACACCACTGAAAAAAAAAAAAATTCTCCCCTACCCCCCCTCCCAGCAACAATACCCTTAGAAGATCATCTATTGTAAAATTATGACCAGCAAAATAGTAGTACATCAACAACATACTCATACATAAAACCCTACGGGTTGAGGTTCTGAACCTAACATAAAATATCATCTTTGCACCAATAAAAAAAAGAAAAGAAAAGTAGGTAAACTTAATACTCATACAAAGAACCCTACAGGTTAAGATTCTGAACCTAACATTGAATGTCATCTTTGCCATAATAACAAAAAAGAAAGGCAGATAGGTAAACTTAATTGGAGAACAGGACATGCTTCCTACTTAAACATTTTTATTCTAAACTTTATTAATCAATACCTTGATCTCTGCAAAATGTTTTTGCTTCCTGGGGAGTATCTATTACCTTAGTCTCTCCATCCATTAACAAAGTTAGCCTGGCTGGGTACATTAATCTAACATTGTAATTAGACTTAATCAGTTTTGAACAAAAAGGGGACATTAATCTTCTTTTTGCAGAAGTTTCTGCGGAAAAATATTGGAATAGCATTATTTTGTTTTGCTCTAAAAGTACTGGAAACACTTTCCTATAATTCCTCATCATATTGACCTTGTCTGTAAATTTTAGAAACTTAGCAATTATAGGCCTTGGTTGTAGTATACCATCTGTGTTTCTACGACTAACCCCTGTTTTATGTATTCTTTCAATTTGTATATGCTGAGTATCAGAATACATATTCAAGGCCTTTGGTAGTGTATTAGAGATAAAATAGACTAGGTCTTTAAAATCTGCAGTCTCAGGCACACCGATAATTCTAATATTGTTACGGCGAGACCTGTCTTCTAGATCTTCTACTTTTTTTTGCATATTATTTACATTAGTTTGTAACAATGAGTTGGCCTGTTCCAGCTGGATCATTCTATCCTCTAAGTCTGAGACTCTATTTTCTGCCTCGTCTAATCTAATATTAAATTGCCTGACTTCAGTTGACAGTGTACTAATATCCTGTTTAATTTCTAATTTTAACGCATCCAACTGCAGTGTGAACACTCTGGATATTTGGGCAACTATATCCGCTGCATTGTTGGTCGTTTGTTGTATTTCACTATCTGGTTGTGGGGTGTCCGAGCCTAGCTCTACACTTTTAGGGGCATTTTTCTTTTCTCTGTGTCTTGGAGGCATAGCTGGGGAGCTCCCTTTCGAAGCAGATATATATCTATCCCTCAGATTATTTTACTAAGTTAGGGAGCAAGTGAAAACCAGTGAGAGTGAAAAAAAAAAGAAAAAAAAAAAAAAGATTTTTCTTTTCCTTTCCTTTTTCCCTTCCTTTTTTATAAAAAGTGATATGTATGTATAGCTCTGTATTAACAGAGGTGTATAATAAAATAAAAAATAAAACTACCAATCAATATATATATTACAATAAATTTAAATTATAATTAGTGTTTAATGTATCTATTATAAATAGATAAAGTGAAAAGGTGAAAAAAGAAACCAAAAAAACCCAAAAGGTGTGTTAGGCCTTAACTCCAAGACTAGTCCTATTTAAATATATTTATATACTAATCATGCCTTTAATTAACCCTTTTTGAAAAGTGTCTATACCCACACATTCTGAAAGTACCAAATTACACTAAAAGTATCCAAATTTCTTCTACCAATCTTCTACTTCAGTATATTTTGTTGTTCAATGAATCTCTATATATATTCCTACATCAAGTTAGCTATCTATATATACACCGCAAAGAGTACTAAAAAAGCATTCAATATACAGAACTCACTCTATGTAGAAAAGTGAAGCCCTATCTTATTCTTGTCACACAAATTTAACAATGTCTAGATGCTTAACTTGTTAGATCTCATGTATTGGTGTCTATACTAAGAAAAGGACTCTCTAATAATAACACCTAAGTGCAATTAACTAATCATTATTACCAAAATGCCCAGGAAACTTCAAACCATTTGTATCAGACAGATTTTGTCTTTATAGATATATATATGCAAGAGTATATTACCAATTATGAGCTATATAAATGCATTCAGCTGTTGGCTTACTAACTAGTATTATAGCCTTATATATCCATTTATCATCTCAGACTCAGTAGCAGCTCATTATATTCAAATTCTAACTATAGCAGAACACATAGATAAAAGACACCAAGTCCACTTTTCCCTTTTCTCCCTTTGAAAAAGGACTTTTTAACACAGCTTTGGTCCATTGAGAATGTAACTAACTTCACAACTCCTACCCAGATGGGTTATGGGAGTAGAATGCAATTTTAGTCAGCCCAAATGAAAGAAAGCCTTATATATCCATTTGTCATCTCAGGCTCAACATCAGCTCATTATATTCAAATTATAGCCGTAACAGAACACATAGATAGAAAACACCAAGTCCACTTTTCCCTTTTCTCCCTTTGAAAGAAGGACTCAGCAGCTTTGTTCATTGAGAGTGGGGTTAACTTCACAACTCCTACCCAGATGGGTTATGGGAGTAAATATAATTTTAGTCAGCCCAAGTAAGAAGGTAGCAATTTCTGCTTTATTAATCTTTTCCAAAACACATATTGCTGCAATCCAGTTATTATAATCACTGTCCCAGCTTTGTTCTCAGTTGCATATACAGTACCTCTTTTTACAGGAGGGCCATATATCTCTTGCAAAGTTCACTATCCGGTCTCTTCGCTCCTACCCGAAGGTTATGGGAGCCATTCTACCCAGGGGATTTACCAGAGTATTAAATAGAGCATTTATTCTTGTTAATTCTAACACAGGGCTTTCTTTTTTAGCCCATACATAATAAATATTTGCAAGATTATTCTCTGGCCGTGGCTGGCCGTAGCTTGTCACAGTGTCCCGCAGCCTTATTATCTTAAGCGGAACTTCTCTGAAGTAACCCACTGCTGGTTATCGGGCTTACACTGCGAGAAAACAAATCACAGTACCTGTTTGGTAAGCTTATCTGCTTATCTGCTACTCGATATCTCCCGCCAGCCACACTACATTCACCTCCACTCCAACCAGAGCAGCCCACTGCTAACGCTGCAGCTTCTTTACTTTTCAGCTTCTCCTCCTGTATGATCTTTCCAGGGTCTTGTTATCCTCTTCTGCCAAGCGGTTCCGCTCTCCCTCTCTACGGAAGAAATCGCTCCAATCTCAGGAGCCTTACATGTCTGGTGCTTCCAAGCGCAATAGCTCCTGTTAATGCGGGTCGCCTGTGTGTAACGGCCAAGGATCACTGCGCTGCAACGAGCCGGTAGTCGAGCTCAAGGGAGAAGCGCGAGTTTGCAAGCGTCCTACTTGCTCCGCCTCTTCCCGGAAGCCCAATTAGTGGTTAATTTCTCTTTATTTTAACTAGGTAGCTATTAAATAGTTAATAACTATTTGATAGCTATTGTACCTAGTTAAAATAAATTTAAATTTGCCTGTAAAATAAAAATAAATCCTAAGATACCTACAATAATATTGTTATTTATATTGTAGCTATATTAGGGTTTATTTTAAAGGTAAGTATTTAATTTTAAATAGGAATAATTAATTTAATAAGAGTTAAATTTATTTAGATGTATTTAATTAATATTTAAGTTAGGGGGGTGTTAGGGTTAGGGTTAGACTTAGGTTTAGGGGTTAATAATTTTATTATAGTTGCGGCGATGTAGGGGGGCAGGATAGGGGTTAATAAATGTATTATAGGTGGCAACGGTGTAGGGGGGCAGATTAGGGGTTAATAAGTTTAATATAGCTGGCGGCGGGGTGCGGGAGCGGCGGTTTAGGGGTTAATACATTTATTATGGTTGCGGCGGTGTCCGGGAGCGGCGGTTTAGGGGTTAATAACTTTATTTAGTTGCGGCAGTGTAGGGGGGGACAGATTAGGGGTTAATATGTATAATGTAGCTTGCGGTGGGCTCCGGGAGCGGTGGTTTAGGGGGTAATACATTTATTTAATTGCGGCGGTGTAGGGGGGGACAGATTAGGGGTGTTTAGACTCGGGGTACATGTTAGGGTGTTAGGTGCAGACATCTCCCATAGGAATCAATGGGATGTCGGGCAGCAGCGAACATGAACTTTCGCTATGGTCAGACTCCCATTGATTCCTATGGGATCCGCCGCCTCCAGGGCGGCGGTCTGAAAACCAGGTACGCTGGGCCGGAAAAGTGCAGAGTTTACCTGCTAGTTTTTTGATAACTAGCAAAAGTAGTCAGATTGTGCCGAACTTGTGTGCGGAACATCTGGAGTGACGTAAGAATCGATCTGTGTCGGACTGAGTCCGGCGGATCGAAGCTTACGTCACAAAATTCTACTTTTGCTGGTGTAAAGGGCTTGATAACTAAGGCGAATCAGCCTCGCCACAAATACACTGCAGAATTCCAGCGTATTTGAGGTTGACGGCTTGATAACTAGGGGCCAATATCACAACTGTGGCATATGTCAATCATCAGGGTGGGACTCACAGTCCCCAAGCTATGAAAGAAGTATCTTGGATACTTGCTTCCTGTCTAATTTCTGCGGTTCATATCCCTGGTATAGACAATTGTGAAGCAGATTATCTCAGCCTTCAGACTTTACATCCGGGGGAGTGGTCGCTCCATCCAGATGTGTTTTCTCAGATTGTTCAGATGTGGGGTCTTCCAGAAATAGATCTGATGGCTTTCCATCTAAACAAGAAACTACCCAGGTACCTCTCCAGGTACAGGGATCCTCAGGCGGAAGCGGTGGATGCGTTAACTGTTCCTTGGTGTTACCAACCTGCTTATATTTTTCCGCCTCTAGTTCTTCTTCCAAGAGTGATCTCCAAAATCATCATGGAACAATCGTTTGTGTTGCTGGTTGCTCCAGCATGGTCTCACAGGTTTTGGTATGCGGATCTTGTTCGGATGTCCAGTTGCCAACGTTGGCCACTTCCATTAAGGCCAGACCTTCTGTCTCAAGGTCCGTTTTTCCATCAGGATCTCAAATCATTAAATTTGAAGGTATGGAAATTGAACGCCTAGTGCTTAGTAATAGAGGTTTCTCTGACTCAGTGATTAATACTATGTTACAGGCTCGAAAATCTGTTTCTAGGAAGATTTATTATCGAGTTTGGAAGACTTATATTTCATGGTGTTCTTCTGATAAATTTTCCTGTCATTTTTTTTGAATTCCTATAATTTTACAGTTTCTTCAGGATGATTTGGATAAGGGTTTGTCTGCAAGTTCCTTGAAGTGAAAAAGTTCTGCTCTTTCTGTTTTATTTCACAGAAAGATTGCTAAGCTTCCTGATATTCATTGTTTTGTAAAGGCTTTGGTCCGTATCAAGCCTGTCATTAAATCAATCTCTTCTCCTTGGAGTCTTAATTCGGTTTTGAAGGCTGTACAGGCTCCTCCATTTGAGCCTATGCATTCTTTGGACATTAAACTTCTTTCTTGGAAAGTGTTGTTCCTTTTGGCCATCTCTTCTGCTAGAAGAGTTTCCAAATTATCTGCTCTTTCTTGTGAATCTCCTTTTCTGATTTTCCATCAGGATAAGGCAGTTTTGCGGACTTCATTAAAATTTCTACCTAAGGTTGTGAATTCTAACAACATTAATAGAGAAATTGTTATCCCTTCTTTGTGTCCTAATCCTAAGAATTCTTTGGAGAGATCCTTACATTCTTTGGATGTGGTAAGAGCTTTGAAATATTATGTTGAAGCTACTAAAGATTTCAGAAAGACTTCTAGTCTATTTGTTATCTTTTCTAGTTCTAGGAAAGGTCAGAAGGCTTCTGCTATTTCCTTGGCATCTTGGTTAAAGCTTTTGATTCATCAGGCTTATTTGGAGTCGGGTCAGGCCCAGCTTCAGAGAATTACAGCTCATTCTAGTAGGTCAATCTCCACTTTGTGGGCTTTTAAGAATGAAGCTTCAGTTGATCAGATTTGCAAAGCAGCAACTTGGTCTTCTTTGCATACATTTACTAAATTCTACCGTTTTGATGTATTTGCTTCTTCTGAAGCAGTTTTTTGTAAAAAAGTTTTTCGGGCAGCTGTTTCAATTTGATTCCTCTGCTTATGTTTAAGTTTTTTCTTTTCATTATGAGAATAAACTTATATTTTGGGTTGTGGATTAAGTTTTTTTCAGCGGAAAATGGCTGTTTTTATTTTATCCCTCCCTTTCTAGTGACTCTTCTGTGGAGTTCCACATCTTGGGTATTACTATCCCATACATCACTAGCTCATGGACTCTTGCCAATTACATGAAAGAAAACATAATTTATGTAAGAACTTACCTGATAAATTAATTTCTTTCATATTGGCAAGAGTCCATGAGACCCACCCTTTTTATGGTGGTTATGCTGTTTTGTATAAAGCACAATTATTTACAAATTCCTTTGTTGATGCGTTTTACTCCTTCCTTTATCACCTCACTTCTTAGCTATTCATTAAACTGAATTGTGGGTGTGGTGAGGGGTGTATTTATAGGCATTTTGAGGCTTGGGAAACTTTGCCCCTCCTGATAGGATTGTTTTTCCCACACGTCACTAGCTCATGGGCTCTTGCCAATATGAAAAAAAAAATGAATTTATCAGGTAAGTTCTTACATAAATTATGTTTTCACCCCCTGATGGCGACCCTGACTAGGGCTCAAGTGCTGGGGGGCATAGCAGTCAACATAGAATTGTGCAGAATGTGTTCAGGGGAGACTTTTATTACTGCAAGTATCTATATATCTATATATATCTATATATATATATATATATATATATATATATAAGCATCAAAGTCTTGGATAAGACCCAGTGAGTGCCGTCTTCTTTTGATGAATATATATATATATATATATATATATATATATATATATACAGGGAGTGCAGAATTATTAGGCAAGTTGTATTTTTGAGGATTAATTTTATTATTGAACAACAACCATGTTCTCAATGAACCCAAAAAACTCATTAATATCAAAGCTGAATAGTTTTGGAAGTAGTTTTTAGTTTGTTTTTAGTTATAGCTATTTTAGGGGGATATCTGTGTGTGCAGGTGACTATTACTGTGCATAATTATTAGGCAACTTAACAAAAAACAAATATATACCCATTTCAATTATTTATTTTTACCAGTGAAACCAATATAACATCTCAACATTCACAAATATACATTTCTGACATTCAAAAACAAAACAAAAACAAATCAGTGACCAATATAGCCACCTTTCTTTGCAAGGACACTCAAAAGCCTGCCATCTATGGATTCTGTCAGTGTTTTGATCTGTTCACCATCAACATTGCGTGCAGCAGCAACCACAGCCTCCCAGACACTGTTCAGAGAGGTGTACTGTTTTCCCTCCTTGTAAATCTCACATTTGATGATGGACCACAGGTTCTCAATGGGGTTCAGATCAGGTGAACAAGGAGGCCATGTCATTAGATTTTCTTCTTTTATACCCTTTCTTGCCAGCCACGCTGTGGAGTACTTGGACGCGTGTGATGGAGCATTGTCCTGCATGAAAATCATGTTTTTCTTGAAGGATGCAGACTTCTTCCTGTACCACTGCTTGAAGAAGGTGTCTTCCAGAAACTGGCAGTAGGACTGGGAGTTGAGCTTGACTCCATCCTCAACCCGAAAAGGCCCCACAAGCTCATCTTTGATGATACCAGCCCAAACCAGTACTCCACCTCCACCTTGCTGGCGTCTGAGTCGGACTGGAGCTCTCTGCCCTTTACCAATCCAGCCACGGGCCCATCCATCTGGCCCATCAAGACTCACTCTTATTTCATCAGTCCATAAAACCTTAGAAAAATCAGTCTTGAGATATTTCTTGGCCCAGTCTTGACGTTTCAGCTTGTGTGTCTTGTTCAGTGGTGGTCGTCTTTCAGCCTTTCTTACCTTGGCCATGTCTCTGAGTATTGCACACCTTGTGCTTTTGGGCACTCCAGTGATGTTGCAGCTCTGAAATATGGCCAAACTGGTGGCAAGTGGCATCTTGGCAGCTGCACGCTTGACTTTTCTCAGTTCATGGGCAGTTATTTTGCACCTTGGTTTTTCCACATGCTTCTTGCGACCCTGTTGACTATTTTGAATGAAACGTTTGATTGTTTGATGATCACGCTTCAGAAGCTTTGCAATTTTAAGAGTGCTGCATCCTTCTGCAAGATATCTCACTATTTTTGACTTTTCTGAGTCTGTCAAGTCCTTCTTTTGACCCATTTTGCCAAAGGAAAGGAAGTTGCCTAATAATTATGCACACCTGATATAGGGTGTTGATGTCATTAGACCACACCCCTTCTCATTACAGAGATGCACATCACCTAATATGCTTAATTGGTAGTAGGCTTTCGAGCCTATACAGCTTGGAGTAAGACAACATGCATAAAGAGGATGATGTGGTCAAAATACTCATTTGCCTAATAATTCTGCACTCCCTGTATATATATATATATATATTCAAAATACTTATACAGAAGAGCATGTATATAAATAATATTGCTTACTACTGAGTTACCTTTGTGGGGCCCAAATTAATTTTGCACCAGGCTCTTCTGTTGAGTAGTTCTGCTACTGACAAAGCAAATCTGAATCATGAACATTTAATTTTGTCTTTACTGTCTCTTTATTAACTCTATGATGCTTTATAAACAACCACAATGTATCCGTTATGTTGCTACCTTACAAAACTATACGGTAGCATTCATTTTAGAATTAGAAAGAAAGCCCATGTGTTTCACATTTTCTAGAGGATTTCCCCTTCCTTGTCTGATAAAAATTGTTGCCACAAATTTCCATGCAGTTCTCTACAGGGCTTCATCTTCGCATAAACTCTCAATTTTTAAGCAATTTCATGCTCTGTTAGGTGTAACTTAACTTTCCAAGTTGTTTCCCTGACCCATATACTCTTCTTCAATCCCACTTGACCTTATACTTTCTTTTCTTCATATTTCTTCAAAAATGTTGCAACAAAATGTCAATGTTTATTTGATATTCTTCATAAGTATCATTAACCTAATATTAATATTGTACCTTCGTTAACCCTTTCGCTGCTATGATATTTCACATCCTTATGGTAGAGGTATTTTTAGTTGTTTGGCCTTCATTGCATTTACACGTAAATATTAACTTTTATTCTGTGAGGTACCCACTCAAATTATACCTAATTTTTTCAGCAGACCAAACCTTTTTTAGAAAACAACCATACGGCTAGATTACGAGTTTTGCAGTATGAGTAAAAAAGCAGCGTTAAGGCTCATAACGCTGCAGGTTTAGGGGCACTGCACACTTTTTTGGCCGTATCGAAAATTAACTTACGCAATTTTCGTAAAGTCTTTTTTCAATGGGACTTCCATAGCGCCAGTATTACAAGCTTTTTTTTTTTAGGCCAAAAAGTGAGCAGTACAGCCTATCCCGCAAGATTTGTAATGCATTCTAAAGTCAGTTGTTATGAGTTTTACACTACAAAGCTGTAGCATAAAACTCATAACTAAAGTGCTAAAAACTACACTAACACCCATAAACTACCTATTAACCCCTTAGTGCATCAAAAACACTAAAATAAAATAAAATAAACCCCTAATCTGCCGCTCCGGACATCGCCGCCACTATAATAAACATATTAACCCCTAAACTGCCGCATTCCCGCCTCACAAACACTAGTTAAATATGATTAACCCCTAATCTGCTGTCCCTAACACCGCCGCCACCTACCTACATTTATTAACCCCTAATCTGCCTCTCCGGACATCGCTGCCACTAGAATAAACATATTAACGCCTAAACCGCATCGCAAACAGTAATTAAATATTATTAACCCCTAATCTGCTGTCCCTAACATCGCCGCAACCTACATTACAGTTATTAACCCCTAATCTGCCGCCCCCAACGTCGCCGTCACTATACTAAATTTATTAACCCCTAAACCTAAGTCTTAACCTTAACACCCCCTAACTTAAATATAATTAAAATAAATCTAAATAAAACCTACTATCATTACCTAAATTATTCCAATTTAAAACTAAATACTTACCTATAAAATAAACTCTAAGCTAGCTACAATATAACTAATAGTTACATTGTATCTAGCTTAAGGTTTACTTTTATTTTACAGGCAAGTTTGTATTTATTTTAACTAGGTACATGTCAGGACTCTCTCTGTTGTCTGTGTTGCTCAGCCTCTGCTAGCCCAACCCACATCCTCTACTTAATGCTCTCACAGGTAAGCTCAGGTTTTTAGTTGAATTGTTTATAACCTGCAAGCTACTGAGCTCCAAAGAATCCTCTGTTTACTTTGTCTTCCCTGGATTCCTGCAACCTGTGATTATTGAATCACCTACTCTGCTATGAAGCTGTTAACAAAACCTCTAATTTGATACCTACTAATCGCAAGTATTTTGACTTTATCTGCAAAGGTTTTGTCAAGGATAATACAGACTACCTCTGCTTAAGCTGCTGTTTCCAACTTCTCTGTGCTGTTTGAACTTGTCGCAATATTGTCTATACTTGCTAGCTGGGAATGTCATCTTATTTGATACAGTGTTTACTCTCATATTATTCAGATGTTCATTCATTAGTTAAGTGATTAACGGACTTTGTTATATTTACCTTGCTACACATTTACTGGGAATTTCTATGTTATCTGTGACTGGAGTTAAGACACACCCACATCTTGCCTGTCAGTAAATCTGAACCTCTCATTGGAGCTCCAGTGTTCTCGTCTTATTTGCAAGTGAATGTAATCTTCTGTTACTGCACACATTACTTGAAACAAGTTGTCTTTAAGCATTTGTCCTCTTCCTCACTGGGTACTCGTTAAATGCATTTGTATACCGTAGTTAAAGTTACTACGCATATTACTGTTAAAACACAAGAGACACTTCCTCCTGACGTCATCATCAGTTTAAAGCACTTATTTCAGATGAATACCACAACAACAATTTGAGTTACTTATTCACATTCACCTTTTATTCCTACAACAAGTGCATATTTAATTGTTGTTGAATTTTATAAAGAATTGAATAACTTCACTTTAAACATAAAACAGATCTTATGTTAAATATTGATCTAGTGCCAAGTGATACATACTTATATTTATTTACAAATCTGCAGTTGAGATCCTTAAAGAGACATACCAGGTCTAATTAACATTACAACCTTACATATTAACTAAGCCCCAAAAAAAAAAACATGGATCCAGCAGATCTCCCACAAATTGTATATACTCTGTCTCAGCGGGTAGACCAATTAGTTCAGGGTCTCAGGGACCTGCAAGTAGAAAATGAAACATTACTTAAGGTGATTTCAGAAACAGTAACTCCAAAATCTCATATCCATGAAAACAACCCAGAGCCACAAATATCTTTACCAGATCTTTTTTATGGTGATAGAAAAGTGTATCATAAATTTAAAAATGCTTGTCTTCTTACTTTTACTCTGAAACCCAAGACATACTCTACTAATAGGATAAAAGTTTTAACCCTGGGGGGCAGAGCCAGCTTCTGAAGTGGCAGGACACGTCTTTATGAAGCTCCTTCCTTCAGTTCAGTTTTTTGAGCTATTTATTCAACTATATACCTTTGACATGATATAATTCATATATGCTGAAGTTATTTAATCATCAACATACTGATTGGAATTCATAAGAGTGGATATTCCGACTGGGTCCTGACCTATGTTCTTTGGAAATGCTGTTTACTGCTGCCAGTTCCTAGACCATGAAGGTAAATCTGTAATATATAAAAGAAGCTGCTGCGTGTGTTGCATCTGGACTACCAGACTGCCACACAAAGAGGTGTATGTATACATCAAGGTGGTTGTTTTTATAGACACCTGGGCTTATAGGATTGTATTTGAAGAGATCAGATAACATCAAATGCATTTCTAAAATGGCGGAGGTGGCATACTGGGAGGAGACAGTGACTGCCGCGCTAGAACTGAGCTTCCAGAGACTTGAATTAATTCTAATAACTGAACTTACATCTTCTCTAATGGAGATTAAACAAACTGTATCTGTTTTGGGGCTGAAGGATTCAGAGTGTATGGTCTCAAGTATTATTGAAATGGCCCCTGAGGAGAGGTCAAATCAGCCTACTACACAGAGGCCCTGTGCAAGGGATTTTTCTATACCTCTGTTAGCCCCATGCAATGTAAACAGAGCTCGCTGTGGAAGGCTTTCAGCTTTGAGTGATTCATCTGGCTTACAAGACATTATTAAGGGGACACATAGGTCATATGCCCTTGAGTCTGACACATCTATGGATACAGGGGAGAGAAGATTTCATGCCGGGGAGATGTTGTTTCGGTATGATGTCAATGGGCTAACGAACCCCTTCTGGAATGAAAATGAAACAGAGAAGAAGGAGACAGCGCACATCCGATTCAAGGTAGAGGTATTTTTATTGCACAGTGACACACACACTAGTAATGAACTTACTAGATGGTAATAAAACAGCAAAATACAGCAAAAAGTAAGCGACTTCACCAAAGCAGACAAATGGCAACAGCAGAAGGAAGGCGTCCGCCTGGAAACAATGTTCAAAAGTTCCCGGCAAAGTGGATGATGATAGCACCGACAAAATACATCATCAAACCGCCTTACGTCTTCATCTACGGATGCCTGGTACAGCCAAAAGACCTCAACGCGTTTCACCGGTGACACTCCGGCTTTTCAAGAGTAATAGGCTGTGATGAGTGTGTGTCCTTTTAAACCCAGCTGCAAGGTTCCAATTGGTCTCCAGAGGTAACACATGCAAATAACAATTAAAAGGGTAAGTGGACAACACTGATTAATACATTAATATATAAAAAAATTGATGCAATAAAAAATATTTGATATGTATTAAAAAATTCCATAGTGTACAATAATTTAATATATTCGACACAAGTTAAAGCAACAAAGATATTACAAAAAATTAATAATTACAACGCTTTATTGGTAAAAAGTTAAATATTATTAAAAATTCATACCTATACAAATTCATAAAACCCTCAATATTAAAAAGCAACAATAAATCAATTTTAAAATGTAATATAAAAAAGGAACAGACCATAAGAAGGCTTGACCATCAAGATCCACATTCAAACTGAGTGGAGCCAAACTTCTCAACCTATATATCCACTCGGTTTCTTTTCTCCTCAGGTGTAATAACCTATTGGTTGTTCCAGGGGGTACCCAATCAATGATTTGTATATTTAGACCCCTGGTATCGCTGCCATGTACAGTGGTAAAATGGACAGGTACACTGTGCTTGTCAAACTGGATTTTAATGTTATACAGATGTTCGCTGAACCTTTTGGATGTTTTTCTTTTTGTGCGACCAATATAAATATGGTCACACTTACAGGAAAGCAAGTAAACAGTGTATGTTGTTTGGCAATTGCACCTATGTTTCATACTAAAATTCTCTGTTCCATTGTAGTTAAAGAAGAGGTCCCCTCTCTTGACAAAAGTGCACATAGGACAATAGGGTTTATTACATTTAAATGTGCCTCTAGGGGCTGATACCCAATTTTCTAGGCTACCTCTACACAAAGATGTATCTTCCTTATTCTCCCTCAATTTACTAGGAGCTAGGTGATTTTTAAGATTTTTATTTTTCTTAAATGTGATGGTTGGTCTATCACCTATAAGGTTGCCAAGAATGGGATCAGATTTTAAAATGCCCCAATGTTTATTTAAAACCTTATTTATAATCAGGGCCCCTTCATTAAAGCTAGTTATAAAATGTACTGTATTAATGGAATGAAAATGAAGCCTCAAACAGTAAGCTAGCTCAAGATATGGGAGACACAGTTCCCACAGTGTTGCTGGGAATACATCTGTCAGAAACGCTAATGTTTTTTGCTACCAGGATCCGGTATGTGAAAATGCATATGAGCTGTGACTGTTTGAAATGCTGGAGGGACATTTTTACTCGCACCTTTCAAGATGGCTTATGTATCCTCCAAAAAGCGGGTGTAGGCTAGAATACCAATGAGTTGGGGGTACATACGGAGGACTTAGTTTGCTACATCGGAAGGAGTTGTTAAAGGACACTCCTCATACTGTTATGATATTTAGTAGACGGTTGCTCTACATGTACTTTAATTTCCTAGCCTCTCTCTTAGCGATCTCACAAGCAGCTGTTTAATATTTTGTTTTGCTTATAGGAGTGATAGTACTGTGGATAATGAAGATCTATGGATGTGTGATGTCATATAGTACTACCTTAAGCTTGTTTTGTTATCTTTTTCTCTGTGTTAATTTTATTAAGTAATTCTATAGTTGAAATTTTGACTCTGCTTCACTTTTATTTCATATTATGCTATATCTACACAAGGGAATATAGACTTGGGTCTAATAGGTGGGGGAGATATGGTAGAGTAACTTGCTGACACAAATTAGGGGACACATTTTGAATGCCAACTCTCACCATTGAAGGGGAGTCAGCAATTAGTCATAGTTTTATTTTTATAATAGTCCTTATTCCAATCCCTATGACTTAGAGAGATATTGATATTGATATCGAGATACGAAGATAGATTCAGATTTAATACTGCCATACTCTTCTTCATTATATACCATTTGTCAAGGTAAAACTGTACAGCAGCTAGTTGAGACCCCATTGAGCTTGTATAGCTAACCCCAATATTGAATACTTATTATATATTACTACACAGTGAAAATATTGTCTTTGAGGTGCTATGGGTCAGCGTGCCACACAGATAGGGTGCACAATAGTCATGATAGCATAGTACCTATCATACATTAATGTAGGATGCCCTATTTGAAGACAAGACAAGCAAATATCTAACTAGACTGCTTAATAATTTACTTCAGATACTTGTTCAGCAGATCTGGGAAATCACCCTGTATAAGACTGTTGTAGACTACCTCCGGATGCCTGGATATTTGACCCATGGTTTCTCCGGAATTTATAGATCCAAATGCTTTATATTTTGAACATTATTCTTGATTCATGTGTGATAGGGGTATCCCCTCATAGGTCTTGTAGTGATGTTGCAGCTAAGCCCAGTATATTTTATGTACCTGTTGACCCTATAATATTACATACACCTCCCTTTAAGGCATACAAATATATTTGAGTTACAAGCCTTCTTTAGTATCACAGGCTCCGTTCCCCACCCTCATATGGTTTACCTGCTAAGCTAAGGGACACAGATCCCATGTGTACTTTCCTACAATCTATATTTGTGTGCTTAACCATCGATGCTATTGAGAAACCCTCCCTTAATATAGTAACATAGTAACATATTAGATAAGGTTGAAAAAAGACTGAAGTCCATCGAGTTCAACCTATACAAATCTAAAATACTTACAAAAAGCTCCAGTTAAGCTTAAATAACCCCATTAAAATGTGACCCATTTAATACTAGCAATCATATCCATGAATTTTGTTTATATACAGAAATTTATCCAGACTATTTTTAAATGTATCTATGGTATTGGCATTCACTACCTCCTTTGGTAATGAGTTCCACAATTTTATTGTTCTTACAGTGAAAAAACGTTTCCGTTGCAGGAGATTAAATCTCCTTTCTTCCAACCTTAAATTATGACCTCTTGTCAGAAACAATTTTCTTGGAATAAAAAGAGCTTCTGCCATCTCTGTATATGGGCCTTGAATATATTTATATAAAGTAATCATGTCACCTCTCAAGCGCCTTTTTTCTAAAGAGAACAGACCCAGTTTGGCTAGCCTCTCCTCATAGGTTAATTTCTCCAATCCCCTTATTAGCTTTGTGGCCCTTCTCTGAACTTTTTCTAGTTCTGCAATATCTATTTTAGCAATCGGTCCCCAGAACTGCACTCAAAACTCAAGGTGAGGTCTTACCAGGGCTTTATATAATGACAGAATTATGCTTTCCTCCCTTGAATCAATGCCTCTTTTAATACATGCTAGTATCTTATTAGCCTTTGAAGCCGCTGCCCTGCATTGTGCACTCATCTTTAGCTTGTTATCTATTACTACTCCCAAATCCCTTTCCTCCTGTGTTTAGCTAAGTCTTGTCCCATTTAAAAAATACGTAGCCTGCTTATTTTTACTTCCAAAATGTAGAACCTTGCATTTTTCCGTATTAAATCTCATTTTTCATTCACTTGCCCATAGTTCTAATTTTAGCAAATCCCTTTGTAAAGAGAGTTCGTCCTGCTCTGACCTAATGACCTTACTTAACTTAGTATCATCTGCAAAAATAGAGATGTCGCTATTTAATCCTTGCTCCAAGTCATTTATAAAAATATTAAAAAGAACAGGGCCCAGTACTGATCCCCTTTATCTATATTTTTACTTACTTCCTCGTAGAATCTAATTAGATTAGTTTGACATGGTCTATTTCTCCTAAAGTCATGCTGATTAGAACTCATAATCTTGTTTACACGAATATGCTCATCAATATAATCCCTTATAATCCCTTCAAATATCTTCCCCACTATTGATGTCAGACTAACTGGTCTATAGCTTCCTGGATCATCCCTGCTTCCCTTTTTGAAGAGTGGCACCACATCAGCTTTACGCCAATCCTGGGGTACCATGCCTGAGGATAATGAGTCTTGAAAAATTAAGAGTAAAGGTTTATGGGTGTATTCCATCTGGGCCTGGAGTTTTATTTACCTTAATATTTTCCAGTTTTTTCCTGATATCCTCTAAACAAAACCCAGTTAGTGGTATGGACTGGCATGTTCTATTCTGTTCCAAAGTATCATTCAATGGTTCCTCTCTTGTGTATACTGAAGAAAAAAACTGGTTTAGTACCTCAGCCTTCTCCCTGTCATTATTTATCATGCTACCCTCCACGCATTTTAATGTACCTATATTATCCTTCTTAGATTTTTTGCTATTTATGTACTTAAAGAACCTTTTAGGATTAGACTTAGAATCCTTGGCAATTCATTTTTCATTTTCAATTTTGGCTAATTTGATTGCTTTTTTGCATGCTTTGTTACATTTCTTATAAATATTGTATGCTGAGTCTGTACTATTTTCTTTTAATAATTTAAATGCCCTACGTTTTTTCCTAATTTCTCTTAACACATTTTTATTTAGCCATAACGGCTTAGTTTTTTTATTTTTATTTTTATAACCGTATGGTATGTGTTGATATGTATATTTATTTAACACATTTTTAAATATCCATTTATCCTCTGTATTTTTATTAGAAAATACATTGTCCCAATTTATATTATTTAATGATTTCCTTAAATCGTTGAATTTTTCTTTCTTATAATTAAAAGTCTTACGGCTAGATTTAGAGTTCTGCGGCCAAAGGGGTGTGTTAGCTACGCGTGCTTTTTTTCTCCCGCACTTTTTAAATACCGCTGGTATTTAGAGTTCACAGAATGGCTGCGTTAGGCTCCAAAAAGGGAGCGTACAGGCATATTTACCGCCACTGCAACTCTAGATACCAGCGTTGCTTACGGACGTGGCCAGCTTCAAAAACGTGCTCGTGCACGATTCCCCCATAGAAAACAATGGGGCCATTTGAGCTGAAAAAAAAACTAACACCTGCAAAAAAGCAGCGTTCAGCTCCTAACGCAGCCCCATTGTTTTCTATGGGGAAACACTTCCTACGTCTGCACCTAACACTCTAACATGTACCCCGAGTCTAAACACCCCTAACCTTACACTTATTACCCCTATTCTGCTGCCCCCGCTATCGCTAACACCTGCATATTTTTTTAATCCCTAATCTGCCGCTCCGTAAACCGCCGCTACCTACATTATCCCTATGTACCCCTAATCTGCTGCCCCTAACACCGCCGACCCCTATATTATATTTATTAACCCCTAATCTGCCCCCCACAACGTCGCCGCCAGCTACCTACAATAATTAACCCCTAATCTGCCGACCTCACCTCACCGCTACTATAATAAAGTTATTAACCCCTAATCCGCCTCACTCCCGCCTCAATAACCCTATAATAAATAGTATTAACCCCTAATCTGCCCTCCCTAACATCGCCGACACCTAACTTCAATTATTAACCCCTAATCTGCCGACCGAATCTCGCCGCTACTGTAATAAATGGATTAACCCCTAAAGCTAAGTCTAACCCTAACACTAACACCCCCCTAAGTTAAATATAATTTTTATCTAACTAAATAAATAAACTCTTATTAAATAAATTATTCCTATTTAAAGCTAAATACTTACCTGTAAAATAAACCCTATTATAGCTACAATATAAATTATAATTATATTATAGCTATTTTAGGATTAATATTTATTTTACAGGCAACTTTGTATTTATTTTAACCAGGTACAATAGCTATTAAATAGTTAAGAACTATTTAATAGCTAAAATAGTTAAAATAATTACAAAATTACCTGTAAAATAAATCCTAACCTAAGTTACAATTAAACCTAACACTATACTATCAATAAATTAATTAAATACAATACCTACAATTATCTACAATTAAACCTAACACTACACTATCAATAAATTAATTAAATACAATACCTACAAATAAATACAATTAAATAAACTAACTAAAGTACAAAAAATAAAAAAGAACTAAGTTACAAAAAATAAAAAAATATTTACAAACATTAGAAAAATATTATAACAATTTTAAACTAATTACACCTACTCTAAGCCCCCTAATAAAATAACAAAGCCCCCCAAAATAAAAAAAATGCCCTACCCTATTCTAAATTAAAAAAGTTCAAAGCTCTTTAGCTTACCAGCCCTGAAAAGGGCCCTTTGCGGGGCATGCCCCTAAGAATTCAGCTCTTTTGCCTGGAAAAAAACCACATACAATACCCCCCCCAACATTACAACCCACCACCCACATACCCCTAATGTAACCCAAACCCCCCTTAAATAAACCTAACACTAAGCCCCTGAAGATCTCCCTACCTTGTCTTCACCTCACCGGGTCCCGATCTGTCCAGAAGAGCCTCCGATGTCTTGATCCAAGCCCAAGCGGGGGGCTGAAGAGTAATGTCCATCCTCGGGCTGAAGTCTGGATCCAAGCGGCGGCTGAAGAAATCCATCATCGGGCTGAAGTCGGAAGTCCATCATCGGGATGAAGTCTTCTATCAAGCAGCATCTTCAATCTTCTTTCTTCTGGAGCGGAGCGGAGCCATCTTCTTCCCAACCGACGCGGATCCAACCTCTTCAACCGACGCCTACTCGCCGAATGACGGTTCCTTTAAATGACGTCATCCAAGATGGCGTCCCTCGAATTCCGATTGGCTGATAGGATTCTATCAGCCAATCGGAATTAAGGTAGGAATATTCTGATTGGCTGATGAAATCAGCCAATCAGATTCAAGTTCAATCCGATTGGCTGATCCAATCAGCCAATCAGATTGAGCTCGCATTCTATTTGCTGTTCCGATTAGCCAATCAGAATATTCCTACCTTAATTGGATCAGCCAATCGGATTGAACTTGAATCTGATTGGCTGATTCCATCAGCCAATCAGAATATTCCTACCTTAATTCCGATTGGCTGATAGAATCCTATCAGCCAATCGGAATTCGAGGGATGCCATCTTGGATGACGTCATTTAAAGGAACCGTCATTCGGCGAGTAGGAGTCGGTTGAAGAGGTTGGATCCGCGTCGGTGGGAAGAAGATGGCTCCGCTCCGCTCCAGAAGAAAGAAGATTGAAGATGCCGCTTGATAGAAGACTTCATCCCGATGATGGACTTCCGACTTCAGCCCGATGATGGAGTTCTTCATCCGCCGCTTGGATCAAGACTTCGGACCCTCTTCTGAACCGATCGCTGAACCCGGCGATGTGAAGACAAGGTAGGAAAATCTTCAGGGGCTTAGTGTTAGATTTATTTAAGGGGGGTTTGGGTTAGATTAGGGGTATGTGGGTGGTGGGTTGTAATGTTGGGGGGGTATTGTATGTGTTTTTTTTACAGGCAAAAGAGCTTAATTCTTTGGGGCATGCCTCGCAAAGGGCCCTTTTCAGGGCTGGTAAGGTTAAAGAGCTTTGAACATTTTTAATTTAGAATAGGGTAGGGCATTTTTTTATTTTGGGGGTCTTTGTTATTTTATTAGGGGGCTTAGAGTAGGTGTAATTAGTTTAAAATTGTTGTAATATTTTTCTAATGTTTGTAAATATTTTTTTATTTTTTGTAACTTAGTTATTTTTTATTTTTTGTACTTTAGTTAGTTTATTTCATTGTATTTATTTGTAGATATTGTATTTAATTAATTTATTGGTAGTGTAGTGTTAAGTTTAATTGTAGATAATTGTAGGTATTGTATTTAATTAATTTATTGATAGTGTAGTGTTTGGTTTAATTGTAGATAATTGTAGGTATTGTATTTAATTAATTTATTGATAGTGTAGTGTTAGGTTTAATTGTAACTTAGGTTAGGATTTATTTTACAGGTAATTTTGTAATTATTTTAACTAGGTAACTATTAAATAGTTTTTAACTATTTAATAGCTATTGTACCTGGTTAATATAATTACAAAGTTGCCTGTAAAATAAATATTAATTCTAAAATAGCTACAATATAATTATAATTTATATTGTAGCTATATTAGGGTTTATTTTACAGGTAAGTATTTAGATTTAAATAGGAATAATTTATTTAATAAGAGTTAATTTATTTTGTTAGAATAAAATTATATTTAACTTAGGGGGTGTTAGGGTTTAGGGTTAGAATTAGCTTTAGGGGTTAAAAAATGTATTAGAGCAGCGGTGAGCTCCGATCGGCAGATTAGGGGTTAATGCTTGAAGTTAGGTGTCGGCGATGTTAGGGAGGGCAGATTAGGGGTTAATACTATTTATTATAGGGTTATTTAGCCGGGAGTGAGGCGGATTAGGGGTTAATAACTTTATTATAATAGCGGCGCGGTCCGGTCGGCAGATTAGGGGTTAATAAGTGTAGGCAGGTGGAGGCGACGTTGAGGGGGGCAGATTACGGGTTAATAAATATAATATAGGGGTCAGCTGTGTTAGGGGCAGCAGATTAGGGGTTCATAGGGATAACGTAAGTGGCAGCGGCGTGCGGTCGGCAGATTAGGGGTTAAAAAATTTTAATAGAGTGGCGGCGATGTGGGGGGACCTCGGTTTAGGGGTACATAGGTAGTTTATGGCAGTTAGTGTACTTTAGAGCAAAGTAGTTAGGAGCTTTATAAATTGGCGTTAGCCCAGAAAGCTCTTAACTACTGACTTTTTTTGCGGCTGGAGTTTTGTCGTTAGATTTCTAACGCTCACTACAGCCAAGACTCTAAATACCGGCGTTAGAAAGATCTCATTGAAAAGATAGGATACGCAAATGGCGTAGGGGGATCTGCGGTATAGAAAAGTCGCGGCTGTAAAGTGAGCGTTAGACCCTTTCCTGACTGACTCCAAATACCAGAGGGCGGTAAAAACCAGCGTTAGGAGCCTCTAACGCTGGTTTTGACGGCTACCGCCCAACTCTAAATCTAGCCGTTAGTTAAGCCTTTAAAACACTGCATATGAAAAGAGATTTCAAATGTGACCATGTTATGATCACTGTTACCCAAATGTTCTTTAACTTCTATGTTTGATATTATATCTGTATTTTTTTGATAGCACTAAATCCAATATAGCTTTACTCCTAGTTGGCTCCTCTATTTATTGTGACAAGAAGTTATCCCTGAGAACATTTAAAAATCTATCCCCCTTAGCTGAATTACTAGTTTCATTGGCCCAGTTTCTATCAGGGTAGTTAAAATCTC
This sequence comes from Bombina bombina, assembly GCF_027579735.1. Lineage (NCBI taxonomy): Eukaryota > Metazoa > Chordata > Amphibia > Anura > Bombinatoridae > Bombina > Bombina bombina. Next base: position 854,177,005 of record NC_069500.1, on the reverse strand, counting down.
CCATAATTACAGCACTGTTATTAGCAGCCTTACCTATTTGGATAAGTAGTTGAGTTTCCTCCGGGTCACTAATGTTGGGAGGCTTGTAGCATGTTCCTAGTAATATTTTTTTAGGATTTTTTCCCCCACTCTTTATTTCAACCCACAGGGTCTCTACATTGTCACTTGTATCATAAATATCTTCCCTTATTGTAGGTTTAAGGTTAGGTTTAATATACATGCAGATTCCTCCACCCCTTTTATTATTCCTGTCCCTTCTAAATAATGTATACCCCTCTAAGTTAACTGCCCAGTCATGTGAATCATCCCACCAAGTTTCAGTTATACTGATAACATCGTAGTCCTCTTCTGCAACTAAGAGCTCTAGCTCCCCCATTTTACCTGTCATGCTTCTTGCATTTGTTGTCATACATTTAATTTTCATGTGCTTTCTGCTGCTACTTGGTGTGCTTTCCTAATGTGACATTTCTTAAGTCATCCCTTCCTTGAGATATTAAGGGAGTGACATATTCACAGACTGACCTCTCTGTTCTATTTTGTTCTAATTGACTCTTCCCCCCCCTTTGCCTAGTTTAAAAGGTTCTCTAAACGTGCTACTATCCTTTCCCCCAACACACCTTCACCCATGTCATTCAGGTGCAATCCATCCTTACTGTACAAATTGTACCCTAGTGAAAAATCAGCCCAGTGTTCTAAAAAGTCAAACCCCTCATTTTTACACCATGTTTTTAGCCATGAATTAACAGACCTTAGCTCCTTCTGCCTTACTGAGTTAACACATGGCACTGGTAATATCTCAGAAAATATTACTTTGGAGGTCCTTGCTTTAAGCTTGCTACCTAACTCCCTGAAGTAATTTTTTAGGACTCTCCATCTCCCACTGATTCCTTCATTAGTACCAATATGCACCATGACTGCAGGATCAGACCCACATCCCTCTAACAATCTATCAATACGCTCCACAATATGCCTAACACGAGCCCCTGGAAGACAGCAAACTGTTCTATGTAAAGGGTCTGGATGACAAATTACCCTATCAACCTTCCTTATAATAGAGTCTCCTACCACCAACATCTGCCTCTGGCCCTGACTTGTATGCCCCTCTTCCATGACTGAAGGACTGCCCAACATAGTATGCTCCTCTTCCACAGCTAAAGGACTGTTCACTATACTAGGCAACACAGCCCTCTCTGACACTGCCACCCCTGAACTGATATCCCCAACATCTTCACTTAATCTGGCAAATCTATTGGGGTGTACCAGCTCAGAACTGGCCTGTCTCTTCCGCTTACCTTTACTTCGCCCTCTAACTGTGACCCAGCTACATCCTGGAGTCTCCTCATCTGAATTCTCCCCATTCCCACTGCTGGAACCATTAACAACCAGCTCAGTCCTATCCATTTCCCTTTCAAGTGTCTGAATTTCATGTAGTGTTGCAATTCGTTCCTCCAGATCCCCAATACGAGTTTCTAAAGAGACAATATGCTCACACTTGCCACAAACATATAATCCCAGAAGTGGCTGCTCCAGTGATGCAAACATATGGCAAGCTGTACACTGAATGCGATTCTCACACATTCTTAATAAAAGGTTTAACTTAAAAGTATAAAATAAATATATTTGCCCTTGGTTACCCCAAAACCTTGTTTGTCTAACTACCTTGGTTAGCTAACTATTATACTTAAACAGACAATGTTACTTTAACAGAGAATCAATACAGCAAGCCTGAAAGAGCAAGCTCACAGAGTAAATGTGCTAAATTTATAGCCTTGCAAGGCCCACACAGGTGAAAATAATCCCACCCCTAATTACCCGCACAGACAGAAAAAAAAATTGGAATGCTAGAAATAAAGTTATTTAGCTATTTCCTTTTTTTGAAATAAAATTGCAACCCTTGCAAAGCAAATAATTTATAAATTAGCTTGGTTAGCTATTATACTATTATATGTGTAATTATAGTTACGAGGGCCCTATATGTTCTAAACCTGAAAATTTGAGGTCAGTTTTATGTGTCCACTAACCACATAGAAAACATTACATTACTAGAATCACCTTTGGCTCTTGGTTCTTTGTTTCCTCTAGTTATTGAAATGTAAGTTCTCATCTATGCCTTATAATGTTGTTGTAATGCTCAATGTATGATCAGTAGTGTATATTACTACTATTCGCCCTTACGGGTTGAGGGCATATGTTTGTGGTTACTATGTACTGTTTTATCTTTTACCTCAATAAAATATTTAAAAAAAAAAAAAAAAAGTTTTAACCCTGATTGCGTTCCTCAGAGGGGAACCTAGGGATTGGGCCGACTCTTACTATGAATCTGACAACCCCATACTCTCTTCTTTAACTGATTTTTTTATCAGTGATGGACGAACTTTACTTAGACACTAATTTACAAACTACTGCAGAAAGCAAGATGAGAGCTTTGAAGCAAGGTAACCGACCTGTCGAACTATATATTACAGATTTTAAGCAATATGCAACAGACTCACAATGGAATGCAGTCGCATTGAGAAACCAGTTCAGACTTGGACTCTCAGACTCAGTGAAGGATGAATTAGCCAGAACTGAACTGCCAGACACCCTAGATGCACTGATAAAGTTGTTGTTAGGATTTGCTAAGTTATTATAGAAAACACTACTACAACAGCTTACTGCCAATGTAGGACCACTCAGTCTCACACCTTACCTCGGATTCCCACAGATTGAACTTAAGGGAACCCTGATATGCTCATTGATCTGAGGGTCACTACAGCAGGGTAGCTGAGTGAATACGGAACCTTCACGCAACAATGACTGCTAGCAGCAGAAAGGAGAGTAATTCATAAGGGAAAGCAACTTCAACAGTAGTGAAAGAGTTAATTACTGCAGGTGCTTTGATTCACTCACACAAGCAGTGTAACATAAAGTTTATACAGCAAGCTTTAACAAACACACCAACAATCACACAGCACTTTGTTATCTGAATGAACTAATCAAGCTGAGAGCATTATATAATCCATAATTTGATAATGAATGTTAGTTATATCCAAGCTTGTTCAATGAAAGCATAAGAAGCTGTGTTGGTCATTTGAAACAGATAAAGTTGAAGTTATACAAACAGTCATTTGCGAACAGATATGAGGGTAAACTGTGACTAAGACCAATGTATGCTTAGGAAGTCTGTTTATGAAAGAATGGTAGCAATATATAACTTTGTCACAGTTGTTTGTATGCAAGTTAGTAAGTAGAGAAAATAGATTAATGCATATTTGTCATCTGTAGCATATATGATTCTCCAGCAGGTGTGCGTTACACAGATAATATGGCAAGCTTGCAGATAAATGGAGTTGCAGTAGTACACACAGTTCGTATAATGCAAAATATACAGACCAGTATTACAGGAGATGGCAATGAGCAGAGTAATACTGTTACCAGACAGCAAACAGTCCCAGCGGTACCACAGCGAGCCTGAGTCAGAGCCGCGGCGGGAGAATGTCGGGCGTGACGTCACACGCTGCAGGGAGTAACTTCAATACAGGAGAGACAGAGAGGTCTCTGACTGAAATAAACGGTGAAAATCTCCAGACGCAAAAGAGAACAAGGAGGTAGATTCAAGCAGGCAGAAACTCAGGGGGAGTTTAGAGAGCAATGTAATGGAATACAAAGTTGTATAAACGGCAAGGTCTCTTCAGAAGCAGCTTGTCACTGAGCAACAAATTACCAAGCAATGAGTTCTGTTGGGAGGTGCCTTAAATAGGGCTAATGAGTTCACTTTCTTAAAGGTATAGCATGAACAGAGATGAATCCCTGACAGGACACCCCCCCCCCCCCCAAGGAGCCGCTCCGCGGATCAAGGACCAGGACGATCAGGATTTCTACGATGAAAGAAGGAGACAAGACGGGGAGCAGAGACATGAGTGGAAGGTTCCCAAGAGTACTCCTCCGGACCAAACCCTTTCCAACTGACAAGATATTGGAGTTGATTATGATGGTAACGAGAGTCTAAGATGGACTCAATTTCATACTCCATGCCATCAGTAACTGAAGGATCCACCGTGTCATTCTGAGTTGTGTCTCTCATGGTACAGTACGGTTTCAAGAGTGAAACGTGGAATGTGGGATGTATCTTCAGAGAATCTTGTAGCTGAAGTGTTACAGCATTAACATTTACAACCTTTTGTATTAGATAAGGCCCTAAATATAGAGAAGCGAGTTTTTTAGAAGGAACTTGTAACCTCAAATGTTTAGTGCTTAACCAGACTTTGTCGCCAAACTTGTAATCTGGGGGCTTGGATCTACGTAGATCATAGTGGTGTTTCTGAACAGCCTGAGCTTCTTGTAAGACTTGTTTCAATGTTGTGAAATTAGTGGCAATGGTGTTAACAAGATCGTTGACTATAGGCATATCGGAATTGTTGATCTGATTTGGGTAATATGAAGGATGAAATCCATAGTTGATATAAAATGGTGTCATTTTAGTTGACGAATTTACAGCATTATTATGGGCAAATTCAGCAGTAGCAAGTAGAGAATGCCAGTTATCTTGTTGATGGGTGCAGTAGCAACGAAGATACTGTTCTAATGTTTGATTTGTCCTTTCTGTTTGACCATTCGTTTGTGGATGATAGGCGGTACTCAATCGTTTGGAAATATTGAGAGAGGAGCACAGTTGATTCCAAAACCTTGAAGTGAATTGCGTACCTCTATCTGTGGTAATTGACTCAGGTAGACCATGTAATTTCACAATGTGATTCAGAAAAAGTGAGGCAGTTTCTGATGCTGTAGTGGTAGGAAATGTGGTAGGAAATGTGCCATTTTAGAGAATAAGTCCACTACTACTAATATGGTGTTATAATTAGCAGATGAAGGTAGGTCAACAATGAAATCTATTTATTTTATTTATTTATTTATAAAATATTTTACCAGGAAGGATACATTGAGATTTCTCTCGTTTTCAAGTATGTCCTGGGATCACAAAACATTGCATTGATACAATAGGGTACAATAAAATACAAAAACAATAATAAAAATACACATTATATGCAAACATTTAACATAGAGCAGGTATGAAATATTTAATCAACCATGACAGGAGCATTCTGTTTTGAGATATGTATAGAGGGATCTCTTAAAGGATTTTAGGCTTGGGGAAGTTTTTAAAGTGTGAGGGAGGTCATTCCATAATTGTGGCGCTCTGTAGGAAAAGGAGGATCGAGCTGCTTTTTTTTTTGTATTGAGGCAAGCTAAATAATGTGCTGTTATTGGATCGGAGGTTATAGGAGGTGGGAATAGCAGGGGAGAGCATTCTGCTCAGGTAGGGTGGGAGCTTCCCAGAAAGGTTCTTAAAGACAAGGCAGGAAAGATGGAGGGTGCGTCTGGATTCCAGCGACAGACAGTTTAGTTCTTTTAGCATGTCACAAATCCATAGCAATCGCTGCCCAAGGTCTATCTGGTACTGGTAATGAGAGAAGATAACCATATGGGCTCTTATGCTGATGTTTCTTAGTTGTACATACCACACAGGATTCAATGTACTGTTGAATAGTATCATGCATCTTGGGCCACCAATAATTCCTTTTAAGCAAATGAGCAGTTCTATGAACTCCAGGATGACCAGCCAACAAGGAGTCGTGGGCAAAGGCAAGTACTTCATTCCTGAGAGAAGGAGGTATATACAATAGAGTGCCATGGTAATATAAGTTGTCTGAATGTTATAGTACATCCAATTGATCCAAAGATGAATCATTCCTTAAATGTTCTTGTAGAGTGGTTTTAAAATCAGTTGTTAGACAGATAATTCTATCCGAAGGTATGATAGATGAAGGAGAAACCAGATCAGTAGGACGAGGGTCTTTTCTAGATAGAGCATCAGCTTTCATATTTTTGGATCCTGGTCTATAAGTTATAACGTAATCAAAACGAGAAAAGAACAAACTCCAACGAACTTGGCGTGCAGTAAGGGTCTTGTTTGATTTTAAATATTCTAAATTACGGTGATCAGTATAGATAGTGATTGGATGTGTTGCACCCTCCAGGAGGTGTCACCAAAACTCCAAAGCTGATTTAATTGCAAGAAGTTCTTTATCACTGATTCCATAATTAATCTCCGCTGAACTCATGGTTCTAGAATAGTAGGAGACAGGATGCAAAGGTTCTTTATCTGAGTGTCTCTGAGATAGAACAGCCCCTACAGCAAACTCAGAAGCATCAACTTCCAGCGTAAATTGACATGTGGGATCTGGGAATTGTAATATAGGGGCTGAGATAAATTTACTTTTCAGAAGATTGAAGGAATGGTCAGCATCTTGATTCCAGACAAACTTAATTTGTTTACGTGTTAGCGTAGTGAGAGGTCTGACTATAAGAGAGAAATCTTTGATGAACTTTCTATAAAAGTTCGCAAAGCCCAGGAATCTTTGAACATCTTTTTTATTACGTGGAATAGGCCACTTAGTGATAGCGTCCACTTTGCTCGACTCCATTGAAATTCCAGCTGGTGAGATGCAATATCCAAGGAATGATATGGTGTTTGTGTTGAAAATACACTTTTCAAGCTTTGCATAGAGATGGTGTGCCCTTAAACGTGTTAACACTTGTTTGACATGTACAATGTGAGCCTGTAGAGAATTTGAGTAAACCAAGATGTCATCCAAGTATACGACAATACAGACATCTAACAAATCATGAAAGACATCATTTATAAAACATTGAAATGTCGCTGGGGCATTGCACAATCCAAAGGGCATTACAGTGTATTCATACAAGCCGTATCTTGTACGGAATGCAGTTAACCATTCACCCCTGCCCTCATCCTGATCAAATTATAGGCACCTCTGAGATCTAGTTTAGTAAAAACTGTGGCACCTTGTAAACGTTCAATAAGTTCAGGTATGAGGGGCAGGGGGTATCTGTTCTTTTTTGTGCATTTGTTCAACTGCCTATAATCGATAATAGGCCTAAGACTGCCATCTTTATTTTTTACAAAGAACATTGCAGCAGCTGCAGAGGAGGTAGAAGGTCTAATAAACCATTTTTTCAAATTGTCATCTAAATATTGTTTTAAATGATTTAACTCTGGCTGTGACAACGGATATATGTGACCGTATGGTATGGAGCTTCCAGGTATAAGATCGATAGGACAGTCATAGTCTCTGTGTGGAGGTAAGGACTCAGCCTCTTTTTTATCAAAAACGTCAGCAAACTCACTATAGCATTCTGGTAGCTTATGTTCAGTGATTTGACAAAGTGTGTGTACCCCAAAACAGGATTGCTTACAGTGATTTGAATCGAAAACTACTGATGCTGTAGACCACGATATAGTGGGATTATGTTTTATTAACCAATTCAATCCAAGGATTAGTGGATAAACAGAAGATGGAAGGACATCAAACGAAATAAGCTCTGTGTGTCCTGAAGGGGTAACCACTTTGAGTGGAATAGTGTGGTGAGTTATGGGACCAGAGCTAAAAAATGAACCGTCAACCAAACGAATAGATAGTGCAACATTCTTTTTTATTAGTGGTATGTGATTATTAACAACAAAAGTGTTATCAGCAAAATTCCCAGAAGCCCCTGAGTCAATTATGGCCTGAACGTTTATCTTCTGATGGGACCAATGTAAGGAGACATAAATAGATAGATGAGATTTTATGCTGTTAACCAAATTAACTGTATGGTCATTAGATGAAATCTTACCCTTCTTTTGTCGAATCAGTGAGGGACAGTCCCTAACTCCATGGTTCTTTTCAGCACAGTATAAACATAAATTTAGAAGCTTTCGCCTTGCTTTCTCTTCGGGTCTTAAGGGTCCCCTAATGACTGCAACATCCATGGGTTCTTCAGTGGATCTAGTGGAAACTGTGGAAGGAGGTGAGTGATGATAGTTAGGAGTCCTTCTGGTGGTATTCTCCGAATAAGATCTTTCTGACTTCCTTTCCCTAAGTCGACAATCTATGCCAATAGAGAGAGTCATCAAGGCATCCAAGTCCTCTGGAATCACACCCCTTGCCAACTCATCCTTAACTGCATCGTTTAACCCCAAACGGTACTGATTGCGTAGAGCAGGAATATTCCAAAGGGTGTCAGGAGCCCATCTTTTGAATTCAGTAATGTAATCTTCTACCATTCTTTTGCCCTGTCTTAAAGATCTAATGGCAGTTTCAGCAGTATTTTTCTTATTGTGATCTTCATATAAGAGAGACATAGCAGAGAAAAATTCTTCTAGGGAATTTAGAATGGGATCATCCTTTTCATAAAAGGCATTGGCCCAAGATCTGGCCTCACCTCTGAGAAATTAAATTACAGTTAGAACTCTAATCCTGTCAGTTGGGTATGACTTAGGTTTCAGAGTGAAAAGCAGAGTGCAGGAATTCCTGAAATCCCTGAACATAGATCTGTCGCCAGAGAACTTTTCAGGCGGACTAACAATGGGTTCTGGGGTTGATTCAACATTGGGAGTTTTGTTAGCAAGGTGATCATTAATAAAAAAAATGATATTCTGATTCTCTAATTGAATATCCCTTAAGCCTTGAATCATGTGATCCATACTCTGAGCTAGAGAACCAACTCTCCTGGACAGTTCACTTATGTCCATGATTTTAGCTGTTAGTAGTATTCTTTTTTAAGGCTTGGTAATATGTTAGGATTTGCTAAGTTATTATAGAAAACACTACTACAACAGCTTACTGCCAATGTAGGACCACTCAGTCTCACACCTTACCTCGGATTCCCACAGATTGAACTTAAGGGAACCCTGATATGCTCATTGATCTGAGGGTCACTACAGCAGGGTAGCTGAGTGAATACGGAACCTTCACGCAACAATGACTGCTAGCAGCAGAAAGGAGAGTAATTCATAAGGGAAAGCAACTTCAACAGTAGTGAAAGAGTTAATTACTGCAGGTGCTTTGATTCACTCACACAAGCAGTGTAACATAAAGTTTATACAGCAAGCTTTAACAAACACACCAACAATCACACAGCACTTTGTTATCTGAATGAACTAATCAAGCTGAGAGCATTATATAATCCATAATTTGATAATGAATGTTAGTTATATCCAAGCTTGTTCAATGAAAGCATAAGAAGCTGTGTTGGTCATTTGAAACAGATAAAGTTGAAGTTATACAAACAGTCATTTGCGAACAGATATGAGGGTAAACTGTGACTAAGACCAATGTATGCTTAGGAAGTCTGTTTATGAAAGAATGGTAGCAATATATAACTTTGTCACAGTTGTTTGTATGCAAGTTAGTAAGTAGATAAAATAGATAAATGCATATTTGTCATCTGTAGCATATATGATTCTCCAGAAGGTGTGCGTTACACAGATAATATGGCAAGCTTGCAGATAAATGGAGTTGCAGTAGTACACACAGTTCGTATAATGCAAAATATACAGACCAGTATTACAGGAGATGGCAATGAGCAGAGTAATACTGTTACCAGACAGCAAACAGTCCCAGCGGTACCACAGCGAGCCTCAGTCAGAGCCGCGGTGGGAGAATGTCGGGCGTGACGTCACACGCTGCAGGGAGTAACTTCAATACAGGAGAGACAGAGAGGTCTCTGACTGAAATAAACGGTGAAAATCTCCAGACGCAAAAGAGCACAAGGAGGTAGATTCAAGCAGGCAGAAACTCAGGGGGAGTTTAGAGAGCAATGTAATGGAATACAAAGTTGTATAAACGGCAAGGTCTCTTCAGAAGCAGCTTGTCACTGAGCAACAAATTACCAAGCAATGAGTTCTGTTGGGAGGTGCCTTAAATAGGGCTAATGAGTTCACTTTCTTAAAGGTATAGCATGAACAGAGATGAATCCCTGACAGTTGTCTATGCAAATCGATAGGAGATTTAGGTAGAGGAGAAATGAACGTCAACAGAAGGAAACCTCCCCAAAGAGATTCTATAGCTCATCTCATCCTGGAACTCCTATAGCAAACAACCAAGAATCTATGGATATAGGGATGATGAAGGGCCCACTTTCAGCAGAAGAAAGACTGAGAAGGAAAACTAAGGTTCCGTGTATGTACTGTGCTAACCCTGCACACACAGTTAAGGACTGCCCTATTCTGGAGAAAAATAAGAAGAATAAGTGTTCTTCCTCATTACCTCACTTATTGTATATAATAAACCTGTTTACTGTACCCTCTCTCTGTCATTGCAGTGGGATCAAAGTTGTATAACGACAGAAGCCATTATTGATACAGGAGCTTATGGAAACTACATTGAAAAAAAAACTTGTAATAAAAAACAAAATTCCTCTCATATTAAAACAAAAACCTGTATCTATTCGAGTGGTTGATGGTTCAGAAATATCTACTGGTCCCATAACCCATCATACTATCCCCATACTGATAACAACTCAAGATTCACATCAGGAATATATGTTTTGATGTGTTACCTTCTCCATTATTTCCTATGGTTCTAGGTCTTCATTGGTTACAACTACATAAACCAGTAATCGATTGGGAAACTCTCCAACTTACATTAAACTCCACTTTCTGCCAACAGACTTGTTACACTCATCCGTGTATATTTCAAGTTTCAGAAGATGGTATGTCTATACCTAAAGTCTATTCTGAATTCATTGGGGTCTTTAGTAAACATGAAGCAGAAAACTTACCCCCACATCGTATTTACGATTGTCCGATAGATTTAAAACCTGGTTCTACTGTCCCTTATGGACATTTGTATCCTTTTAAGCCAACCAGAGCTTACTCATCTCAAACAATATTTTGAAGACAATCTAAAGAAAGGGTTCATTAGACCCTCTGTATCTCCTGCTGGTGCTGGGATGTTCTTCGTCACAAATAAAGATCAGACATTCCGTCCAATCATCGACTACAGAGAACTTAACAAGATAACTATACAGGGAGTGCAGAATTATTAGGCAAGTTGTATTTTTGAGGATTCATTTTATTATTGAACAACAACCATGTTCTCAATGAACCCAAAAAACTCATTAATATCAAAGCTGAATAGTTTTGGAAGTAGTTATTAGTTTGTTTTTAGTTATAGCTATTTTAGGGGGATTTCTGTGTGTGCAGGTGACTATTACTGTGCATAATTATTAGGCAACTTAACAAAAAACAAATATATACCCATTTCAATTATTTATTTTTACCAGTGAAACCAATATAACATCTCAACATTCACAAATATACATTTCTGACATTCAAAAACAAAACAAAAACAAATCAGTGACCAATATAGCCACCTTTCTTTGCAAGGACACTCAAAAGCCTGCCATCCATGGATTCTGTCAGTGTTTTGATCTGTTCACCATCAACATTGCGTGCAGCAGCAACCACAGCCTCCCAGACACTGTTCAGAGAGGTGTACTGTTTTCCCTCCTTGTAAATCTCACATTTGATGATGGACCACAGGTTCTCAATGGGGTTCAGATCAGGTGAACAAGGAGGCCATGTCATTAGATTTTCTTCTTTTATACCCTTTCTTGCCAGCCACGCTGTGGAGTACTTGGACGAGTGTGATGGAGCATTGTCCTGCATGAAAATCATGTTTTTCTTGAAGGATGCAGACTTCTTCCTGTACCACTGCTTGAAGAAGGTGTCTTCCAGAAACTGGCAGTAGGACTGGGAGTTGAGCTTGACTCCATCCTCAACCCGAAAAGGCCCCACAAGCTCATCTTTGATGATACCAGCCCAAACGAGTACTCCACCTCCACCATGCTGGCGTCTGAGTCGGACTGGAGCTCTCTGCCCTTTACCAATCCAGCCACGGGCCCATCCATCTGGCCCATCAAGACTCACTCTCATTTCATCAGTCTATAAAACCTTAGAAAAATCAGTCGAGATATTTCTTGGCCCAGTCTTGACGTTTCAGCTTGTGTGTCTTGTTCAGTGGTGGTCGTCTTTCAGCCTTTCTTACCTTGGCCATGTCTCTGAGTATTGCACACCTTGTGCTTTTGGGCACTCCAGTGATGTTGCAGCTCTGAAATATGGCCAAACTGGTGGCAAGTGGCATCTTGGCAGCTGCACGCTTGACTTTTCTCAGTTCATGAGCAGTTATTTTGCGCCTTGGTTTTTCCACATGCTTCTTGCGACCCTGTTGACTATTTTGAATGAAACGCTTGATTGTTCGATGATCACGCTTCAGAAGCTTTGCAATTTTAAGAGTGCTGCATCCCTCTGCAAGATATCTCACTATTTTTGACTTTTCTGAGCCTGTCAAGTCCTTCTTTTGACCCATTTTGCCAAAGGAAAGGAAGTTGCCTAATAATTATGCACACCTGATATAGGGTGTTGATGTCATTAGACCACACCCCTTCTCATTACAGAGATGCACATCACCTAATATGCTTAATTGGTAGTAGGCTTTCGAGCCTATACAGCTTGGAGTAAGACAACATGCATAAAGAGGATGATGTGGTCAAAATACTCATTTGCCTAATAATTCTGCACTCCCTGTAAAAAAACGATATCCCTCACCTCTAATACCTGAAATGATAGAACGGTTACATCGCACAAAGATTTTCACCAAGTTGGATCTGAGGGGAGCCTATAATTTAGTCCGTATAAGGGAAGGTGATGAATGGCTGACTGCCTTCAGGACCAGATATGGTTTGTACGAGTACTTGGTGATGCCTTTTGGCTTATGCAATGCCCCAGCCACCTTCCAACATTTTATTAATGATGTAGTCAGAGACCTCTTGGATATTTGTGTTGTAGTCTATTTAGACAATATTTTAATTTACTCTCAGAATTTAGAAAATCACATTAAACATGTACGGTGGGTTCTCTCTAGGTTACAAGTACATCAATTATATGCAAAATCTGACAAATGTGTATTTAAATCTCATTCCTAGTATATACCATTAGTCCTAAGGGCATTCAGATGCAAGAAAAAAATGTGGAAGTAGTAAAAGATTGGCCCACACCAACCATAAGGAAAGAACTCCAAAGATTTCTAGGATTCAGTAACTATTACAGAAAATGTATTAAGGGATTTTCTAAGATTGCAAAACCTCTCAGTAGTGTAACTAGTTTGAATACACCCTTCCATTGGAATTCTATTGCTGATAAAGCTTTCATTGCACTAAAAGTATCATTTACAACAGCACTGATTCTTCAATTTCTGGATCATACATTACAATATATATTGGATGTTGATTCATCCGATTACGCTCTAGGTGCTGTCCTATCACAAAGGAGAAGCTTGAATGAACCTTTACATCCAGTGGGTTACTTCTCTAAGGTCATGACTCCTTGAAGGAACTGAACTACCGATCATCATATACACTGATCATAAAAATCTTGAATATTTACAAAGGAACAAAACACTCTCAGCGAGACAAGTTAGATAGAGTCTCTATTTTAGTAGATTTAAGTATCAGATCACATACAGACCTAGATCCAAAAATGGGAAAGCTGATGCTCTCTCTTGAAGGGAACAAAGACCATCACACACTCCTTCAAAGGATTACATTATCCTAACTGAGAATTTTGTTGGGTTACTACTAGAGCTGCAACAACTAATCGGCATAATCGATAATAATCGATTATGAAAATAGTTGTCAACGAATCTCATAATCGATTAGTTGGTTTGCAATTAGTTGGTCTGTGCACAGCACCAGTTGCTTTACTCCAATGAGCTTCTTTCTACACATGGTATTGTGTTTTAGGGTTATGCCCTTAGCCTAAAGGACATATACAGACATTTACTTTTTACTTTATTAGGACAGTATAAGTTTATTTTTAAGTTTACAACTACTCCTGTCTTATGTGCAACCCAGAAATAAAATAGGAGTCATAATTTGGATTGTTTATATTAATTCAGGTGATTTGGGACTATGCTTTGCATGATATAGTGCTAAGCTTGTTATTTACACCTAGCCCTAGATTGATGGCATTTGTTATATAATTTGTTAATTGTTATATGAATTAATGTCACTATTACCCGTTTGCACAATTTTGCTTGCTATTGCTGATATATGTACTCTATAGATAAATGTGTAAGGCTGTGTCCTTTTACTAATATATAGTCTTTAGCAATTTTTTTACTTTTTTTTCTCTTTTTTTCCCTATTTTTAATTAATTGTTGTTATATGTACCAAATTCACTCTCTGTAAGTATATATCTGTTATTTTAAGAGTGGACTAGATATTTCCCCCCCCCCCTATAGATGGTTATTTACCACTGCATATAGATATTCAAGATATTTTTATATTACAATGAAGTCCAGGCTTACTTTATTGAGAGACTCCTTGCATTGGTGGAGAACTAACAAAGATAAATAGCACACCTTGGTAATATTGGCAAACCCCTATTTATGCATTTCAGGCACCTCAACACCATCTGAGCGCCTCTTCTCTGCTGCAGGCGAAATAGCTGCAAAAAGAGAGCCAGCCTCAGCCAGGAGCATGTTGACAGAATGTTATAAACAGTGATCGTCTACCTCTTTCTACTTCAACCTCTTTTCAAACAGTTTGTGGTTTGGCTTTGCTTAATTATAAAACTTTGTTCAGCTGCTTAAAAAATTGCACCAACAGTTGTTTTAATGTAAAGTTTTAGTCGGAAGTTTATATTTATAACAATCAGTATGTGGATTTTATTTTAAATATAGGAAAAAAAATAATTAATTATTTTTTTTTCTGATTAAGCGATTAATCGAAAAAATAATCGGCCAATTAATCGATTATGAAAATAATCGTTAGTTGCAGCCCTAGTTACTACCTGACTCCTCTAACCAAGTTTTAACCACACAAGGAAGAGACAAAGAATTACCACTAGAAGTGCTTACAAGGATAAATGATCTCCTCTATCATGGAACAAAACTCTACATAAATAAGGAACTGAGGTCTGTCAACTTAAAGCAGTATCATGATTCTCCACTCTCAGGACATCCAGGATATAAAAGGACAAAAGAACTCAAACAAAGAGAATTCTGGTGGCCTAAAATGGGCACGTCCATCAAAGACTACATACAGGGTATTTGAATGCCCATTCAAATAGCCGACAGACCATGGAATAATCTTGGAATGGATTTCATTGTTGAGTTACTGACTTCATCAGGGCAAAAAAATATTCTAGTGGTAATTGATCTACTTACTAAGATGGCACATTTTATCCCATACCATAAGCTACCAACTTCTTCCGAAACGGCACAACTTTTTCTAGTTCATGTTATCAAATACCATGGTATACCATCCATCATTACTACTGATAGAGGCAGCCAATTTACCTCACAATTTTGGAACCATCTATGTGAAAAGCTACAAATTGATCATCAACTTAGTACTGCCTATCACCCTCAAACTAATGGACAATCAGAACGTTTAAACCAATGGTTAGAGCAATACCTACAGTTCATTGTTTTTGTGCTTACCAACAAAATAATTGGATGGATTTTCTCTCCATGGCAGAATTCTCTTATAATAATACTTTAAATTCATCCACTAACTTCACTCCATTCTTTGCTAATTATGCTTATCACCCAAAAATGTCATACATGACTGCCGAAGGTTCATTATCCCCAAGTGTTAAAGATTTAACACATAAAATAACAGAAAACTTTCAGATTTTAGAGCAGAATATTTAACTCGCTCAAAACAACCAGAAACAGTATTACGATCTGAGGAGAAGAACACCTCCTAAATATTCTGTTGGTGACATGGTCTGGTTATCAACAAAAAAACTAAAATTATAGATACCCAGTAAAAAACTTGCTGGATTGTTACTTGGACCATTCCCTATTACACGCATAGTTAACTCAAATGCCACCTTGCAATTGCCACTTTCCTTGAAGTTTCACTCCACTTTCATGTCTCCTTACTAAAACCTGTGACTCAAGCGAGGACTTACGATGACTCCCAATGAATGAAGGTTCCATTAAGTGACGTCATCCAAGATGGTTTCCCTTAGATTCCGATTGGCTGATAGAATGCAAGCTCAATCCTATTGGCTGATTTTTCAACCTTAATTCCGATTGGCTGATAGAATTCTATCAGCCAATCGGAATCTAAGGGACGCCATCTTGGATGGCATCACTTAAAGGAACCTTCATTCGTCGGGAGTCATCATAAGAAGAGGATGCTCTGCGCTGGATGTCTTGAAGATGGACCCGCTCCGCGCCGGATGGATGAAAATAGAAGATGCCGCCTGGTTGGACCACTTCTCCCGGCTTGGATGAAGACTCCTCCTGTCTTCGTTGAAGACTTCTCCTGGCTTTGTTGATGATGGATATCCGGTCTTCA
The DNA here is from genome assembly GCF_027579735.1 of Bombina bombina. Taxonomy (NCBI): domain Eukaryota; kingdom Metazoa; phylum Chordata; class Amphibia; order Anura; family Bombinatoridae; genus Bombina; species Bombina bombina. Next base: position 854,160,808 of record NC_069500.1, on the reverse strand, counting down.
AAACTGTAAGTGGATCTTTGGGGGTTAGTGTTAGGTTTTTTTAAGGGTTTATTGGTTGGGTTTTAGATTAGGGTTTGGGCAGCAATAGAGCTAAATACCCTTTTAAGGGCAATGCCCATACAAATGCCCTTTTCAGGGCAATGGGGAGCTTAGGTTTTTTTAGTTAGGGTTTTATTTGGGGGGTTGGCTGTGCAGGTGGTGGGTTTTACTGTTGGGAGGTTGTTTATATTTTTTTTACAGGTAAAAGAGCTGATTTCCTTGGGGCAATGCCCGCAAAAGGCCCTTTTAAGGGCTATTGGTAGTTTAGTTTAGGCTAGGGGATTTTTTTTATTTAGGGGGGGGGCTTTTTTATTTTGATAGGGCTATTAGATTAGGTGTAATTAGTTTAAATATATTGTAATTTGTTTTGTATTTTGTGTTATTTAGTGTTTGTTTTTTTGTAATTTAGGTATTTGTATTTAATTTAGTTAATGTATTTAATTTAGGTAATTTATTTAATTGTAGTGTAAGATAAGGTGTTAGTGTAAGACAGGTTAGGTTTTATTTTACAGGTAAATTTGTATTTATTTTAGCTAGGTAGTTAGTAAATAGTTAATAACTATTTAGTAACTATTCTACTGTAAGGTCTAATGTTTATTTTACAGGTAAGTATTTAGTTTTAAATAGGAACTATTTAGTTATTAATAGTAGGCTTTCTTTAGATTTATTTTAATTATATTTAAGTTAGAGGGTGTTAGGGTTAGGGTTAGACTTAGGTTTAGGGGTTAATAAATGTAGTATAGTGGCAGATACGTTGGAGGCGGCAGATTAGGGGTTAATAAATGTAGGTAGGTGGTGGTGATGTTAGGGGTAGCAGATTAGGGGTTAATAATATTTAAGTAATGTTTGTGATGCGGGAGTGCAGCGGTTTAGGGGTCAATATGTTTATTATAGTGGCGGCGATGTCCGGAGCGGCAGTTTAGGGGTTAATAAGTATAATGTAGGTGTCGGCGACAGATTAGGGGTGTTTAGACTCGGGATTCATGTTTGGGTGTTAGGTGTAAACATAAATTTTGTTTCCCCATAGGAATCAATGGGGCTGCATTACGGCTTTATTGCAGGTGTTAGGCTTTTTTTCAGCTGGCTCTCCCCATTGATGTCTATGGGGAAATCGTGCACAAGCACATACAACCAGCTCACCGCTGACTTAAGCAGCGCTGGTATTGGAGTGAGGTATGGAGCACAAGTTTGGCTTCTCAAACTCTCAGATCTGCCAAATTTATTAATTCTAACATTTTTTTTATTAGTTCAGAGAAACTTCCTATGAGCCCTATCATCAACATTACAAATAAATGATGCACACAGTCATTTCCAGGTTATTAGTCTTACTTATAACAATGATTTCATAGCTATAAGAACATGACATGCCTTATTTTAATTGTGAAACCTCACTCTTTCAAATACAGGGTATTATGATATGTTAAGGTTAAGGGGTAGTAAAGGCCTCTTAAAAATCATCAGAACCCCAACAATATAACTAAACAGGAGGTATTTATCATTTCTGTGGCAATCAGCTGGCAATGGTGGACACATGGCCACTCATTTGAAAGACCAGGATTTCTGCTTTCAAATAAGGGGCCATGGCTGATAGTGGGCTCTTTAGTAGCCCCCCTCCCCCACCACTAGTAATAACTTTGCATCTAGAGGGGCAGGTGAACACTATTTTTAATGGTAATCAGCTGCATTCTAGGTGGGAGCAAGTGATCCCTCCTTTGAAAGAGGGGTAAGAACTTAAAAACAAGGGGTATTAGCACTGCGAAATCTGTTGGAGCGCTACAAATAACCGATAATAATAAATAATAATAATAAAAGGGGTAACTTGTCCCTCTAGCTCACACAGGAATGGATATAGGGGCTCAATTAGATTCTGGTAAAACATAATTTTATATGTTGTTTCATGTATTTACCATTTTAATGGTGATCACCTGCAACTTACAGGAGCATGAGCTGCTCTACCCCTCAGGTTAAAAGCATATTCAATAGTGCTGCAGGTAATGGTCATGTTTACAGTGATCAACAGCATCTTAAAATGGCAGACTCATTTTAACCTCTTAGATATCCTCATCCTCATCATGCACATCTGTTTTGCAGTGCAAATGATGAACACAGCCTCGTTATCCAGGGGGTTTCACTACGGATCCTGGGGACCCCCACACTGCTGTGGTGATGTTACAAGGGTAAGATACACAGTCCAGAAAGATAGCAGCACTCACCACTTCCAAAGTTCATGGATCATTCACAAATGTATTAAGACACCATGGTGTACAAAAAGGAGACAACGTTTCGGACCTTAGTCAGACTGACATGACTAAGGTCCGAAACGTCATTTGTCCTTGTAAGTGTCATGAGGGCTGAGAGATGAGCTTCCAAAGCCCTCATCCCAGCCCCCCAGCTATCAGTAAAACCTTTTCCCTTGTAACATCACAATGCAGAAAAAGGAGCAGCAAAGCAGATAAATGGGTGCAAATCCGTCAGAGACTCCACACTAAGTCCTATAGTAAGATACACAGTCCATAAAGACAGCAGCACTCACCACTTCCAAAGTTCATGGATAATTCAGAAATGTATTAAGGTGCACAAAAAGGAGACAACGTTTCGGACCTTAGTCATGTCAGTCTGACTAAGGTCTGAAACGTTGTCTCCTTTTTTGTACACCATGGTGTCTTAATACATTTGTGAATGATCCATGAACTTTGGAAGTGGTGAGTGCTGCTATCTTTCTGGACTGTGTATCTTACCCTTGTAAAATCACCACAGCAGTGTGGGGGTCCCCAGGATCCGTAGTGAAACCCCCTGGATAACGAGGCTGTGTTCATCATTTGCACTGCAAAACAGATGTGCATGATGAGGATGAGGATATCTAAGAGGTTAAAATGTAATTTTGGTATTATACAGAAAATAAAATTACATTGTAGTTCTATGTGCATGCATAAATATATAACAAACAAAATTAAATACCACTGCAATTTGAAATTCTACCAGATAGGAATATCCAGTCAGAAGTTTCTCTCCTAGATTAATTAAAAAGTGTTGGTTTTGGTTTACCTTTAGGTTATCAAGTGCAATCTGCTGTTTCTATAAGAAATCTGTTGGAGCGCTACAAATAACCAATAATAATAAATAATAATAATAATAGATTGAATAAAACTGTTACATTTATGGTCAATGCTGTACTCTAATAACTTGGGTTGGACAAAAATGTTATTTGTAAAAGTATATTTATAATATGGTCATAACAGAAAGATAGAAAAAAAACTCATGCTAGAATTATGTATATTTGACAAGTGTATATGTGGGACTTCACTCAAAATCTAATTTGAAAGAGCTGATATGTCTGCCCATGTCATTGACATTTTTATTCAGACAGTAATAATTAAAGTGTGAGCATTTTAGAAATTAATTTCTATTGTTATGTAAAAATCAGTTCATTAAAGTTTTTTTTGTTTAATATAGTTTTAATAGGCATTGATATGGTCTGATCTTTTAAGGGATCTGTAGAGAAAATATTATTAAAATATTCTAAGAAAATATTATAAATAGTTTCTGTTCATTGAATGGTGGAAATGGGTTATGTGTTAGGATCCTTTCAGATATTTAGCTATCAAACCAATCCTGGCCAGTAGTCTTGTTATCCCGGCTTTAAGTGGAGTGATAATGAAAACTCTATTAGGATAGTAGCGTTAGGACCTAGGAGGAAGATGACTATTGTATAGGAGAATAATAAGGAGCTGAATACCAGGAAGAGACCAGGAAGGTCAAAGCGGAGTCGACAAGCCCGGGGTCAAACCAAACAAGTCACAGGAAGCAGAATCAGAATCCAGAAGAGTAGTCAGGGAAATCCAAGGTCAGAAATCAGCAGGCAGAAGAGTAGTCAAAGTAAGTCAAGGTCACAAGCCAAAGTTCGATATCCAAATAAATAGCACAAAACACACCCAGAGATAAACTCAATACAAGTGCACTAAAATAGAGAAACTGAGTGGCATGTAAAGGAAAAAGTGATGCGAGATGGAGCAACCTGGCATCAAAATAGTGTCATGGCAACCTGGAGTCCTAACACTATGCCCCTATGTATGTATAAAGCCTAAAAAGAGTTTACATTAAAGCTATTTTTACAAGTTTAAAGTCTTTAATGTACTTTGCCTGAAAAAAAATTGTATGATCCAGGCATTATAATTTCTAAAACTCTGAAACTTAGTAAATTGAATGAGTAATTATGAATTTATATACCAAAAGGAAAAGTCTTCTGGTGCCTTATGAATTTAAAGTTCTTTAATAAATCACAGAAATAATTGGCTGCAGTGCGCATGCCAACATAAATTAATCTACAATGGAGTATCTCAGTATCATAATAGTATATTCTAGAGCTTATTTTAGTAAATAACTATGACTGAAACAAGCTTACTTATATAATTCTTTTTTCCACAGAAAATTATAACAACTGTTATTTGCATTGAGTAACTGGTTAAAAGCTTAAAAAATATTTTAATTACTTGTAATTTATACCTTTACACCCCTTGAACAACCCTTTGTCAAAATTGCAACTTCCCACTCTTCTTTGCGTAGGGCTAGTTACGAGTGGAGCGCTAATTATCGATAACCGCTTTTGACTTCAATTGTTGCATGCGTCGGACACCGTGTGTATTACAAGATGAAAGTAAAACATTTTCACTTGCTCACTAATCGCACGCAAACAAAAACCTGAAGTTACAATATCAGAATCCCGTTATAACATATTTCCCCCATAGAAGTCAATGAAGCATGAAAAGTGGGGGGGAAAATGAACACCCTACTCACACAATGCCAACCAACCAACTGGGGACCTCCCAGGGTAACGCAGGGGTTTGTAATTTTCCTGAGTACATGCAAAACACAAGAATGGACCGCAGTCCTGAGAGTTTACAGTGATTTAGGATGTGTACCCTGTCCGGTTTGAACCGGACAGGGTACACATCCTAAATCACTGTAAACTCCTCAGCCCTGAACAGTGCTACTGTCAAGGTCTCTCCCTTCCTTGGACCCTAATCAGCACCCACGGAGGCCTTGGTTGCTGGGAACTGTACAGTGTTCAGGGCTAACCTATAGTGCACATGAAAATGTATTATTAAGGTGCGTTGTTTAATTATTACATATAAAATATAAAAAAATTAACGTACTGTATAATATTCTAAATACATAAAAATATATCTATATTTTACAGTATGTAATTATTTTTAATTTATATATTTTTTTATATGTAATATTTCGATAATGCGCCTTAAGAATAGTTTTTATCTGCGCTAATCTGACCATAAATTAAGAAACAATTCCTATATATATATATATATATATACATACATACATACTTAAACATATTTAGACATGTATATGTATGTATCTCTGTTAAAGCCTTTGTTTTCTAACACCTGAGGTCTGATATCTTTGAGCCCTTATAACTTTTTTATGCAATAAAAAAAAAAAAAAAAAATTATTAGTGTTATGAGTGTAACTGTATTTTAAATAGATTTTTTATGTTTTTTGTGACACTTTTTAGTCAAGCGTAACAGTTAACCAGAGCTCTAAGGTCACGCTCCTGCGCAATAGTTAGCGGTTGACTCGTAATCTGGTCCTTAATATTTGATCTAAATTTATAGCACATCACATCTGCTTCTGCAAGTATTTGGTTTAATTAGTATATGTAGTCTGTAAACAGGTAAGCCTTACAGTTATGTAGTACTAAGTATAAAGGTTATGCATGCTATTAACCAAAAAACTTATAAAGATGATTCTCAAATGTCCAACATTAAAATGTTCCCTTGTTATATAATATTTTGGTCATTTCCAATCAAGGGTAGTAATATTTTCATTCTCAGTCCTGGATACTCCTTTGATAAGCTGTGCTCTTGTTCTTTAAGCAGGAGCAGCTGGAATCTAATTTCTAGATATGCTCTATAGTTGTCAAAATAAGCAGATACCACTTTGATTTAACCTAACTATAAAACTCTGTGCGATTTTTGGCTGTAATTTCCTGTTCTTATTTCCTTCTTTTTTCAGTCTGTTTCCAAATAAAAAATGGAATCATTAATTAAATTGTAATACATAATATAATTGTCCTGTATGTAAAGTACAAAATCATAAAATGCATCCTATCCATAAAAGATATCTAGATGACAAATGGGTAATTATATTCTGTGAGCTCCAAGCAATTTAAAGGTTGAGTTAGGATTGTATTTTTTTTATTATATTTTTATGTCACGTAAATGGTGGAAATAAAAACTAGTTTATCTACTAGCAGTTTTTCATTTCAGACATTTACAATAGAGACCTTTTCAGTGTCAAGAACATTGCACTGGGGTTATCATTCACTGTAGCTACATTCGTCTTCCATCTTAGATATTCTGTTCTCTGCAAACTATAAGCTTAAACTCCTTTTTTTTTCTTTCTTAATGGACCTGACCTTCTTGCACTTCATTCGAAATTAAGAGGTACATTACAATGTATATCTCACAGGAATCCAATTCTAACAAATGTGTATTTATATTTTATTTTTACAATCATTTTCATTATATTTAATCACAGCGTGGCAAATTAAAAATTAGTCATCAAAATTCCATATGCAGACAAGCCTTTTTTATTTTCAGAAAATAACAAAAAGTAGATCATTTTTGTTTAACATTTGTAATAACTGGAGCTGACCTTAATAGGTGGGATCAGACTGATATACTATATATAAGCTCTACTCTGTGAAAAGCATTACTGGGCTAAAAAGAAGCTCCACCCAGTTAGTAAATGGCCATAGAACCAGCTAACAAGTTATTGAGCTGGTTGTTTGTTCTTGTGAGTGCACTTCTCTCTATGTGTATTTAGTCTCCCTAACGGAAAAAGGGGCAACCAGATGTGGACTCCTTGCTCAGTGTGCTTAGAGGAAGTATCATTTCTAGCATGGGGTAATTATTGGCGCTTTATAAATAAAGAATATTATAATAAAATTGTATGTTGTCTACTACTACTAATTACAATAATAATCATCATAAATACAAATTGGTTGCCTGTAAAAAATCACTTTAATTTGTCCACAGGTAAAAAATAATTTACTCTTTGTAACTAGGTATACATGTTATACCTTAATAAATATTTATAACTGATCTCTGGTTTATTATTATTTTATGTAGTTAACTTGTAGCACTTATAGTAACAGTTCATTAAGCATATACCCCACATAACCTTCTGAGCACCCATGGAATAAGTAGAGTGTAAGTTCCCATGGGAACAGGGCCCTCAATTCCCCCTGTATTTGTCTGTACATTTTTGCTTTTTATTGTATTGTTTCTCCATTGTACTTTTATCTTTGTACCCATGGGCAGCACTGTGGAATCTGTTGGCGCTTTATAAATAAAGAATAATAATAATAAAATTGTATGTTGTCTATGTCAGACATCTGGCCACTTACAGATGATGACCTTTACATCATGACAAAAAAAAAAAAGGTTCTATTATTGGAAAAGTGAATTATGTACATTCTATACCCTCTCTCATTAAATGTATTCTTTTTAATTATATATATTTCTTTTTTATGACACAATGAATCCACGGAGCATCTCAATTACTAATGGGATATTCACCTCCTGGTCAGCAGAAGGAGGCAAAGAGCACCACAGCAGAGCTGTTAAATAGCTCCTCCCTTCCCTCCCACTCCAGTCATTCTCTTTGCCTGCGTTAGTGATAGGATGTGGCAAAGTGTGGTGTTAGAATAGATTCTTCAATCAAGAGTTTGTTATTTTTAAAGTGGTGCCAGAGTGTGCTGCTTTGTCCTAGGGTATAGCCATAGTCCATTTCAGTCTCTACAGTAGAGCTTTGGTGGTTTTAGAGTAATGGGAACTTATGGGACATAATTCTCACTGCTCTCATATTTAATACTGCCCTACCTTTCTATAGTCTGAGGGATATAACTCAGTCTTTATTTTTCTGCAGGTCCATGTGAGGAAGAGGACCTCTCAAACCTGTAACTGCCTTGCTGTCAGGCAGTATCAAGAGGTAAGTGCTTTTTCTTTTTCTGGGGGCACAAGACAGAGCTCACAACAAAAGGGGCACACACTTCTACCCTTTCACAGTTAAAGGAGCTTCACAGTAAGGGGGCACTTTATTTGTTAGGCACTATCTCCCATGGTACAAGAGGAAGTGCTAGACAGCTTTATGTGGGCCACTGGAGGGCTGGTATGAGCGCTGGGGGGCTACTGTCATGTTATATTGCACTGTTCCCTTTTTCTTTTACATTGCAGCTGACAGTCTGCAGGGTTTTTACTTTTAGGTGGTTATACTTTCTGTGTTTGTGCTTTGGGGGTTAATATTTCCCCGGGAGAAGACATTTGGTTTAGGTCACGCCCACGATGGACGGTCCTTCTTTTCCCGCGCGCGCCTTCTGCTTGCGTCCTACAGGAACTCAGTTCAGGCAGCAAGAAAGGAAGCTCCGGTCTGTGTCTGTTAGGAACGCATGTTTCTGACTATTTGCATGCGTTCCTAGGATCGGACTGCTTCCGGCGGTTTTTGGCATCTTGCCAAATCTTCCGTTGCACTGAGGGAACTTCCTGGTTGCCTTGGAGTAAGGTAGGCGCTTCAGCAGGGCTGCTGAGGTGTGGAGGTGACTGAGGAATTTACTTTAACTTGTTTTTTTGTGTAAATTACAGTGCGCAGTAAAAAAAATTGTGCTTTTGACATTTAAAGGGGCAGTATCGTTTTTTGCACTTTAAAATTTTTTCTTGCATTTAAACTGTTTGTATTAAAATTCTTCTAAGTGTGTACAAGTATGGATCAAGGGACCTTGCAAAATGTTCCTTGCTCTTTGTGTGGCAATGCTTTTGTGGAACCACCAATGCCTTTCTGTCCTATGTGTATTGAGAGGGCTATAAGTTTAAAAAAAAAAAAAAAATTCGGAGCCAACGTCTTCTAAGGGGGATGTTGTTCAGGATTCTAATGATGAATATTGTATGCCACAACTTTCTCCTCAAGTGCTCCAAGTGTTACCACCCTCACAAGCAGTGCCCTGTATCTCCTCTGTAACTACCACTGGGGTTACTTTAAAATACATAGCATCTCTCATGTAAGAGGCAGACAAGTCATTCAGTTAGCAAGGTTTCTGATGCAGTTGTTGCAGTTTTGGAATATTCCTCTCAGATGCCTGAGGAGGAAGAAGCTGTGGTAGCATCTGACAGAGAGATTTCAGATACTGAAGGTGTACCTCCTCTCACTGATACTGAAGTAGTATCTTTTAGATTTAAGTTGGAACACCTCCGTCTATTGCTTAAGGAGGTTTTTAGCTACTTTAGATGATAGCGACTCCACAGTTATGGTTGTCCCTAAGAAGTCCAATAAGTTGAACAGATATTTCGAGGTTCCTTCCTCAACTGATGTTTTTCCGGTTCCTGACCGAGCTTCTGAGATTATTGCTAAGGAGTGGGAGAGACTGGGTATTCCTTTTTCTCCATCTCCTATTTTCAAGAAGATGTTTCCAATAGCCGACTCTATCAAGCAGGCTTGGCGATGTGTGTTCAAAGATCCTATGGACAAGAAATTAGAGGATCTGCTCAAGAAGATCTACGTACACCAGGGTCTGCAATGGCAACTGGCCGTGTGCATTGCTACTGTCACCAGTGCGGCTGCATATTGGTTTGACGCCTTATCTGATGCTCTCAGAACGAAGACATCCTTGGATGAGATTCAAGATAGGATTCAGGCCCTCAAGTTAGCTAATTACTTTATCACAGATGCTTCCCTTCAAATTATCAAACTGGGAGCTAAGATATCAGGTTTTTCTATTTTAGCCTGCAGGGCCTTATGGCTGAAGCCTTGGTCTGCGGACATCTCCTCTAAGTCAAAGCTTTTAGCTATCCCATTTAAGGGGAAGACCTTATTTGGCTCTGGTCTATCGGAAATTATTTCTGACATCACGGGAGGTAAAGGTCATTTTCTCCCTCAGGATAAGAGAAATAAGACAAAGTGCTGCCAGAGTAATTTTCGTTCCTTTTGTAATTTCAGGGGAAGTTCCTCATCTTCCGTTGTCAAACAGGATCAACCTAAGCCGGCGTGGAGATCCAGCCAGCCGTGGAATAAGGGAAAACAGGCTAAGAAGCCTACCATTGTATCCAAGTCAGCATGAAGGTCCTGCCCCCAATCCGGGACCAGATCTGGTAGGGGGTGCCGTCTGGATGAAGACTTCTGCCGCTTGGAGGACCTCTTCTGCCCGGATCGGATGAAGAATTCTGCCCCTCAGGAGGTCCACTTGTGCCCTGCTGGGTGAAGACAGCTCAAGGTAGGGTGATCTTCAAGGGGGTAGTGTTAGGTTTTATTAAGGGGGGATTGGGTGGGTTTTAGAGTAGGGTTGGGAGTGTGGGTGGTGGGTTGTAATGTTGGGGGGTATTGTATTTCTTTTTTACAGGTAAAAGAGCTGATTACTTTGGGGCAATGCCCCGCAAAAAGCCCTTTTAAGGGCTATTTGTAATTTAGTATAGGGTAGGGAATTTTATTATTTTGGGGAGCTTTTTTTATTTTATTAGGGGGATTAGAGTAGGTGTAATTAGTTTAAAATTCTTGTAATGATTTTTTTATTTTCTGCAATTTAGTGTTCGTTGTTTTTCGTACTTTAGTTTATTTAATTTAATTGCAGTTAATTAACAAATAAAGAAGTCACCGTGATAAACGAAATCACTGGGCTTCTATAGGAGGCGCTAACAGCACAAAATGAATGAATATATATATATATATATATATATATATATATATTAAATGATAAAAAGACAATTTATATGCTAATATATATACACATATATATTAATCTCTAAAATTGCAATAATAAAAATAATAAAATTGTGATTAAAAGAAATAGACAAAGCAATATACTGAACTAGCCAGATGTAAGAAGTCCAACAGGTGTCCTCGAACGTCCAAAAACTTGATAGGCCGCTCTCTGTCATCACCCAGAGGGATGATGCACTTCTATGATGATAAGACAAAAACAAAAATAGAGGCGCCACATGTGTAGATCAGTAAAGACCAATAAATCCAAAAAGGAGCAGAATAAGGGTACTCACAAAAGTAGCGGCACTCTATTATGCCAATAGGGGCGGGCTGGTGTTCAACAGCAAACCAGCTAGCTGTGTGGAAAGGTCCCCACCGAATTCGAACAGCGCTGGAAACCTCTGCCTTCTGAACCTCAGGCCAATGTTCCCAATGGCAATGACTCCCTCTGACTGGAGCTGCAGGTGGAATAGGAAGAAGGGCTATACTGCCCTGTATATATTGTACAAACTAGAAAGGTCAGTTTTCGGCAGCTGTATGAGAATTGCTTTACCCACCAACCAGGACCTACAACTACAACAAGCAGTTTTCAAGATGGCAGCACCCATGGAGGTAATCACGAGTGTTTGAAGCACTGCAAGTATGCCGAAAACTGACCTTTCTAGTTTTTACAATATATACAGGGCAGTATAGCCCTTATTCCTATTCCACCTGCAGCTCCAGTCGGAGGGAATCATTGCCATTGCCAGCGCTGTTCAAATTCGGTGGGGACCTTTCCACACAGCTAGCTGGTTTGCTGTTGATCACCAGCCCGCCCCTATTGGCATAATAGAGTGCCGCTACTTTTGTGAGTACCCTTATTCTGCTCCTTTTTGGATTTATTGGTCTCTATTGATCTACACATGTGGCGCCTCTGTTTTTGTTTTTGTCTTATCATCATAATTGTAGTTAATTGTAGTTAGTTTATGTAATTAATTTAATGATAGTGTAGTGTTAGGTGTAATTGTACTTAGGTTTGGATTTATTTTACAGGTAAATTTGTATTTATTTTAGCTAGGTGGTTATTAAATAGTTAATAACTATTTAATAACTATTGTACCTAGTTAAAATAAATACAAACTTGCCTGTAAAATTAAAATAAACCCTAAGCTAGCTACAATGTAACTATTAGTTATATTGTAGCTATCTTAGGGTTTATTTTATAGGTAATATTTAGCTTTAAATAGGATTAATTTATTTAATTGTAGTAATTTAATTTCGTTTTATTTAAATTATATTTAAGTTAGGGGGGTTAGACTTAGGGTTAGACTTAGGTTTAGGGGTTAATAAATTTAATATAGTTGCGGCGACATTGGGGTCGGCAGATTAGGGGTTAATAAATGTAGGTAGGTGTCGGCGATATTAGGGACGGCAGATTAGGGGTTAATAAAATGTAACTAGTGTTTGCGAGGCGGGAGTGTGGCGGTTTAGGGGTTAATCTATTTATTAAAGTGGCGGCGATCTCCAGTCGGTAGATTAGGGGTTAAAATATTTATTATAGTGTTTGCAATGTGGGGGGGGGCTCGGTTTAGGGGTTAATAGGTAGTTTTTGGGTGTTAGTGTACTTTTTAGCACTTTAGTTAAGAGTTTTATGTTACGGCATTAGCCCATAAAACACTTAACTACTGACTTTTAAATGCGGTAGGAGTCTTGACAGGAGAGGGTCTACCGCTCACTTCTTCCAAGACTCGTAATACCAGCGTTAGGCAAATCCTATTAAAAATATAGGATACGCAATTGACGTAAGGGGATTTGAGGTAAGCTCAAGTCGCGGAAGAAAAGTGAGTGGTACACCTGTACCTGCCAGACTCGTAATACCAGCGGTCGTTAAAAAGCAGCGTTGGGACCTCTCAACACTGCTTATAAACCCTAACGCAAGACTCGTAATCTCGCTGTTTGTCTTTAGACATGTATATTCATGTTTGTCTGTTAAAGCCTTTGTCTACCTTTTTTTGTTTAATGGCTGACACATTATATCTTTTTTGTCCAATATTTTTTTTAAATAATTTTATTACATGGTGTTACTATGAGTGTAACTGTATTTTGTAAAATATTTTTGATTTTTTTTTGTGACACATTTTTGTTTTGCAAAACAGTTAACCACATCTCTGAGGACGCGTAATCATTCTAGTTTAAATCAACTCGTAATACCAGCGGTAAATCTAACAAGCGCAAACACCTGCGATAAAACCCTTATACCTGGCACACAAGCGCTAGTGCTCCACCCATAATCTGGCCATATATGTAACTATGTAATGATGTTATGGATTTGCTTATTATAAGGTTGAAGGAATTTGGGTGTGTAAATGACTGGGTGTGTTTCAGGGGTGAGGATCATAAGTAATGGAAAAAAGAGAAAGGAACGTCAGGAAGAAAAAGAAAGGGACAAATCACAAAAAATTGTAATCCACATCTACTCTACAGAAATTCTGCATATTTGACCAAATTAAATTTTCCTTGCAAAAGTAAATTTCAATGATGCAAGGTCCGGCTCACTAGTTGCCAAATGTAACCAAAGCCTGTAAAGTGCTCAAACTATTTTATTGTGTCCATATTTGTATTTCTAATGTGACTTGTCTAATAATTATATTCACAGGCTGAAAATACCAATGTTCACTACTCCGTTCTTTTAATAATTGGAGCAGTAAAAACATACATATCCTTTTAAAGCAAGACATGCTTTGCACTACTAGCAAAGCATCTAGTAGTTATTCTGCAAGAAACAAGTTTCTACTCTTAGTCACTTAGTATGATTACAATTTAGTTGGAAGGGAGAATGCATTTCAGCTTCCTTTTCAACAGAAAATAAGATTTCATAATATTATTTCATTAAAGTATGAATCACTCATTGCCATACTTTATTATAGGTCAAGTAAGGAGAGTTTACATTTTGGAAGTAATTTTATGAAAAACATGTCCCATCCTTTTTCAGTAAACTAATTTATGTACTGATAGGCATTATGCCCCAGCATCAACTGATTGAGAATAAAGAGAATGTATGGGCAGATAGATTTTTAAATGATTCCATATACTTTATATTTTCTTTTTGTATTACTTTATGTCAGGGTTTTTTCCCTGCTTTGTTTGCCGTGTGCTGCTGTCAGCCGTTTTACTTACCTCTTACTGAATCTGGTGCAGAGTGTATGATGCTGCTCATTTCCTGCACCCCCTCTTATGGCTGGACTGGTGTACATCATCCGTGTGAGACAGGTTGCAGTCTCAGTATTGTGATGGCATCACTTATTATTTAAAGGGCCTCTGTTCAGTATGCTTTGCTCTTGCGTTGTCTCAGACCTGTTTGTGAGCTCCTGTTTCTGTGTATTACCTGGATGTCTGAAGTCCCTCCTGGTTCCTGACTTAGCTCGTCTGATTACCAGCTCTGGCTTTGACTCCTGGCTTGTTATTTGAATTGTGGACTTTTTATTATTTCTTTGTTATTAATAAAGGTGTGATTATTCTGCACTTCTCGTCTCAGTCTGATTCCTGGCACCCTGACATTGCGCAAGAGCCATGAATCCTGATGGAATGTATTAATAATGTCCTACGAGGAATGTTGCACCAGTGTGCTGTGGTGTACTTAGATGATATCCTCATACACTCACCCACTCTTGAGGATCATCATTCTGATGTTACACGGGTACTTCAGAGATTATGTGAGAACAGTCTGTTTTGTAAACCCGAGAAATGTGAGTTCCATCAGACTCAAGTAACCTTCCTAGGTTATGCAATCTTTGTTGCAGGGTTCTCCACGGATCCTGAAAAGTTGTCTGCAGTCCTGCAGTGACCTCGCCCAGTTGGTCTTCACTCTATTCAATGTTTTTTGGGCTTTGCCAATTACTATTGGAAGTTTATTAAAAACTTTTCTTCCTTGGTCAAACCTATCACTGACATGACCCGTAAGGAGAATGATCCACTCCATTGGTCATCTACTGCCAATAAGGCTTTTGAGAGTCTTAAGACTGCCTTTGCTGCCGCTCCAGTTCTGGCTTATCCTATCCCTGTCCAGCCTTTCATTCTTGAGGTCGATGCGTCTGAGACTGGAGTAGGTGCCCTCTTGTCTCACAGTCCTACACCTGATGGTTCCTTGTATCCATGCGGTTTCTTCTCTAAGAAATTGTCTCCGGCAGAGTGCAATTATGAAATTGGCGACAGGGAATTACTGGCCATAATTTTGGCACTCAAGGAAAGGCACCTTCTCAAGGGTACTAGCATACCAGTGCTCATTCTTACCGACCACAAGAATTTGACTTATCTATCCAAAGCAAAACGTTTATTGCCCGACAGGCCAGATGGGTGCTATTTTTGTCTCAATTTAATTATGTGGTCTCCTACCTGCCTGGTAGTGAAAATGTTAGGGCTGATGCCCTCTCTCGACAATTTTCGCCTCTGTCCAAGGAGGAGTCTGTACCTATTCCAGTTATACCTCCTGACCATATTTTGGCTACCATACGAACTAATTTGACTTCTCCCTTGGGCGAGGAGATCCTGGCTGCACAAACCAATGCACCTCCTGAGAAACCTAGTGGTAAGTGCTTTGTTCCTGAGAATCTTCAAACTAAACTATTGCACACATACCACTATCCTAAAGCCGAGGGTCACCCGGGCAAAAACCAAATGATTTGGTCTGTCACTCGACAATTCTGGTGGCCAGGTCTTCGTTCTGATGTTGCTACATTTGTTGCCTCCTGCTCAGTCTGTGCACAGAATAAGACTCCTCGATGTCTTCCTGTGGGTCTTCTTCAACCTATTGCTAATGGTGAGCATCCTTGGACACATCTTTCCATGGACTTCATTGTTGAGCTCCCTCTTTCCAATGGCAATACTGTTATCCTAATGGTGTTTGACCGTTTTTCTAAAATGTCACATTGCATTCCCTTGAAAAAGCTGCCTACTACTCAGGAAGGTCTTCCGTTTACATGGGTTACCCAAGGAGATAGTCTTGGACCGGGGTAGCCAGTTTGTCTCCAGATTTTGTCATTCCTTTTGTGCTCAAATGGGGATCCAGCTTTCATTCTCCTCTGCATATAACCCTCAATCCAATGGGGCTGCAGAACAGTCTAATCAAGCTCTGGAACAGTTTCTCCATTGCTATGTCTCAGATCACCACAATAATTGGTCTGAAATGTTACCTTGGGCAGAGTTCACTTGTATTAGTGCTATTAATGCTTCCTCCCAGTTAACCCCATTCATGGCAAATTATGGGTTCCAACCATTCTTATTGCCCGATTCATTCATGTCTCAGGGTATTCTGGCTTTGGAGGAACATCTCCGACAACTACGTTATACGTGGGTGCAGATTCAGGATTGCCTTCATTGTTCTATGCAGCGCCAAAAGTTCCAGGCTGATCGTAGGCGTCTGCCTTCCTACCAGGTTGGTGAGAGGGTTTGGCTGTTCTCCCACAACTTGAACCTTCGGGTGCCTTCCAATAAACTGGCTCCCCATTATTTTGGTCCTTTTTGAATACTCCGAAGGATCAATCCTGTGGCCTACGCTCTTGACCTTCCTCCTGCAATGCACATCTCCAATGTTTTTCATGTCTCCCTCTTGAAACCATTGGTTTGTAATCGGTTTACCACTGTGTTGCCTCATCCTCATCCTATCTCTGTTGACAACCATGAAGAATATGAGGTCAGCAGCATTATTGACTCTCGTATGTCCAGGGGCCACATACAGTATTTGGTTCACTGGAGGGGCTACGGTCCAGAGGAGCGTTTATGGGTTCCCTCCTCTGTTGTTCATTCTCCTGCCCTCCTCAGTGCCTTCCATGCCCGTTTCCCCAATAAGCCTTTTGTCCTCCCATGGGAGGGGTCATTGCGGGGAGGGTACTGTCAGGGTTTTTTTCCATGCTTTGTTTGCCATGTGCTGCTGGCAGCCATTTTACTTACCTCTTACTGAATCTGGTGCAGAGTTGCAGAGTGTGTGATGCTGCTGAGTTCCTGTTCCTGTGTATTACCTGGCTGTCTGATGTCCCTCCTGGTTCCTGACTCGGCTCGTCTGATTACCAGCTCTGGCTTTGACTCCTGGCTTGTTATTTGACTTGTGGACTTTTTATTATTTCTTTGTTATTAATAAAGGTGTGATTATTTTGCACTTCTCGTCTCAGTCTGATTACTGGCACCCTCAACACTTTAGGATAATGGAATATATCGTTACCTAGAACCTATGGAAGTCACAACAATGGAGTCATTGTGAGTTGCACAGCCTTTAAATATTGGCTTCATCTTAAAGGCTGGATAATACTTGAACTGTTACTACTTAGCAGAAGGTGGTTTATTTATGGGTTACTAAATACATTTGGTACCTAAAGGTTTATAACTTGTACACTTATGCAATATTTGTTTTTAGTCCGTCTGACATTTTATAATTGATGTGTAATAATCAGGTGGCAGAGCAGTCCCAATTATTTTGTAAAAATGTTTAATTGTATTTGCTCTTTTAACTTAAAGGGACAGTATACTATAAAACAAATTTTTTCCCTTAATGTGTTTCCAATTACTTTTTTTACCAGCTGCAGTGTATAAAATGTATGAGAATTTGCTTTTTAAAGTTTATTTGTGTATATTTAATAGCTGATTTTGTGTTTTGAAGCCACAACCTAATAAAATGGGTTGAGCTTCTAGGTATATATCATATTGTGTACATATACATGCTTCTTTTTCTTATATCCGTCCATAAACCAATCACCACCAATACTTGGAGAGAACAATGGAACATTAACATTTTATTACCTTATCTCTTCTATAACCCACTGGTAGTGTAATATCTTCTACTGACTGTTTTAACACAGCTTGGCCTCAAGTCCAAAAAACTTTCAGGATGGGTGGGGATACCACAGGCTAAATAAACTATTTCAAATGCAAATATAAGGGTAATGGAAATACTTGTAAACAATTTAATTTACTCCAGCAGGTAAAGTGGATCATTGGGAAGAAATTAAAGGGGATTTTTTTTTGTAAACTGTCCTTTTAATTACATAGTGTTACATATATAATATACTTTTCCCTTTTGCATCATCCACATAAACATTTTTTCCCCATATTTAAGTAGCACTTTTTATTTTCTTTCGTTACAAGAGCTTTCAATCCCTCCCACCTCCACTCTCTCTCCAGTTCTTGGCTTCCGAAGTGAGAGGTTGAGTGAAGTGCTCTGCAATCAAGATTTTGATATTTTCTAATTTATTATTCGGAGCTCAGACCTGACGAGACCCTATACCCAAAGAAGATTCAGAATGCAAGAATGGGTAAAGTAATACCTCTCTTACGGCATGTCAGTACCCTCACAGGGAAATCTCTCAGCCATAACTGCCCTTTGGCGTCGCAGGGACCCCATCCCTAAGTCTCCGCCAGAGGGGTTACAGGTTTTGTGAGGGAGAAAGGCCTCAGCAAGCTGGTAAGACTAGTGGAGGGGTTCTGCAGTCAAGGTAAGTGACTCAGACACCACACATAGCCTGGGAACTATCACTAGTAATCTCTGACATAGGTACTACATAGTTTTGGGGTTGCCAGCCCTTTCACATAGTTCTTTACTTAAGTGCTTAACACCTAAAAATTAGGAATTTGGGCTCCAACTTTTCACACATTATTCCCCAGATTCCCCTAAGCATTGCTCTTATATTATTTACCTAAAAATATATATTTTCAATGTTTTTCAAAATGGGTGAGAACCGGTAACTGATCTATGCAGTTACTGGTTCTCTTCATTTTGATAGCGGTTGGAGTGGGGGGCAGAAGGAGACTCTCAGGACAGTGTTTTCATGAGTTTTTATTATAAAAATCAATGTTTTGTGTATTTTACTTCAGGCTTTTGCTTGTGCATCATCACTGTGGTAAGCCCCTCCCCTTGGCACCCTCTCTCCTCTTTCCCGACGGTCTGCAAACTACTGATTCCTTCTCTGAGGCATCCTGCAGGCATTTTTCTCCAGTACTGGTCTACATTTAACCCTTGCTTGCCCAGGAGGTTGTTAGTACCCTTATTAGAGCTGCTAAGTGGGTGGGAGAGTTTAACATAATGTATGTGAATAATTTTTGGGGCCTTCATTTCTGCCTTGTTAGTTACTAGATGTATTTAAGGGCTGTTCCTTGTATTATTTTAGAGCGCACCTTTAGGGATTTTAATGCAGTTCAGGAAACAAATTCTGTTAATTTTCCTTGTTTGTTTTGCAAAACTGTTCCAGTGGGCCAAGCTAACCAGCTGTGTTCCACATTTCCAGTTCCCCAAGTCATAATTCTGTCCATTTGACTGGCAGACATCATTTCTATATGACCCAGTTTATTAAAACTGATTTTTTTTCACCTGAGTTCAGGAATATTGTACAGAAAACTATGACAGAGTAGAGACCAATGGAAGCACAAACGTAAATCTGGTCATTTATCTCACCTCCCTTGTCACTCACAGGGGGCTGAATATCTTGCCCTGTTACCACCTAGCTTACCCACCTCTGACTCTGATGAGTCCTTTTCTGAGGGTCCTGTGGGTGAAATCTCCTCAGAAGAACCTGAGCCGATAACTGACTCAGAGCCTGACTCCACATTCAGACTTAAGGGCCGATTTAAGAAGCTCTGTATCGGCCACAATGCCTCTGTTTCCGCTTGAGCCTTCAGGCTCGCTGGAAACAGGAGTTAAGAAGCAGCAGTCTTAAGGCCACTGTTCCTTAACTCGTACCCCACCTCTGAGGCGGTGTACAGCAATCAACCTGATCACATACGATCGGGTTGATTGACACCCCCCTGCTAACGGCCAATCTGCAGGGGGCAGCATTGTACAAGCAGTTCACCAGAACTGCTTGTGCAATGATAAATGCTGTCTGCATTTATCGATGTGCGGCGGACATGATCGCTACAGTTGATCATGTCCGTCCGCACAATGGTAAATCTACCCCTTAGAGTGGATCATATTCATTTCCTTCTACAGGAAGTTCTGAACACCTTAGAAATGTCAGAACAGACTACAGAAAATCCTAACATTGTAAATAAGTTGAATCAGGTTTAAAGCTCTGCCAAAAGTCCCTAAGGCTTTTGAAGTTCCAGACTTGGTTACAGACTATATTGCCAAAGAATGAAAGAGACCAGTCATTCTTTTTACTCCTCCTAACAGGTTCAAGAAGATGTTTTCTCTTTCAGAAAATAATCTGACAGCGTGGGAAGCGGTTCCTAATGTAGATGGAGCTATTTCCACTCTAGCAAAACGCATAACTCGTTAAAGGACCAATGGACCGCAAATCGGAGTCTTTGCTGAGAAAATTATTTTCTCAATCAGCTCTTCAGGTTAGTCCAGAAGTAACAATCTCTTGTGTGGCCGCTGCAGCTTTCGTTGGTGTGATTCTCTCTTTCTGTGATGCTTTCTGAACAGTTATCTGAGGATATCCGTGACTAAATATAATAATTTGAAAGTCAAGCCCTCTTCATTCTTTTGTTTTTCTCATGTTATTGCTAAAAGGGTGCTCATTTTATTTATTATTTATTTTATTTATATTTGTTATAAGAAAAATATAACATTTACAAATTATTTACATAGCAATATGTCAAAAAGTAATGTGGAGTATATAATTATGCTACTCACCTAATAATATATGAATGTTCATCTGATATGCTGTCTTTAAAGGGACACTGAACCCAAATGTTTTCTTTCGTGATTCAGATAGAGCATGCAATTTTAAGCAACTTTCTAATTTACCCCTATTATCATTTTTTCTTCATTCGCTTGCTATCTTTATTTGAAAAAGAAGGCATCTAAGCTCTTTTTGTCTTTAAGAACTCTGGACAGCACTTTTTTTAATTGGTGGATGAATTTATCCACCAATCAGCAAGAATAACCCAGGTTATTCACCAAAAATGGGCCGGCATCTAAACTTGCATTTCAAATAAAGATACCAAGAGAAGGAAGAAAATTATTTGATAATAGGAGTAAACTAGAAAGTTGTTTAAAATTGCATGCTCTATCTGAATCACAAAATAAAAAAATTGGGTTTGGTGTCCCTTTAACTGATTTTTATTTTTAATAATACTGTGGCTCTGCAAAATATACAGAAATTTAAAAAACATAAATGTAACAATACTCATGTAAATTATTTTTTGAGAAATCTATAGTTATTATTATTGGGTTTTTTTGTTCAGGCAACAATATTTATTTTTGTGTGTCTCAGCCAAATGTTAAAGGGGCATGAAACCCAAAATGGTTATTTCATGATTCAGAAAAAAAAATCCAATTTATTTCTATGATAAAATTTGCCTTCTTCTGTTGTTATTCTTTGTTGAAGAGATATCTAGATGGGTATCGTGCACATGTCTGGAGCACTACATGACAAGAAATAGTGCTGCCATCTAGTGTTCTTGCTAATGCATTGTTGCAAAACTGCTTTAACAAAGGATAACAAGAAAACAAAGAAAATGTGATTATGTAAGTACGTTGGAAAGTTGTTTAAAAATGTTCTGTCTGAATAATGAAACAAAAATTTGGGGTTTCATGTCCCTTTAAGCAGATTATTGAATAAACCAGTATTTTAGGATTCAGTTGTGGGGGTGATTTTTTATTTTCTTTAAAAAAACAATTGTGTAGCGATTGACATACATGAACCAGACATACAATTAAATCCTTCCTTTTGTGATATTTACTGGAGCAGAGTAAGACTTTCTTAGTTAGAAATACTGGTAATCTAAAGTAGTTTTTAATAACATGCAAGCATAAGGAACAAGTGTCATGTTTTTAATCAGTGATATCTAACAATACCAAATTGTAATTTCATGGGAATAAATGTGCCAAAAAATACACTGACATTTTTAAATTTTGAGTTAATTTATTTTTGTAAACAAACAAATATGTAGATTTGTACTTTTCAAAGCAAGTGTATATTCTTCATCAGTTATTGGTGTCCATTCATAAACAAATTACAATATGCTAAGGCCAAAGAAAATTGCTAAAATATTTCATTAAAAAGTTAGTGTTCCAAGAGCAATTCCAACAAAACCATTGGTTCCAATTGATTAAATGAGATATCTCTAACCATAATAGATTTCTTTATTAGAAGCAAAATGTTTAAATAAACACCATCTGTTACTGAAATACTGCTGTACTTAAATCAGCTGTTTATGTATTCCTGTTGCTACAGGAATACATAAACAGCTGATTTAAGTACGAATGAGGTACTCCTTACACAGGTGAAAATTTAAATATGGATGTAGGTTGCAAGGACATTTTTTTTTTTTTTTAAAGATGTTGAAAACAAACTCAATTAATTAAACGTATTATTTAATTTAAAAAATGAGTTGCAATCAAATGTCAATTATGTTAGAAATGGAGGTGCTGGTGGATCCGACAATATGGCTTTTTAATACCACGTATGGTAAATTTAAGGGCTTTAAAAAGAATCTGTTATACGTAGCAAGTAATAGCTTCAAACTGCTGGTGGCGAGAGGCTGGAAAAATAAGGAAGTCCCCACATTAGCACAATGGCATCAGCAGTTGAAATATCTACTAGACCTGGAGGAGTATGCCTTTTTAAGAAGTAGTAGGTTTGATACATACATCCAGATGAAGGTTGCCTGGGAGACGTATATCAATAAAGTATCAAGACAGTAGCCCACAGATTTAGTGATTTAATAGACCTCAGGACACAATACGTCTTAAGGCAAAGAATAAATGACTTGACTTGTCTCTTTTGTTGCGGGGGGGGACTTGCGGGGGGGGGGGGGAATGTAGCTGAATTAAACCAAAAGAGTGCACTTTCTACATATATATATTTTTATGCTTAAATGTATATAAATATCTATGAACATTGATTTATTAATATAATCTTAGATCTTGTATTTCCATTCGATGATAACGGTATAAAATGTAACAGTTTTACATTGCAAATATGCTTGGAATTTAACTGTATGATGGCTTATTATTCTGTTGTTGTCATTTTTCAAGCTGTAATTGGATTTTTGTTTCAATAAAGCTGTTTAAAAAAAAAAAATGAGTTGCAATCAAGTGATCTGTTATTTTAATGCAATTAATAGTAATTGATTACATATGTGCCATCAAGTGATATATACAGTATTTCATTTTTTGAATGCAAATGATGTACCATCAAGTGATATAATTTGTTAATTTTAAAGTGACACTCAAGTAAAAAAAAAACATGTATGATGCGGATAGTTAGAACATGCCGTTTTAAGACACCTACCAATTTACTTCCATTATCAATGTTTCTGGGGAGCAAGCTCCCCCATTATAAACTATTTATCAGGTGTTTTATATTCTACATTACCCAAATACCTACCCTCCCAGATCCCAGTGTTCCTACTGCTGCAGGGGGGAAAAGGAAGATAACGCAGAAACGATAATAATAAGAGCTTTCTCTATGCCCCAGCAGCGAAGAGCAGCAAACTTCTGGAGTCTTCTAAGGATCCAGTTTGGCACCAATTCAGAGGATTAGCCTGTCCTCTCTGACAACCCTCTTACTTGTGGCCAATGGTCCACATTAGACTATCTGCACAGAACAGAGCCGCATGGCAGCGGAACCTGGGAGACACTAACTAACCTGATCGAGACAAGCAGGTAGCAGTGGTAGTGGCCTGAGGAGATCCTTGCGCGGCCCTTCCACACAAACGGAGACTAAATTACAGAAAGGCCTCCCTGCCTCTACGCTCCACACGCACCCTACAGCTACTCCATTGAAACCCTCCGGATCACAGCTGGAGGACACCTGACTGCATTTTGCCGATAGACAGCGCATCCACCCCGGCGCTGCATGCGATTCCACTTCAGAGACCAGAGGAGGCCTAACATAAAATAAACACAGGAGGTAAGCTCACGCACATCACACTCCAAGGCCTGACCTAAGACATAGGAGTCTGCTATACTTTCACAGCTCCACTAGCAAATTACAGGGTTCTTGCCAAGTGCACAGCGGCCTAAGTGAAGCCTCCTAGGCAGCCGTTTGAGGCTTTTCATGATCACATTTCACAGATTCCAAACAGGAATTTTTAGTCCTATTGGGACAGTTAGCTGAGGAGACCTCATACTCCTTACACTTGGCCCTAATCTGTCACAACTGGCTCAAATTCAACAACAGAGAAGCCTATCACACTTCCATAGCCCTCCTACCACATCATAAGGCTCCTGTGTGATACACAAACATTTAAAAGAGACTTATTAAAGAATACTAAACAGGTGTGTCCTACCCTGTGGGTCCAGTTTGAAGAGGCCCACTACCCCTCATTCCTGGTCCTAACTTTCCACCTCTGGATCATACTTACCATGCACCCAGAGGGGCAAATTCTACCCATCCAGATCTGTGCCAGACAGAGCACTCACCCCAGGAGAGGGGCATATTGCTAGTTGATACAGTGATACCCAGACAAGCGGTATTCTAGGAAACATGATACCTGGTGGTAACCTTATTCCAGAAACACACCCCTAAGATATTATGATGTGCTAATCTTTCTGCTCAGGGGGGTGCTGGATCTGCTTTCTCCACCTGCCACTTGCCATAGGAGGTCATCTCACCTATTTATTGGAGAAACGCCTGGGGTTACACTGCCCTCATATTTTACAATATGGCTCATTCTCAAAAGAAGAAGCAGAAACATGCTGACGCCCCAAAAGGACCCTATAAGATCACATTATCAACAAGACTCTCTATGAACAAGACATGTCGGATGAGGACTCTAGAGAATCAATAATCTCCAATAAAGGATCCCATAGAGCTGCAGTTCATTCAATAGAGAGGCCCTCTAATACCCATTCCTCTATCCTAGACTCCACTAAGGAGTTGTCAGACAAGATGGACTCCCACCACTCATCTCTTTAACAGGAACTTAAAATGTCGGTCTCAGAACCTTAAAGAGATATCTCCTCATTAGGAGAAAGAACTGAAATGCTGGAAAGGAAACAGGAAGACCTCCACTTGGACCACTCCAACCTCCTTGCCTATACTCAGTCTCTAACTGAAATGATCTCAGACCTAGAATCCAAAATGGCAGACCTGGAAGACAGGTCACACCGTAACAATATTAGAATCTGCGGCATATCAGAAGAAGTTGGAACACCTGACCCTCCTAAATATCTCTTGGATCTATTCAGGGAGCTCCTAGGACCCATACAAGATCAAGAGGCCCTCATAGACAGAGCCCATCAAGCTCTCCAACCAAGAAACTCACCTTCAGGATCACCTAGAGATGTAATTATTAGATTGCATTATTACACATTTAAAGAAAAGATTCTCAGAACATCATTCCAGACCAAACATCTAACATTCCAAGCTATCCAGATTTTCCAGGACCTGTCCTCACATATGCTATCTAAGAGGTGCTCCTTCCAGCAGGTAACCCAATGCCTCCGCCAGAATAATATTAAATATAGATGGGGCTTCCCAGTCAAGCTATTTTTTCGAATGGATGACTGCTCCTACACTGTCTACACACCAGACCAGGGGATCAAACTCCTACTTTTGGTAGGACTATTCCACCCCTCAAACCAACCCAAAGATACCACTGAAAAAGCAGAGAAGCTCAACGTTACAGCGCCCATTGCCACAAAGGTTTAGCTACCAAACCAAAAGAAAAGAAATCTCATCAACTAATGATGAACCCTGATTCTATGTTATAATGGACTAGCATCCTAAAATGCATCACTTGGACACTACAAATCTGCATTCTATTCCCTACTGTTTCCTGTTTCCTACTTTTTTAGGTGGGGACACCTGATAGTTCCATGATTGTGGAATAACACTGATGGGACTACGGACAGTTGGTAATGTACTCTGTTCAATGTAGTTGATGGTTCATAAAGTTATCACAGTTATATTAAGGTTATACTAATCTACTGTTTTCCTTCCACAGATTAGGTATTTGATGCTCGCTCTAGCAACATTTTCCCAAGTGTAGGGGGTCCTGCTAGCTCACAATCACTTTACACCTTACTATAGGACAACCTCCACTCAGTTGGTCTATGGTCCACCTGTATATATCAACTATATTACTGCAACTGCATTAAGTGATTGTAGAAGGCCAGACTTCACACTTATTATTCCCCCAGTTACCGTTTTAGCCACTCTATACATCTTTCCCTGACTTAGGGTAGTAGCCGGTTAGACCGACCTTATCAAGCAGAGTAACCACTCCATATACTACCTGATTTATCTAATTACCTTATTTCTCTGACGTAAAACTTATACAACTTACAGGTATGTAAACTACCTTACTGCCCTCTTACATACACTTAACTTACGTTTTTTCTATCATATTTTCATACCCTCAGCGGTGTTCTCATAATGTACCAGTTTTATATATACATAATGTTTTACCAGATAGACACTCATCATCTCTGGAATTGTTATTGATCAGCCTCTTTGGTTTAGTTTTATCTGATGTATAGACCTGTTGATGTGTTTTAATTTGAAAGTTGTTCCCTCCCAGCCCCCTCCCCCTCCTACAGAATCCTGCACATTTTCCCCCCATGTGGAGATCTTCAGTCCTCCCTCTCCCCTCCGGCACCCCCCTTCCCATACCACTTACCATGTTCTTCAGGTATCTCACTTAACAAGAACTCCTTCCTCATAGACACCTAGCCACTGATCTTATTTGGACAATAGCAGTACTTGGTCCACCGTATAGATATAACTCACAGTGCACTCCCAAGTGCATTCTCTATCAAACACATTTGCAGCTCCCATCCCCCCCTTAATGCCTTCCCTATTATCTTTAAGCGACTCTTGCACGCTGAATATCCCTCCCCCGCTCCTCTTTTACATAACAATTTAGAAATCATATTTTTATTTTTATTTTTTTTATTCAAGGTTTATTTAAAGGCATACATCAACATAAGATCAATTCTTACATCACATAAAACAAAACTTCAGTTTTATAAAGGTGCAAACATTAACATAAAAGGAAAAGAGATATAAATTCAGCATTTTGCACAACCTATAGACAGTATATAAACAGGATGCCAAACATCTAGAAACCTTCTAAATGACACCATACGTCTCTCTTGGCCCTCTATAAATAAAAGGTAATAATAAAGCTAGAGAAGGTAGTTATACATATAGGAGACCACTTGTGAATCTCAATGATAAACCTCATTTTTATTTCATTTTATATCCATAAAAATGTATATATCAGGGTGGTATAGTATCATGTTAAAGAGATATGCCTGAAGCTATGCCTGCCAAATACTAGAATAGGAAAGTGTAGTGGTATAATATATCATTATATCATCAGAATATTACAATACTACAGTATAATATAGTGTGGAGGAGCTGCACTAAGGTCTTAGAACTATGGCCCTGTGGGACCCTGGGTCCAATACATATGGAAAACATGAATCACACTAAAAACATAAAGCTGTCAAAAGGAGGGGGGTTTCTATCCCCAAGCCAGGCCCATGCGATGCACTTATAAAGGGGAAGGGCCCAACCGTCTTGACTAAGGAAGGGTAGTATCAATCACTTGATACAATATCTATGGGTATACTGCTACTGACTGTTGACCATAGGCTAAGCTGGTAATATTGATAATATCTTGTCCACTTAAGGTAGGGATCGTATATAATACCTTGTTTCCAAATACTGTGCAATTAGGGGATAAGGGCATCCTCATAAGCATCTGAGTTACAGATTACAAGCTCTAAAATATAGGGGGCATTTATAACCCTGAGTTAGAGAGGGTAAATCACCCCGCCATTTCGGCCGCAGAAGGCAAGACTTCCCTCCACCATTGTAGCCTAAAACCCTAAGTATATAAATAAGGACTATAACTAAGAAGGCAGCCCTGCTAACTATATGTATATATATGAGTAATATAGTGGCCTAAAGGGGGAATATCAGCTGTATAACTAAGTGAAAAGAGGTAGACATTAATCAGCCTATAGGGAATCACTGACTGTAAGTGAGAACGCTACTCAGGCATGATAGTATTGTAACAATTATGGCAGAGTCCTAGAGAATACATAAAATATTGGCAATCATATTGTTGAACCAAAGTTAGAATAGCATTGAACATTCTCAGCACTAAAAGCATGCAATTACCAGTGATAAGTAAAAAAAAAATATATATATATATAAACAGGGCATAGTAGCATTAATGTATTATCAAAAACATAGAAAAAAGTAACCTTAAGAGCTACAATTGAATGGGTACAGAAATGTTAAATTAGTACTTCCCTAAGGGCATAGGGTGCAATATCCACATAAGTAAGCAAAGGTAAGCACGTATTATATCGCAAAGTGTTATGAAGTGTGGGCCAGTTAGTACTGCATAAAGATTGCACTTTGACAGTTACAGTGAAAAATCTCAGTATGGCCACATAGGAAATGCTGGCACACATATTATTATAATCAAAGGGCCGTAGCTACATGTTCACAATAAACAGTTACCCTCTAAATATTAAAGCCAGGCACTGGACATACAATCCATGAGTAAAAGATACATTGTTCTTTGAACCTGGTGATAGTCTCCAGCTCTTCCCACATATGAGGAGGGAAAGAATAACAGTGTCCCAGCTTAGTTTTGGTGAGTGTATGCAGATACCGATGCTGAGTCTCCCCTGCAGACGGAACAATCCAACACGGACCACCAGGATCACAACTCAGATCCGATAGAGCTATACATGAGCGGGCATCAAGTAAGTAGAAAACCTGAATAGTCTGCGCAACTCTGAAATGCAGGAATTAATCTGTTTGGGTATGAACGTCTATGAGGGACCCCTCATAGACGTTCAGTAGGCAATTGGGACGAGACAGAAGCTATCCAGATGATACCTGACTCTGATGCTAACGAGAAGTGCATAACTTGCATGCGGAAATGCACCGTGCTTTGTCCCATGCCTCCCGGCGAGATCACTTGTGGGTCCCATTGCAGTGTGTTCCGGGGCTGTGCTGAAATGAGGGTAAGCCCTGTAAGTTCACCCTACCTGGGGATACAGCAGCAGAGGTCTCCAAGCATACCTCCATATGTTCCGCTGAGTCCGCAATCCCTGTATGCACTTCCTCTATATAACTATCAGGGGCAAGCGGCATGCGTTGGGACCCAAGAGCGCCACCACTCTCCCCATCTAGATAAACAGGCACTGTTTGAAGCGATTGCAGGACCGAGCTACTGCTGCGGCCGGTTAGGGAACTGTTCAGTGCGTTGTGCAGTGCGTCTCCCAGGGCAGCGTGGTGCCCATCAAGTAAGCCATGCAGCTCCTCCAAAAAACCAATGGGTATCTTCATGATGTCCGTATGTCGGTAGCGTTTTGGCAGGCAGATGATATACGGTAGGTCATGCAGCTTCTGACATCTAGCACTTTGTGCCACTAACGACAAGGCCCCAAGGAGCCTCGCCGGCGGGTGTTGAAGAAGGCCTCAACCTTCTGATGTGCTCCGAGCACTCAAAACTGCCAATATCTCTTCAAATTTAGGCTCATCAGATGTAGGTTCATAAGGTGGTTGGAGAGCTGTTTATGTATCCAATGTTTGAGCTGTTTGGAAGGCTATTTCAGGCGAAAATAGATAAAACGCAGGAGCAGAATGGAAATATGCAGCCTATCATGGCTGTCACCCGGAAGTTCCCCCCTATTTGTGTAATTTTCATAACACAAATATCCAAACAAATGCACCACGAAATTTAGAGAAAACAAATAAAATACAGACTAAATCAATTTCCTTTAAATTACCTGAGGGTTTAAAAAAAAAAATGTGTCTATAGCGTGCTGGAGAGGGTCAGGTTTAGCACAGCTCCACAGCGTGCTACACTTACCTATAACAAGCTGTGGAGCCGCGCTAACCCTGACCCTTCTACACAGAGCCAAGGGCTGCGCTAATAGTAGGTTTAGCATGCAAGGGCTCTGTAAAGAAGGGTCTGGATTAGCACGATTCTCCAGTTCACTAAAGGTAAGTATTTAACATGAGAGGTAAACTTTTTCACCTGTAGCAAAGGAACATTAATGAAATAAAATGTAAATGTTCCATTAATATTCATGTATTCATTTAGTTTAAAAAAATACCAAATAGCATGGGCTCCAAATATTTTGTAAACAGTGATTTTTGAATATTCTGTAAGAAAGATTTGACCAACAACATTTTTTGCCCCTGTACTCCTCTAATTAAGGTAGTGTTATTTTTAAATTCAGAAACTGTTGGCACACTGATATTTGTACTATGTTTAAGTGTTAGCACTAACAGCAAGATAGCATTGTTTGTTGTCATGTTCTTTACCATTGGAATTCTCTAAATGCTGATTTTACCTATAGAATAGCGTGTTTTTTGCACAGGGTTGTTCCCTGCATTTAAGTATGTGAAAGAGATGCATATATTACAGAAAGGCTCACAAATTATCATCATTTAAAAATCACATGAAACAGAACGTATTGAAGGAAAAAGACACACAAATAAAGCTTTAAATAGCATTCAAAATTGTTCTGAAAAAATCAAACGCTGAAATTATGAAGAAAAATAAAATTTCTTTGTGCACACAGTAGAAATCCTAAAAATAAGGCACTGCACATGTAAAAAATTTTGTTAGTGAAATGAAAAGAGAAGGCTTTTTTAGCACTCCCAAAGAAGTCTAAGGAGAGAGGGAGTTAGCAAGCCCAAGTCTATCGCTGGTGCATTAACTTTTTACTTTCAACTTGTAATACAAGTGCTAACATGGGCATGTTAAAATATGCCTATAGGTTGCAAACAGTGGCTGAGAACAACATTAGTGCACTATAACTATTTGTTGTTCACCAGTTCCCCACTACAACCACAGACTGCTGGAATATATAATTGTTATTTAATTTACATTTTCCCTACTTGTGCAAAACAAAAATTAGTGTTGTCCATGGAAATCAGAGAGGATCTACAGAACCAATCGTTCTGGCTAGTTTGTGTCTGTGCTGTCCTATCTGATCAGACAGTCAGCCTGGAGCAGGCATTTAACATAAGCATGATATACTACAGGGAGCAGCTCACATTCTATGTTATGTTAAAATGAAATGGAAAAGGCGCCACATAGTGCAAAACATGCAGGATAGATTACACTCACGCGTGGTAAAGCACTAAACGTAGTGCTTACTAGGAAGGCCGGATCTTCGGAGTTGCCCGGCAAACTAGCATCTCGACTCACTAGGCAGGCCGGATCCTCTGAGTTATGTACAACAGTTTGCCACTTACCCACATTCTGCAATATTCATCTGTACACACACTGCGATATGTGTATAACATATTTTACCAGGAAGGATACATTGAGATTTCTCTTGTTTTCAAGTATGTCCTGGGTTCACAAAACATTGTATTGATACAATAGGGTACAATAAAATACAAAAACAATATTAATACATAATATATGGAAAATTTAACATAGAACAGGTAGGAAATATATAATCAACCATGACAGGTGCATTCTGTTTTGAGATATGCAGAGAGGGACCTCTTAAAGGATATTAGGCTTGGGGAAGGTTTTAAAGTGTGCGGGAGGTCGTTCCATAATTGTAGTGCTCTGTAGGAAAAGGAGGATCGAGCTGCTTAATTTTTGTATGGAGGCAGACTAAATAATGTGCTGGTACTGGATCGGAGGTTATGGGAGGTGGGAATAGCCGGGGAGAGCATTCTGCTCAGGTAGGGTGGGAGCTTCCCAGAAAAGCTCTTAAACACAAGACTGGAAAGATAGAGGGTGCGTCTGGATTCCAGCGACAGCCAGTTTAGTTCTTTTAGCATGTCACAATGGTGTGTCCTGTAATTACATTGTAGCACAAAGTGGTAGAACGAGTTATACAGTGTATTAAGTTTATTAAAGTGAGTTTGCGGTGCAGGTGCATATACTACATCCCCATAATCTATGATTGACATCAGCATTTGCTGTACAATCTTTTCCTTTACTGTAGGGCTGAAGCAGGATTTGATTCTGTACAAGGCACCTAGTTTTTGATAGAGTTTAGATGCAAGTTTTTCTATGTGGAGGCTAAAAGATAGATTGGGGTCTAACAACATACCCAAGTATTTGAAAGAGTTGACTGCGGTCAGTGTGCCATTTGATTTTGTTTTGATGCGTAGATGGGAATTTTGTAGTTTGTGTAATTTAGGTACCGTTCCAAAGATCATTGTGACAGTTTTCTCAGTATTTAGGAAGAGTTTGTTTTTTGAGATCCACTTTTTTACCTCTGAGAACTGGTATTGGAGCACTGCCTCAAGCTGCAGCAGATTGGATTTGTGACACACGTGACTGGGAGAGGGAGGAAGTCGCTGTCAGAAATGGAGACATGCTGTGATCGATCCGATACATATAATCAAAACCAGGTTAGCGGATGATCATCAATACCTGAATTTTTTTAATTTTAGCAGTAGTATGTTGTGGTCTACTGTGTCAAAGGCCTTTGCAAAATCAAGGAAAATAGCTCCAGTTAGGTATCCTTGTTTTATGCCAGTTTGGATGTCATTGCAAACTTTTAGGAGGGCAGTTGTAGTGGAGTGATTCGGGCGAAAACCTAATTGAACAGGGGTCAGATAGTTAGATTGTTGGTAATACTCACATAATTTGCATATGGACACATTTTTCTAAGATTTTTGACAATACTGGGAGCAATGATATTGGGCGATAGCTAGTAACCAAGGTTAACTCACCACTTTTATGGCTAGGCACTACTCCTGCAATCTTCCAAAGTTTGGGTATGTATCCAGACACCAAGGATTCGTTAATTAGAGTTGTGACAGGTTTAGCAATTGCCGGCGCACTGAGCTTCAACAGCATTGCTGGAATTTGATCAGGTCCAGACTGGTTTTTCATTTTTAGATTATTAAGGTGTTTCTTAATGACATTGATGGGTATAGGTCTAAAATTGAACTTCTCTATATTGGGTCTTTGCAGATTTAGTTGGGCCTGATCCACATTTGTAGTTTCAGGATGCGTGCCATTTATTCGTTTGTCAATCAGGGTGGTAGAGCATCCGACAAAATAATTGTTAAATGCATTTGCTACATATTTATTATAACATTTTCAGTTCCATTAGAGTTCAGACTAAACAGTGACATTTATTTATTTGTTTTCTGACAGAAGAAAATAATTCATGCATAGTTTGTGCATTGTCAAACTACTTCATAAACTTAGATTCTACTCATCTGCTATTTAAATCTTATCTTATGGACAAGCGTTTAGTTTTATCTACATTATAGTCTGACTCTGCCCTAAAAAGAATTGCTGTTCTAGTGTCTGGGCTAAGTAGAATATATAAATATTATAACCATATGGTTGTAGTGCTTGTGCACTTTCCTTCTAAAATAGTTGTTTTAGCATTTAAAGATGGCATACATCAGTGAAATCACTTTGTTAAAGAATGCAGAAGCTTGTATGCATACTTGTAGAAGAGTGATATGTGTCTATTATCTTGGAAACTAATGCTTTCCCTAGTCTCAATTTGCACTTCACATCCTGTGCAAAATGTATTACCAAGTGCAACCTTGCCCTGGATTCATTTTCTATTAGCATGTGCATTAGTTTTGTAACAAATGCACATTTGTTTTTTAAATAGTTTTTATTGAGGTTATAAATACAGTAAAACAGATAATTGGTATTACAAAAAAACAGAAAGATATGTAAAGAGCAGAGCATATCAACCGCTTTAGCCACAACATATAATCATATCTGTTACTTCACAATAATACTGAACATGTTATAGAAAAACCTCACATTTTCTACTTTTTATCCAAGGAAGAGTATAAATCATATGAATTTAAACCTGTAGTGGTGTACATTGGACATGTGAAAGAATAGTATATACGTTTCCCAAATACTTGGAAATAGAGTAAAAATCTTAAGATAGGAAATCATACTATGTATTATAAGGTCTAGAAAATACAATCATATTGTGTTCTGTTGTGGAAAAATCTATCTGAATGTAAAATTTATATTGAAATAGAATAATCTACATATAGACCCAGAGTGATGCAATAAACAAACAGCAAGCTGTGACTCGTAATAAAAAAAAAGCTGTATATTTCTAGGTAAACTGCGCTATGGGACCATAAACACAATCCCCTAGAGTCAGAGTCCTATATGGGGGGAGTGAAAGGGGGAGCGGAGATTATATAGCATAACAAGGATTCACCTGAATTCTCTGGTAACATCAAGAACCTTATTCAGCCCATCATAGCATATTGAGATGTATGGGGGAATTGACAATTATGTAAAGTTTCAGCCTACAACTAGTCAACTGCTGCTGGTATTACGGATAGCTGGCAACCTACCCCAATGCTATCATTAATCAAAAGGTCAAAATGTTCAGTAAATAGAGGATACACAATATGAAATAAAGTTTAGAAGATGAAAGAGATATTCCAAATCAAAGTAACTACATTGTAATGATGTACCTGTCTCTATAACAACAATGTATAGTATGGACTGCATTAGTACTAATAGTACTATATACTATAAGTAACTAGTAAGCAGAAATATATCGGTATGAGGAATGATAAATCTTATTGACTGGGTGTGGGCCCTACACCCAACAACAGATGACCCATATAGAAAAACAAGTGCCCATAACCAAATGGGGAATTATGTAATGAGCTCTGTAAGTTTTAATACCCAACTAAGAGTGTGAATTTATAAGGTACACCTAGTAATTAGTGATGTCGCGAACAGTTCGCCGGAGAACAGTTCCCGGCGATCATAGCTTGTTCGCGTTCGCAGCGGCGGGCGAACATATACGATGTTCAATCAGCCCTCTATTCATCATCATTGAGTAAACTTTGACCCTGTATCTCACAGTCTGCAGACACATTTCAGCCAATCAGCAGCAGACACTGCCTCCCAGACCCTCCCAGCTCCTGGGCAGCAGCCATTTTAGATTCATTCTGATCCTGGATTCTTAGTGAGAGGAGAGATAGTGCTGCTGCTGCTGATTTTATAGGGAAATTGATAGCTAGGCTAGTGTATTCAGTGTCCACTACAGTCCTGAAGGACTCATCTGATCTCTGCTGTAAGGACAGCACCCCAAAAAGCCCTAGAACAGTAGACCAGAAGCATTGCCCACTACCTCTGCCATTGCAAAACTCCTATGCTGCTCTTGCCGAATACACTTGTGATGAGGAGATTGCTGTTTCTGAGCCCTCTGAAGCTGTAACAGGTAATTTAAATCTATTGGCACCTGATTCTCCAGGTAATATAACACAGGAAAGAACTGCAGATGTGTTTTTGAGAAAAAGACTGTTAGTGGGTGACTCTATTTTGAGGAATGTGTATTTAGGTGAAAATAAAGGAGAAACAAGGGAGGTTAGATGTCTTCCAGGAGCTACTGCTCACAGGGATAAGAATCGTATTTTGAGAATTGTTAAGGCAGCAGGAAAGGGAAGTGAGTTAGATGTGATTGTTCATTTAGGAACAAATGATCTGGCTAATAATCATGTTGCTGCTGTTCAGAAAGAGTTTTGTGACCTAGGTAATCATTTAGAGACTGTGGCATCAACTCTATCATTTTCTGCTATTTTACCTGTGTATGACCAGGAAGCAGGAAAGATGGAGCGGATAACAACATTTAATTCTTGGTTAGATAAGTGGTGCAGGGAACGAGGATTTGGTTTTATTGGCCATTATAGCTCTGTTTGGAAAGATACTAGGTTATTTAGGAGAGATGGCTTGCATTTGGATGCTAAAGGAACAGAGTATCTGGGAGAGGAGTTCAAATACTTTATTAGAAATCATTTAAACTAATAAAGGGGGGTAGCATTAATATATCCACCTGCCCCCCACAGCATGCCAAAACTGTTAGTCCAAGTAACAATTCTAGAAATTCTAGTAGAAAAATTCTTCGTGCCATGAGCACAAATGCTCGCAGCTTAGGAAATAAATTACCTGAACTCATTTCAATAATGACTAGGGACAACTTGGATTTAGTAGCTATAACAGAAACATGGTACAATGATTTGCATGACTGGGACATAGTCATACCTGGATACAGGTTATTTAAAAAGAACAGAGTAGGAAAGAAAGGTGGAGGAGTTGCTTTGTATGTAAATGAAAATATAAAGGTTACTGAAATTATAGGAACAAATGATGAGGTGGAAAGTATTTGGGTGACTTTGGAAATTGGAGATAAAAATGTTTTTAGAATAGGGGTTGTATATAGGCCTCCATTGCAGGATGAAAAACTGGACAATCTGTTATTAGATGAAATAACCAAAATGACCATGAAGGGTAAGGTTATAGTACTGGGGGACTTTAATTTGCCAGATATAGACTGGAAGATTCCTTCTGCTAGATCGGCTAGAAGCAGGTATATTCTTGAATCTCTGCTAGGGGAATCACTTGAACAATTAGTCAAGGAACCAACTCGTAAGGAAGCTATATTAGATCTAATACTTACAAACAGTGATACAGTTTCAGATGTGTCTGTAGGTGAGAACTTAGGATCCAGTGATCATCAATCTGTTTGGTTTAGTATTCATGTTCAGGAACTGTCCACCCAGACTAAAATAAAAGTTTTAGACTTTAGGACGGCAGATTTTTCATTAATGGGAGAATACCTAAAAAACTATTTAAAGGGGAAAAATCTTATTACAGGGGTTCAAGAACAGTGGGAATTTGTGAAAGGTGCCATTTTAGATGCAACTGCACACTGTATTAGACATGTCTGTAAAAGTAAAAGAAAGCGGAAACCAATTTGGTTTTCCAAAGAAGTAGCACATGCTGTAAAGACAAAAAAGATAGCTTATAAAAATTACAGACACACACAAGCAGATGATGATATGAAAATATGGAGACTCCAACAAAAAAAGACTAAGCAGTTAATTAGGAAGGTTAAAGCTCATGCAGAAGAGAAGATAGCACAGTCAGTAAAACATGGGGACAAAACATTCTTTAGATATATCAGTGAAAGAAGAAAAAATAACGTAGGAATAGTAAAATTGAAATCAGTTGATGGTAGAATAATAAAAGGAGATAAGCAGATTGCAGACTGTCTCAATGATTACTTCTGTTCTGTTTTCACTAAAGATTGTGAAGATACAATGTCTACATTAAGGGATGCTACGCAAAATAGAAACAAGCTTAACAGTAATCTTTTTACAGAGGATGAGGTTTTGTTAGCATTATCAAAAATAAATGTTACAAAGGCAGTGGGTCCTGATAATATTCATCCAAGGGTTTTAAAAGAACTTCGATCAGTGCTAACTGTCCCATTAACTGATCTGTTTAATCAGTCACTATTAACAGGAGCTGTCCCAGATGATAGGAGAATAGCAAATGTAATACCTCTTCATAAAAAGGGCAGTAGAGAAGAATCTGGCAACTACAGGCCAGTTAGTTTAACTTCAGTAGTAGGGAAATTAATGGAAAGCCTCTTAAAAGAAAGAATTATGACTTACATAAAGACAAACAATTTAGAGGACCAAAATCAGCATGGTTTTACTTCAGGGAGATCATGTCAGACTAATCTAATTGACTTCTTTGATTATGTAACAAAAGTATTAGACAAGGGAGGAGCAGTTGATGTAGCATATCTAGATTTCAGCAAAGCATTTGACACCGTCCCACACAATAAACTTATTCACAAACTATATCTCCTTGGTCTAGATTCAAAAATTGTGAACTGGGTGGAATGCTGGCTTAAGGACAGAAAACAAAGTGTCTTAGTAAATGGAGTTCATTCAGCAGAGGGGGCTGTAACTAGTGGTGTTCCTCAGGGGTCAGTTCTGGGGCCTGTTTTGTTTAACATATTTATCTGCGATATCAGCAAAGGGCTACAGGGGAAAGTATGTCTCTTTGCAGATGATACAAAAATTTGCAACAGAGTGGATGTTCCAGGGGGGGTAGACAAAATGAGAAGTGATATACAACAATTGGAGGATTGGACAAACGACTGGGATCTAAAGTTGAACACAGCAAAGTGTAAAATAATGCATTTAGGGAAGAAAAATCCAAATGTTAATTACAGACTCAATGACACTTTACTGACTGTTACAGATGAGGAACAGGACTTGGGAATTATTATTTCAGATGATTTAAAACTTAGTAAACAATGTAGTAATGCAGCGAGTAAGGCTAGCAGAATGCTTGGATGTATTGGTAGAGGTATTTGCAGCAGAAATAGTAAGGTTCTTATGCCACTTTATAGATCATTAGTTAGGCCTCATCTTGAGTATTGTGTGCAGTTCTGGAGGCCATATCTTCAGAAGGATATTAACAAACTTGAATCTGTGCAAAGGAGGGCTACCAAAATGGTACATGGTCTAAAAAATAAAACCGGGATAGGCTCAATGACCTAAATATGTATAGCTTAGAGGAGAGAAGGGAAAGAGGTGATATGATAGCAACTTTCAAGTACATTAAAGCTTTTAGTAAAACTGAGGCTGTGGGTATTTTACATAAAATGGAAAATTCAAGAACAAGGGGTCATGAGCTCAAGCTAAAGGGTAGTAGATTAGGGTAGTAGATTCAGGAGTAATTTGAGGAAGCACTTCTTTACAGAAAGAGTGATTGATTTATGGAATAAACTTCCTCAAGAGGTAGTAGCAACAAACACTGTGGGGGACTTTAAAAATGCATGGGACAAGCATAGGGCTATCCTACGAACTAGATAAGTTTATACTGTTAGGTAAGGTCGGGCAGACTTGCTGGGCCTATGGCTCTTATCTGCCGTCAATATCTATGTTTCTATGTTTCTATGTTTCTTTTCAGGGCTAGAACATCAGTCATTTTTTTTTCTTGGTAAGCTATTAGCAGTTCAGTTGCCTGCCTGGCACTGCCAGCCTGTGTGTCAGGCTCACAGCATATACTGTGCCTACTTGCTCAGTGCCACCAGTCATATCTGGTGTAACATTAGTGTAAATTTAAAAAAAAAATGTTTACATCAGTCTGCTAGTGTAATCTAATTTCAGTTGCCAGGCCAGCCTGCCACTGCCAGCCAGCCTGTGTGTCAGGCTCACAGCATATACTGTGCCTACTTCCTCAGTGCCACCAGTCATATCTGGTGTAACATTAGTGTAATTTTTTTAAAAAAAAACTTTTACATCAGTCTGCTAGTGTAATCTAATTGCAGTTGCCTGCCTGCCAGCGTGTGTGCCAGGCCCACTTGCCAACAAGTGCCACCAATCATATTTGTTATAACAGTAGTGTAAATATTTAAAAAAACAACTTTTTTGACTGTAAAACATCAGTCTGCTATTGTAATCTAATTGCAGTTACCTGCCTGCCTGCCAGCGTGTGTGCCAAGCCCACTTGCCAACTAGTGCCACCAATCATATTTGTTATAACAGTAGTGTAAATATTTTTTAAAAAAACTTTTTTGACTGTGAAACATCAGTTTGCTAGTGTAATCTAATTGCAGTTGCCTGCCTGCCTGCCAGCGTGTGTGCCAGGCCCACTTGCCAACTAGTGCCACCAATCATATTTGTTATAACAGTAGTGTAAATATTTAGAAAAAAAACCTTTTAACTGTGAAACATCAGTCTGCTAGTGTAATCTTATTGCAGTTGCATGCCTGCCAGCGTGTGTGCCAGGCCCACTTGCCAACTAGTGCCACCAATCATATTTGTTATAACAGTAGTGTAAATATTAAAAAAAAACTTTTTTGACTGTGAAACATCAGTCGGCTAGTGTAATCTAATTGCAGTTGCCTGCCAGCGTGTGTGCCAGGCCCACTTGCCAACTAGTGCCACCAATCATATTTGTTATAACAGTAGTGTAAATATTTAAAAAAAAAAAAACTTTTTTGACTGTGAAACATCAGTCTGCTAGTGTAATCTAATTGCAGTTGCCTGCCTGCCAGCATGTGTGCCAGGCCTACTTGCCAAGTTAGTGGCACCACTCATATTTGTTGTAACAGTAGTGTAAATATTTAATAAAAAAACTTTTTTGACTGTGAAACATCAGTCTGCTATTGTAATCTTATTGCAGTTCCCTGCCTGTCAGCGTGTGTGCCAGGCCCACTTGCCAAGTTAGTGTCATCACTCATATTTGTTGCAACAGTAGTGTAAATATTTTTTAAAAAAAC
Organism: Bombina bombina; assembly: GCF_027579735.1. Lineage (NCBI taxonomy): Eukaryota > Metazoa > Chordata > Amphibia > Anura > Bombinatoridae > Bombina > Bombina bombina. The sequence goes on along the minus strand of NC_069500.1, from coordinate 854,121,036 downwards.
TTTTTTGACTGTGAAACATCAGTCTGCTAGTGTAATCTAATTGCAGTTGCCTGCCTGCCAGCGTGTGTGCCAGGCCCACTTGCCAACAAGTGCCACCAATCATATTTGTTATAACAGTAGTGTAAATATTTAAAAAAACAACTTTTTTGACTGTAAAACATCAGTCTGCTATTGTAATCTAATTGCAGTTACCTGCCTGCCTGCCAGCGTGTGTGCCAGGCCCACTTGCCAACTAGTGCCACCAATCATATTTGTTATAACAGTAGTGTAAATATTTTAAAAAAAAACTTTTTTGACTGTGAAACATCAGTTTGCTAGTGTAATCTAATTGCAGTTGCATGCCTGCCAGCGTGTGTGCCAGGCCCACTTGCCAACTAGTGCCACCAATCATATTTGTTATAACAGTAGTGTAAATATTAAAAAAAAACTTTTTTGACTGTGAAACATCAGTCTGCTAGTGTAATCTAATTGCAGTTGCCTGCCAGCGTGTGTGCCAGGCCCACTTGCCAACTAGTGCCACCAATCATATTTGTTATAACAGTAGTGTAAATATTTAAAAAAAAAAACTTTTTTGACTGTGAAACATCAGTCTGCTAGTGTAATCTAATTGCAGTTGCCTGCCTGCCAGCATGTGTGCCAGGCCTACTTGCCAAGTTAGTGGCACCACTCATATTTGTTGTAACAGTAGTGTAAATATTTAATAAAAAAACTTTTTTGACTGTGAAACATCAGTCTGCTATTGTAATCTTATTGCAGTTGCCTGCCTGTCAGCGTGTGTGCCAGGCCCACTTGCCAAGTTAGTGTCATCACTCATATTTGTTGCAACAGTAGTGTAAATATTTTTTAAAAAAACTTTTTTGACTGTGAAACATCAGTCTGCTAGTGTAATCTAATTGCAGTTTCCTGCCTGCCAGCGTGTGTGCCAGGCCCACTTGCCAAGTTAGTGGCACCACTCATATTTGTTGTAACAGTAGTGTAAATATTTAATAAAAAAACTTTTTTGACTGTGAAACATCAGTCTGCTATTGTAATCTTATTGCAGTTGCCTGCCTGCCAGCGTGTGTGCCAGGCCCACTTGCCAAGTTAGTAGCACCACTCATATTTGTTGTAACAGTAGTGTAAATATTTAAAATAAAAACTTTTTGGACTGTGAAACATCAGTCTGCTAGTGTAATCTAATTGCAGATGCCTGCCTGCCAGCGTGTGTGCCAGGCCCACTTGCCAAGTTAGTGGCACCACTCATATTTGTTGCAACAGTAGTGTAAATATTTAATAAAAAAACTTTTTTGACTGTGAAACATCAGTCTGCTATTGTAATCTTATTGCAGTTGCCTGCCTGCCTGCCAGCGTGTGTGCCAGGCCCACTTGCCAAGTTAGTGGCACCACTCATATTTGTTGTAACAGTAGTGTAAATATTTTAAAAAAATTTTTTTTTACTGTGAAACATCAGTCTGCTAGTGTAATCTAATTGCAGCTGCCTGCCTGCCAGCGTGTGTGCCAGGCCCACTTGCCAAGTTAGTGGCACCACTCATATTTCTTGTAACAGTAGTGTAAATATTTAATAAAAAAACTTTTTTGACTGTGAAACATCAGTCTGCTTTTGTAATCTTATTGCAGTTGCCTGCCTGCCAGCGTGTGTGCCAGGCCCACTTGCCAAGTTAGTGGCACCACTCATATATGTTGTAACAGTAGTGTAAATATTTAATAAAAAAACTTTTTTGACTGTGAAACATCAGTCTGCAAGTGTAATCTAATTGCAGTTGACTGCCTGCCAGCGTGTGTGCCAGGCCCACTTGCCAAGTTAGTGGCACCACTCATATTTGTTGTAACAGTAGTGTAAATATTTAATACAAAAACTTTTTTGACTGTGAAACATCAGTTTGCTATTGTAATCTTATTGCAGTTGCCTGCCTGCCAGCATGTGTGCCAGGCCTACTTGCCAAGTTAGTGGCACCACTCATATTTCTTGTAACAGTAGTGTAAATATTTAAAAAAAAAAAAAACGTTTTTGACTGTGAAACATCAGTCTGCTAGTGTAATCTAATTGCAGTTACCTGCCTGTCAGCGTGTGTGCCAGGCCCACTTGCCAAGTTAGTGGCACCACTCATATTTCTTGTAACAGTAGTGTAAATATTTAATAAAAAAACTTTTTTGACTGTGAAACATCAGTCTGCTATTGTAATCTTATTGCAGTTGCCTGCCTGCCTGCCAGCGTGTGTGCCAGGCCCACTTGCCAAGTTAGTGGCATCACTCATATTTGTTGTAACAGTAGTGTAAATATTGAAAAAAAAAACTTTTTTGACTGTGAAACATCAGTCTGCTAGTGTAATCTAATTTCAGTTGCCTGCCTGCCAGCGTGTGTGCCAGGCCCACTTGCCAACTAGTGCCACCAATCATATTTGATATAACAGTAGTGTAAATATTTAAAAAAAAACTTTTTTAACTGTGAAACATCAGTCTGCTAGTGTAATCTTATTGCAGTAGCCTGCCTGCCTGCCAGCATGTGTGCCAGGCCCACTTGCCAAGTTAGTGGCACCACTCACATTTGTTGTAACAGTAGTGTAAATATTTTTTAAAAAAACTTTTTTGACTGTGAAACATCAGTCTGCTAGTGTAATCTAATTTCTGTTGCCAGGCCAGCCTTCCACTGCCAGCCTGTGTGTCAGGCTCACAGCATATACTGGGCCTACTTCCTCAGTGCCACCACTCATATCTGGTGTAACTTTAGTGTAATTATTTTAAAAAAAACTTTTACATTAGTCTGCTAGTGTAATCTAATTGCAGTTTCCTGCCTGCCAGCGTATGTGCCAGGCCCACTTGCCAACTAGTGCCACCACTCATATTTGTTATAACAGTAGTGTAAATATTAAAAAAAAAGTGTGTTGACTGTGAAACATCAGTCTGCTAGTGTAATCTAATTGCAGTTGCCTGCCTGCCAGCGTGTGTGACAGGCCCACTTGCCAACTAGTGGCATCAATCATATTTGTTATAACAGTAGTGTAAATATTTAAAAAAAAAAAAATTTGACTGTGAAACATCAGTCTGCTGTTTTGTGTCAGGTTCACAGCGTATACTGTGCCCACTTGCCCAGTGCCACCACACATATCTTACATATCTTGTTTAATAGTAGTGTAAGTGTACATTTAAAGAAAATAAACTTTTTGGATTGTGAAACATCAGTCTGCTTTTTTGTGTCAGGCTCACAGCGTATACTGTCACTGTGCCCACTTGTCCAGTGGCACCACTCATATTTTGTTTAATAGTAGTGTAAGTCTACATTTAAAAAAAAATGACAGGCAGAGGCAGGCCACCCCGCAAGTGCCGTTCTAGTCGTGGTGCTGTGATTCCCTTTGGCCATAGAATAATGCCCAGTGTTAGGCCACGTACCATGGACACGAAACGTTCTGCTGAAATAGTTGACTTTATAACACAAGACACCCAATCTTCTACAGCTTCCGCTCATCACCTTGATGCACCATCTACCTCCAGCTTAGCTTCAGGCACCTCTGAAGTGACCAGTGCCACTCGCCCGCCTGCCACCACCACCAACACTAGCACCACAGCGGCTTCACTTGATCTGTCAGAGGAGTTATTGACACATCACTTGGAAGAAATGAGTGATGCGTAACCATCATTGACAGAGGATGTAGATAACAGTGATATGTCTCAGTCAGGCAGCAGTACAGACATGGACGTACGGTGTGATGATGATGATGTTGTACCCACTGCTGCTTCCTTTGTTGATTTGTCAGATACAAGTGAAGCGGTTGATGATGATGCGTCCGTGGATGTCACGTGGGTGCCCGCTAGAAGAGAAGAAGAAGAGGGGGAAAGTTCAGATGGGGAGACAGAGGGGAGGAGGAGACGAGTTGGAAGCAGGGGGAGGTCGTCGCAAGGAGATAGTGGCACAGTCAGACAGCATGCATCGGCACCCGGGGTCAGCCAGACAGCACGCCAATCAATACATGCTGTTACCACCACCAGAATGCCGTCATCGCAGAGCTCAGCAGTGTGGCATTTTTTTGTGTGTCTGCCTCTGAGAACAGCGATGCCATTTGCAACCTGTGCCAAAAGAAACTGAGTCATGGGAAGTGCAACACCTACCTAGGTACAACTGCTTTGCGATGGCACATGATCTCACATCACAAATGACGATGGGATGAACACATCAGTAGTAGCAGCACACAAACTCAAAGCCGCCATCCTCCTCCTGGTCCAGCATCTTCAGCCACGTCAACCACTGCAGTACTCCTTGCCCCCTCTCAACCATCCGCCACTCAGTCTCTCTTACGTAGCAGTTCCTGGTTATCTGCCCACAGTCAGGTGTCTGTCAAGGACATGTTTGAGCGTAAGAAGCCAATGTCCCAAAGTCACCCCCTTGCCCGGCGTCTGACAGCTGGCTTGTCTGAACTCTTAGCCCAGGTCAAATACAGCAACGTTTCGGGCTAACAATAAGCCCTTTCTCAAGCCTGTATTTGACCTGTGTTTAAAATAAAAGTCACTTTGCTCACTGCTGGAGGCTGCCTTCTTCTACTTGAATTGTTTGGGCTTGGTCAGCCCTCTCCGTGCACTAGTGAGTAGTGGGTGCTGTATCCATCTTTATTCATTTGAACTCTTAGCCCGCCAGCTTTTACCATACAAGCTGGTGGAGTCTGAGGCGTTAAAAAAAATTTTATTGGGACACCGCAGTGGAAGGTACCCAGACGAAATTTCTTTTCACAAAAGGCAATCCCCAACCTGTACTCTATTGTGCGAAAGGAAGTAATGGGATGTCTGGCACACAGCATTGGCGCAAGGGTCCATCTGACCACTGATAGCTGGTCTGCAAAGCATGGTCAGGGCAAGTATATCACCTACACTGCGCATTGGGTAAACCTGCTGACGGCTGACAAGCATGGAATGCGTGGCTCTGCAGAGGAGTTTGTGACACCGCCACGACTTGCAGGCAGGCCTGCTGCTACCTCCTCTACTCCTCCTACTCCATCCTCTTCCATAACCTCTTCCTCAGCTGAGTCCTCTTCTGCTGCTGCGTCTTGCTCCACATCAATGACACCCCCCCCAGCTCCCCAGGTACTATTCAACATCCCGGATACGGCAGTGTCACGCCGTCTTGGGGTTGACTTGCCTGAAAGCAGAGAGTCACACCGCACCAGCACTCCTGTCACCAGCACAGGTGGATCAGTGGCTGACTCCGCACCAACTGGAGATTGGCAAAGTTGTTTCTGACAATGGAAGTAATTTGGTGGCGGCATTGAAATTGGGCAAGTTGACACATGTGCCGTGCATGGCACATGTGTGTAATCTGATTGTACAACGCTTTGTGCATAAGTACCCATGCTTACAGGACATCCTGAAGCAGGCCAGGAAGGTGTGTGGCCATTTCAGGCGTTCCTACACTGCCATGGCGCACTTGTCAGATATCCAGCGGCGAAACAACCTGCCAGTGAGGCGCTTGATTTGCGACAGCCCGACACATTGGAATTCAACACTCCTAATGTTCGACCGCCTGCTCCAACAAGAAAAAGCTGTTAACGAGTATTTGTATGACCGGGGTGCTAGGACAGCCTCTTGGGAGCTGGGGATTTTTTTGCCACGTTACTGGATGCTCATGCGCAATGCCTGTAGGCTCATGCGTCCTTTTGAGGAGGTGACAAACCTAGTCAGTCGCACCGAAGGCACCATCAGCGACATCATACCATTTGTTTTCTTCCTGGAGCGTGCCCTGCGAAGAGTGCAGGATCAGGCTGTAGATGAGCATGAAGAGGAAGAGTTGTGGTCTCCATCACCACCAGAAACAGCCTTATCAGCATCGCTTGCTGGACCAGCGGCAACGCAGGAAGAGGATTGTGAGGAAGAGGAGTCAGAGGAGGAATGTGGCTTTGAGGAGAAGGAAGACCAAGCACAACAGGCATCCCAGGGTGCTCATTGTTGTCACCTATCTGGTACCCGTGGTGTTGTACGTGGCTGGGGGGAAGAAGATACCTTCAGTGAGATCAGTGAGGATGAGGAACGGGACATGAGTAGCTCGGCATCCAACCTTGTGCAAATGGGGTCTTTCATGCTGTCGTGCCTGTTGAGGGACACTAGTATAAAAAAGATGAAGGAGAACGAACTGTACTGGGTGTCCACGCTACTAGACCCCCGATATAAGCATAAGGTGACTGAAATGTTACCGAATTCCCGCAAGTCGGAAAGGATGGAGCAGTTCAAAAATAAATTAAAAAGTATGCTTTACACAACATATAAGGGTGATCTCACAGCACAACGGGAATCTAACAGGGGAAGAGATGAAAGTAATACTCCTCCTCCCATGACCATGCCAGCAAGGACAGGATGCTTTCCAGACGTGTTGTTGATGGAGGACATGCGGACCTTTTTAACTCCTATGCATCGCCACAGCCCTTCGGGATCCAGCCTCAGAGAACGACTCAACCGACAGGTAGCAGACTACCTTGCATTAACTGCGGATCTCGACACTCTGAGGAGCGATGAACCCCTTGACTACTGGGTGTGCAGGCTTGACCTGTGGCCTGAGCTATCCCAATTTGCAATCGAACTTCTGGCCTGCCCCGCTTCAAGTGTACTGTCAGAAAGGACCTTCAGTGCAGCAGGAGGTATTGTCACTGAGAAGCAATGTCGCCTAGGTCAAAAAAGTCTTGATTATCTCACCTTTATTAAAATGAATGAGGGATGGATCCCGAAGGGACTGACATTGGGCGATACATTTGAGTAAAAAAGGCCTGATGAGATGAGCTGCTTCTGTTTCATGAATTCCTGTTTTGTTGTTGGATCCCTGGCATCTGAACTCGGCTTGCTGATTGACCATTCTTCTGGATTCCCCTTTTTGCTTTATAAAAGATTGGACTGCTTTCCTGGCTACTGACCCTTGGCTTGTATTCTGACAATTCATTTGTATCCTGTATGCTTACTTGGCTACTGTGTCTATCACCATGCTGTGAGAAGTGAAAGCTTAACTGGCTGCTGAGTCTAAGCAACTATACTGTGACATCTGTTTATCCTGAAGCCAAGTACCTTTGCTGTGAGTACCGGTATACTTCCTTGGCTGTTGGTACTAAACTCCACTGCTGTAAGAACTGTATGTTAATCTGCCTGCTGAGTCTAAGCAACTATACTGTGATATCTGTTTATCCTGAAGCCAAGTACCTCTGCTGTGAGTACCTGTATACTTCCTTGGCTGTTGGTACTAAACTCCACTGCTGTAAGAACTGTATGTTAATCTGCTTGCTGAGTCTAAGCAACTATACTGTGACATCTGTTTATCCTGAAGCCAAGTACCTCTGCTGTGAGTACCTGTATACTTCCTTGGCTGTTGGTACTAAACTCCACTTCTGTAAGAACTGTATGTTAATCTGCCTGCTGAGTCAAAGCAACTATACTGTGACATCTGTTTATCCTGAAGCCAAGTACCTCTGCTGTGAGTACCTGTATACTTCCTTGGCTGTTGGTACTAAACTCCACTGCTGTAAGAACTGTATGTTAATCTGCTTGCTGAGTCTAAGCAACTATACTGTGACATCTGTTTATCCTGAAGCCAAGTACCTCTGCTGTGAGTACCTGTATACTTCCTTGGCTGTTGGTACTAAACTCCACTGCTGTAAGAACTGTATGTTAATCTGCCTGCTGAGTCAAAGCAACTATACTGTGACATGTGTTTATCCTGAAGCCAAGTACCTCTGCTGTGAGTACCTGTGTACTTCCTTGGCTGTTGGTACTAAACTCCACTGCTGTAAGAACTGTATGTTAATCTGCCTGCTGAGTCTAAGCAACTATACTGTGACATCTGTTTATCCTGAAGCCAAGTACCTCTGCTGTGAGTACCTGTATACTTCCTTGGCTGTTGGTACTAAACTCCACTGCTGTAAGAACTGTTTGTTTATCTGCTTGCTGAATCTAAGCAACTCTACTGTGAAATTTGTCTTCCTGAAACTAAGTTGCCTTACCGAGATACTGGCGTATGCTCGGCCTGTTCCTGAACCAAAGTTGTCTTACCGAGATACTGGCGTATGCTCGTCCTGTTCCTGAACCCAAGTTGCCTTACCGAGATACTGGCGTATGCTCAGCCTGTTCCTGAACCCAAGTTGCCTTACCGAGATACTGGCGTATGTTCGGCCCCTTCCTGAACCCAAGTTGCTATACCAAGATACTGGCGTATGCTCGGCCACTTCCTGAAACCAAGTTGCCTTACCGAGATACTGGTGTATGCTCGGCCCGTTCCTGAAACCAAGTTGCCTTGCCGAGATACTGGCATATGCTCGGCCTGTTCCTGAAACCAAGTTGCCTTACCGAGAGACAGGCGTATGCTCGCCGCTCGGCCCGTTCCTGAACCCAAGTTGCCTTACCGAGATACTGGCATATGCTCGGCCCCTTCCTGAACCCAAGTTGCTATACCGAGATACTGGCGTATGCTCGGCCACTTCCTGAAACCAAGTTGCCTTACCGAGATACTGGCGTATGCTCAGCCCGTTCCTGAAACCAAGTTGCCTTACCGAGATACAGGCGTATGCTCACCGCTCGGCCCGTTCCTGAAACCAAGTTGCCTTACCGAGATACAGGCATATGATACCAAGTACCCTGGCTCTAATACCCGTGTATGCCCACTTTGATCCTAATATCAAGTACTCGTAAGGGTCGTCTGTGTCTGTTGAAGGACTTCTGCTTGAACTGTTCTTTTACAAGACTTTCATTTGTTTATTATCAGTTTGGAATATAACCTCAATGTGCTGTACCTCTTGTTTTCCTTGCATTACCATAGTAAAGTTACTTTAACAAAAGCCCTTCTTTGTTCTGTGTTTCCATTCTGGTATACTGAGTCCTACTCACCTCTTCACATCCTCTCAGCTTAACTCAGCCATCACCTTGCACATGCTCCAAACTCCTGAACCTACTCAGCCGAGCATGACAGATTAAACTGCTAAGAATAGTACTACTTAACACACCACTCATATCTGGTGGCACAGTAGATTGCACGCGCAGTGCCCCAAATTTGAAGTAGGAGGACCGACCAAGCATCTTTTTCCATCTCCCGGTTCCTAAAAATTATCTCCGGGTTCCTAAAAACGATGCCATACCTGTACTCGATTGTGCAAAAGGAAGTCATGGCTTATGGGGTCTTTCATGCTGTCATGCCTGTTGAGGGTCAGGGCCCCTCGTATAAAAAGGCTGAAGGAGAACGACCTGTACTGGGTGTCCAAGCATCTTTTTCCATCTCCCGGTTCCTAAAATCCATGCCATATACACGTCCCCTGATAGGGGACATCGCAGTGGAAGGTACCCGGCCACAATTTCTTTGCACAAAAGGCAATCCCGGACCCTAACCTGTACTCAATTGTGCAAAAGGAAGTAACCTTACCATGGGTCCCAGACCGCACGTCTTGTAATTCTCTGTCTGGGAAATTATATATCTATCAAATCTATCTATTTATCTATCAAATCTATCTAACTATCAATCGTATCTATAAAATGTATATTGCATCTATTGATCTATGTAATTTGTATCTATCAAACGTATATTGCATCTATTGATCTATGTAATTCATATCTATCAAATGTATATTGCATCTATTGATCTATGTAATTCGTATCTATCAAACGTATATTGCATCTATTGATCTATGTAATTTGTATCTATCATATGTATATTGTATCTATTGATCTATGTAATTTGTATCTATCAAATGTATATTGCATCTATTGATCTATGTAATTTGTATCTATCAAATGTATATTGCATCTATTGATCTATGTAATCTATGTATCTATCTATCTATCAAATCTATCTATCTCGTGGCCGGACTGTTTTGTGACATCCACTTGTGTTTCGGCCAAATTTGAAGTAGGAGGACCGACCAAGCATCTTTTTCCATCTCCTGGTTCCTAAAATCAATGCCATATACACCTCCCCCGATAGGGGGAGTAACAGGTATTAAACTGCTAAGAATAGTACTACTTAACACACCACTCATATCTGGTGGCACAATAGATTACACACGCAGTGCCCCAAATTTGAAGCAGGAAGACCAACCAAGCATCTTTTTCCATCTCCCGGTTCCTAAAATCCATGCCATATACACGTCCCCTGGTGCCGCAACTACCTCTGGGAACCTTACCATGGGTCCCAGACCGCACATCTTGTAATTCTCTGTCTGTGAAATTATATATCTATCAAATCTCTCTCTTTATCTATCAAATCTATCTAACTATCAATCGTATCTATCAAATGTATATTGCATCTATTGATCTATGTAATTCATATCTATCAAATGTATATTGCATCTATTGATCTATGTAATTCGTATCTATCAAATGTATATTGCATCTATTGATCTATGTAATTCGTATCTATCAAATGTATATTGCATCTATTGATCGATGTAATTCGTATCTATCAAATGTATATTGCATCTATTGATCTATGCAATTCGTATCTATCAAATGTATATTGCATCTATTGATCTATGTAATTCGTATCTATCAAATGTATATTGCATCTATTGATCTATGTAATTTGTATCTATCAAATGTATATTGCATCTATTGATCTATGTAATTTGTATCTATCATATGTATATTGTATCTATTGATCTATGTAATTTGTATCTATCAAATGTATATTGCATCTATTGATCTATGTAATTTGTATCTATCAAATGTATATTGCATCTATTGATCTATGTAATCTATGTATCTATCTATCAAATCTATCTATCTCGTGGCCGGACTGTTTTGTGACAGCCACTTGTGTTTCGGCCAAATTTGAAGTAGGAGGACCGACCAAGCATCTTTTTCCATCTCCTGGTTCCTAAAATCAATGCCATATACACCTCCCCCGATAGGGGGAGTAACAGGTATTAAACTGCTAAAAATAGTACTACTTAACACACCACTCATATCTGGTGGCACAATAGATTACACGCGCAGTGCCCCAAATTTGAAGCAGGAGGACCGACCAAGCATCTTTTTCCATCTTGAGGTTCCTAAAATCCATGCCATATACACGTCCCCTGGTGCCGCAACTGCCTCTGGGAACCTTACCATGGGTCCCAGACCGCACGTCTTGTAATTCTCTGTCTGTGAAATTATATATCTATCAAATCTATCTCTTTATCTATCAAATCTATCTAACTATCAATCGTATCTATCAAATGTATATTGCATCTATTGATCTATGTAATTCGTATCTATCAAATGTATATTGCATCTATTGATCTATGTAATTTGTATCTATCAAATGTATATTGCATCTATTGATCTATGTAATTCGTATCTATCAAATGTATATTGCATCTATTGATCTATGTAATTCGTATCTATCAAATGTATATTGCATCTATTGATCTATGTAATTCGTATCTATCAAATGTATATTGCATCTATTGATCTATGTAATTTGTATCTATCAAATGTATATTGCATCTATTGATCTATGTAATTTGTATCAATCAAATGTATATTGCATCTATTGATCTATGTAATTCGTATCTATCAAATGTATATTGCATCTATTGATCTATGTAATTCGTATCTATCAAATGTATATTGCATCTATTGATCTATGAAGCGAGCGTAACCCTTACACTACCTTATCGATACAACATTATACCTGATGTTTTAAAGCATGTTATTCCAAACAATTTAGGAATGTTAGGTGATTTATGCCCTTTATGGCTTAAAACCAGACTCTGCATCAACTATGTAATTTTCCATGGGAGTTTTGCCATGGATCCCCCTCCGGCATGCCACAGTCCAGGTGTTAGTCCCCTTGAAACAACTTTTACATCAATATTGTGGCCAGAAAGAGTCCCTGTGGGTTTTAAAGTTCGCCTGCCTATTGAAGTCAATGGCGGTTTGCCCGGTTCGCCGGTTCGGAAACAGTTGCGGAAGTTCGAGTTCGCCGTTCGTGAACCAAAATTTTTAGGTTCGCGACATCACTACTAGTAATTAGCTGTTTGGAATACACAATCAAACCTCTTTCATCTGTATCTTGACACATTGAGAAAGAGGGCATATTAAGGTGATGTTTATGTCAGCAGGTAAATACCACTTGTAAAACAAAAGAATATATTTAGGAGCGCTCAAGGCTAAAGGTAAAAGAGGTATAAATGTGTGGCTCTATATAGATACTATAAATGACCCAAGATACAAGGAAAGTTACATATTTATTTTACCAAAGATATAGAAATATATACAGGGAGTGCAGAATTATTAGGCAAATGAGTATTTTGACCACATCATCCTCTTTATGCATGTTGTCTTACTCCAAGCTGTATAGGCTCGAAGGCCTACTACCAATTAAGCATATTAGGTGATGTGCATCTCTGTAATGAGAAGGGGTGTGGTCTAATGACATCAACACCCTATTTCAGGTGTGCATAATTATTAGGCAAATTCCTTTCCTTTGGCAAAATGGGTCAAAAGAAGGACTTGACAGGCTCAGAAAAGTCAAAAATAGTGAGATATCTTGCAGAGGGATGCAGCACTCTTAAAATTGCAAAGCTTCTGAAGCGTGATCATCGAACAATCAAGCGTTTCATTCAAAATAGTCAACAGGGTCGCAAGAAGCGTGTGGAAAAACCAAGGCGCAAAATAACTGCCCATGAACTGAGAAAAGTCAAGCGTGCAGCTGCCAAGATGCCACTTGCCACCAGTTTGGCCATATTTCAGAGCTGCAACATCACTGGAGTGCCCAAAAGCACAAGGTGTGCAATACTCAGAGACATGGCCAAGGTAAGAAAGGCTGAAAGACGACCACCATTGAACAAGACACGCAAGCTGAAACGTCAAGACTGGGCCAAGAAATATCTCAAGACTGATTTTTCTAAGGTTTTATGGACTGATGAAATGAGAGTGATTCTTGATGGGCCAGATGGATGGGCCCGTGGTTGGATTGGTAAAGGGCAGAGAGCTCCAGTCCGACTCAGATGCCAGCAAGGTGGAGGTGGAGTACTGGTTTGGGCTGGTATCATCAAAGATGAGCTTGTGGGGCCTTTCGGGTTGAGGATGGAGTCAAGCTCAACTCCCAGTCCTACTGCCAGTTTCTGGAAGACACCTTCTTCAAGCAGTGGTACAGGAAGAAGTCTGCATCCTTCAAGAAAAACATGATTTTCATGCAGGACAATGCTCCATCACACGCGTCCAAGTACTCCACAGCGTGGCTGGCAAGAAAGGGTATAAAAGAAGAAAATCTGATGACATGGCCTCCTTGTTCACCTGATCTGAACCCCATTGAGAACCTGTGGTCCATCATCAAATGTGAGATTTACAAGGAGGGAAAACAGTACACCTCTCTGAACAGTGTCTGGGAGGCTGTGGTTGCTGCTGCACGCAATGTTGATGGTGAACAGATCAAAACACTGACAGAATCCATGGATGGCAGGCTTTTGAGTGTCCTTGCAAAGAAAGGTGGCTATATTGGTCACTGATTTGTTTTTGTTTTGTTTTTGAATGTCAGAAATGTATATTTGTGAATGTTGAGATGTTATATTGGTTTCACTGGTAAAAATAAATAATTGAAATGGGTATATATTTGTTTTTTGTTAAGTTGCCTAATAATTATGCACAGTAATAGTCACCTGCACACACAGATATCCCCCTAAAATAGCTATAACTAAAAGCAAACTAAAAACTACTTCCAAAACTATTCAGCTTTGATATTAATGAGTTTTTTGGGTTCATTGAGAACATGGTTGTTGTTCAATAATAAAATTATTCCTCAAAAATACAACTTGCCTAATAATTCTGCACTCCCTGTATATAGAAGCACTACACAAATGTATATTAAGAAATTGCAGCAATAAACAATAAAAATCAGACGTCTCCAATTATTAAAAGAAAAAAAGATAAAAAGTATATTGCCACCACTTAAAAGTCAAAGAGGCGGAGTATACAATGTTGCCAAATATATTGTGTCCCAGGCAATTGTATACATCCAGACCACAGGATAGTGGGTATATATGAGCAGTCCTTAGCAAATAATACTACACAGTACCTGGATGATGGAGTGATAGTAAGCACAGGATCACAAACACCACTTACTAACTGCTTTTACTCCATATGTACTGCGCCTTTCGCCGTTAGGTCACGTGTGTTGGATCTTGTAAGCTGCTCTGGTCCAATCGGATAGTGTTACATTCAAACACTTCAACTGATCAGTTAATACGCTTTAAGTATTAAACAGTGTATCCGCTCTTAGTGCAATAGCACGCTGGATACTAGAAAATCCTTGAAAGTATTTATAATGAAACTTCAGCAGAGACTTGAATTTGTCTTTGGCACCAAATAGTGCAGACTTTGCAAGCGTTGTCACAGTCTTTGAGGATTTTATACCTGATTTTACGGTATTCTAACCTGGATGAATGTCTTGGACAAAGTCCCAGCAAAGCCTCTGTTTTTAACAGAGAATACTATAGCAGAAACTGCAAATAGTGAAAACTATTCTGGCTGCATATAACAAAACATCAACGCGTTTCTCCCTACTTCAAGATGAAGAAATTGCTGTCCAGTGCTTCCTTTTAAATGTAGGCAAACTTTTCCATTGGTCACAGTTCTTTAATTAATATTGAAGGTGGTATTGGGAATGTTACACCAAGCAGGTAAAAAGGTGGTATTGGCAATATTATACCAAACAAGTAGAAAAGATGATATTGACATATTTACACTAAACAAGTGAGAAGATAGTGTTGACAATAAAAAGTAAAACTAAAACATTAAATCTATCATGTTAATTAGCATAAAAAGAATAAAAGTAAAGTAAAAAGTTATGAGATTAATCAATTAATTAATACCTTTCTAAGAGAAAATTAAAGGATACTTGTAAAGTGCAATGCATATAGAGGAACAATGTTTCAGGGACATTCTCAATCTAGTAGAAAAGATGAAATGTCCAGTTCGGAATTTAAACCTGCTGGATATAGACTATTATACTTATAAATATATTCTGCTTCATTCAATAAGAGATATTTGTCTGATACCTCCCCTCCAGTTTAATTTTACATTATGTATTCCCCAATATTTCAAATCATTTATTCTCCCCCCATGAACCTCTTTAAAGAGTTTATACAGTCTTGTATCATCTACCTTCTTTTCAATACAGAGGATGTTCTCCCTAATCCTATCTTTTAGCATTCGTTTGGTTTCACCAAAGTAAATTAATTAAGTACATTGTAATATGTAGATAACTCCCTTGGTTGTACACCTATTAGATCTTTTATCATAAATTCTTCCCCTGTAGTAGGTATAGTTAATGAACGTTTTTTACAGCTATGTTGACAGGCTTTACATGAATAGCATGGGTAGAATCCTTAAAAAATTTATTACCAACCAAATCTTTATTTAAATGTGCCTGTTTAGTTTTATTTTTAAATTCACATGGAACTTAGCATAGATCTAAAATGCTTTGTTTTACTAAATATTACTTTAGGTGTAGATAAAAGTTTGTCCCATATAATTGGGTCAGCTTTAAGTATGTCCCAATGTCTTTTAATGATATTTCTGATTATTTCATGATCATTACTGAATTCCGTAAAAAATGTCATCATTTGTTTGTTTATATGTTAAGAAGGATTAATATCAGTATTTTTTGCTCTAGTTACTGCTTTGTCAATGATTTCTTCCTCATAGCCTCTATCTTTAAATTTGTCAATAAGTATCTCAATTTGATTTTCAAAATCAGACAGTCTAGAGCAATTTTTTCTGATTCTTAAACTTTGTCCTATGGGAATATTAGTCTTCCATTGTTTAAGATGACAGCTCTCAGCGTGTATGAAGCTATTAGAATCAACCTTTTTAAAGTGAGTTTTCGTCTTTATGATATTATTGCAGGCCATAATTTCCAAATCTAGGAAAACAATTGACTCCTGACAATAGCTAAACATGAAGGCAAGTCCCTCATTGTTGTTATTCATATATTTGAACATCTCTATTAGATCTAATTCTGAACCTCTCCATATAATCAGAATATCATCAATGTATCTTTTATAGAGCACAAGGTTTGCACAATAGCTACTCTCATGGAAAAAAACGTTCTTTTAAATTGCCCATGAAGAGATAAGCATAGCTTGGTGCAAACCATGTGCCCATAGCAGTTCCTTCAGTTTGTAAATAGAATTTGTTGTTAAACGAAAAATAATTGTTTACTAAAATGAAAGCAATACTTTTTCATAGAAAATGTTTTTGTTCCAATTTATTTTCGGGATCATTGTCAAGATATTTCTTCACTGCCTGTAGACCCATCTCATGTTTAATTATTGTATAAAGGGAAGTTACATCACAAGTAACTAGAAATAAATCTTTTTCCCATTTAATAGTATCCAAAATATTTAAAACCTGAGTGGAGTCTTTCAGATATGAATTCAAACTTTTAACATATTTTTGTAGAAAGGAATCTACATATTGAGATAGATTTGAGGAAAGTGCCCCTATTCCTGAAATAATTGGCCTGCCTGGCAGATTATTTAAATCTTTATGAATTTTCGGTAAGAAGTAAAACACAGGGACTTTTAGATATTTTTTTATCTAAAATATATGCTTCTTTTTCATTTAAAATTTCTTGCCTTCTATGATCGTTTTTTTAAGTCTAGCTGCAAACTTATTGGTAGGATTAAGATCTAGCATTGTATATGTTTTATTTTCACTAAGTAATCTTAAGGCTTCTTTTTCATAGTGGTTCGTGTCCATAACTACGATACCACCGCCCTTGTCAGCAGTCTTTATGGTAACATCATTATTCTTTTTCAAATTGTCCAATATGAGCCTGTCCTTTTTAGTCATATTTGACATATTATTTTGTAATTTAGTATGAATAAAGGTTTTTTGAGTTACATTGTTATCCTATTTGTGGATCTTTCTAAACGATTTTACATAAAATAGCGTTTTAGTGTAAGATTTTTAACAAATGTTTAACATGTATATGGGTGTTAAATTTATTAAGCCTTGTGCTAGGAGCAAAGGATAACCCAAGACTAAGAATTCTTTCTTCATCTTCCTTTAATTTTATACTACTAATATTAAATACACAATTTTTCTTTATCTCCATCTTTTTGCTCAGTTTAGTTGTTCCACTCATTCTTGTTCCTCTAGAGGTCTTTTTTTGTTTATCCATGTTTTTTCTAGGTTCTGTCTCACTAGATCCCTTGATGTGCCCTCCCTCAGAGGGCTGGTCTCTAAAAAATGAGTCTTATTCTCCCTATGGTCTGGTGTTTCTGTTTTACGTTGATATAATGGTGTATATGTATTTTCTACTGGTACCTGCCAGCTGTCATCATGTTTCCAATTTTGTTTTTCATTTCTATATGGCATAGGTATAGTTTCTTTATATTTATTATTATAGCCCCTATTATCTCTATGATAATGTGGGTTCATATATTGTTCATGTCTATTCTCATAGTAATCATTTCTGTTATATGTGTTTCTTACTCCGTTATAAGGATCTGACCTCCAAGAATCATTAGATCTCCTATTGATATATCTATAATTTTTATGTTGCATATGATTCTTTTTCTCTTTTTTCTTTGAATGTACCATAGTCCACTGTGTTTGGGATTTGGCTACTTCTGTATTCAAATCAATATTTTCAATAATATCATATTTTGGGTTTATTGTATCTCTTTCTAATTTTTTTCCATTTAGTTCTTAAAATATCTTTATTTAATGTATCCAATCTTTCAATCATTACTTTTTGTTTTTCTTTAAATTGTAAAATTGATTTCTTATCTTTTAGTTTTTCTTTTATTTCTATTATTTCCCTTTCTAAATCAGTTATGGTGTCATTTCTAGATCTTTTCAGTATATCCATTAAATCAATAGAGGCTTTGTTTAGAACCCCCTCCCACTCTGTTTGAAATATCTCTTTGAGAGGAAACAAGCAAGTTTTATTCAATTTTAAACCCTTAGGAATTAAACTTTTATTTGTATATTTATTTAAAAATAAAATTTCTGTTTTTGCTTCAGCTCTCTAACAAAAACTTTCTCCAAGTTTTTTCATGACATCATCTAGATTCTCTTTAAATTAACTCCCTCTATATATTCAGACATTATTTTATACATATTGTCTCTAAATTAAAAAATGTCTTCCATTATCAGTGAGAGTATACACAACGAATAAATCTTATACGATGTGGGAAATATAAAACTTATAACGCACGCTCGCTGCATACTGCAAGGGGATAAAAGAAAAATATATATATACAATATGAGAAGTGTGCTCAGAGCCTAAATACCAAACTCCTAAAAATCCCCTAGAATTAGGATAAAAAAACAGATAAAACAAAAGTAAAAGGCTAAAGGTAAAACTGTGTGGCTCTATATAGATACTATAAACGACCCAAGATACAAGGAAAGTTACATATTTATTTTACCAAATATATAGAAATATATATATAGCAGAACTACACAAATGTATATTAAGAAATTGCAGCAATAAACAATAAAAATCGGACGTCTCCGATAATTAAAAGAAAAAAAGATAAAAAGTATATTGCCACCACTTAAAAGTCAAAGAGACGGAGTATACAATGTTGCCAAATATATTGTGTGTCAGGCAATTGTATACATCCAGACCACAGGATAGTCGGTATATATGAGAGCAGTCCCTAGCAAATAATACTACACAGTACCTGGATGATGGAGTGATAGTAAGCACAGGATCACAAACATTACTTACTAACTGCTTTTACTCCGTATGTACTGCACCTTTCGCCGTTAGGTCACATGTGTTGGATCTTTTCAGCTGCTCTGGTCCAATTGGATAGTGTTACATTCAAACACTTTAGCTGATCCGTTAATCCACTCTCAGTATTAGAATGTGTATCCGCTCTTAGTACAATAGCACGCTGGATACTAGAAAATCATTGAAAGTATTTACAATGAAACTTCAGCAGAGACTTGAACTTGTCTTTGGCACTAAATAGTGCAGACTTTGCGAGCGTTGTCACAGGCTTTGGGGATGTTATACCTGATTTTACGGTATTCTAACCTGGATGAAAGTCTTGGACAAAGTCCCAGTAAAGCCTCTGTTTTTAACAGAGAATACTTTAGCGGAAAGTGCAAATAGTGAAAACTATTCTGGCTGCATATAACAAAACATCAACACGTTTGATACCACTTGTAGTAATGTACCTAGGGATATGAATAAGAGATGAAGTTGGATAAACATAGAAAGGAGTGTAGGAGAAAGGTAAGTGGCCAACCTTTAGAGCTAACCTTTAGATTAAGTTATGGTTAACATAATCATGCAACAATGCTGTAAAACATTATTTAGCTATTATATGTGCTTTGTGCGTTGAACCAGGACTTGAGCTGTCTTGTACCTAATACATAAGAAGTAAATATAAATGTGTAACTATTGGTATTCCTCAAACACTGAAAGGCAAAATATATGAAACAATCCAACCTGATATTTATATGTTCTCAAGGCATCAAAGGTAGCAGCTAAATAAAGACATCTAATTGGTGGATGTGGAAAAAGTAATCCTAAAGAAATATAGCTACAGGGGTATCACCAAACTTTTTAAAACCAGTGAAGGATAAAATGAGCGGGTATTTAGCAAAACTATTAGTTATTTTCAAAATAACCATAATATGATCTCAGGTCTATTAACTATTATGTGGAGGCTGTTAAGTCCAAGATTTAGGTCTCAAAGAGTAGTAATATAGGTGACTTCTTAAAAAATATATCAACATTTGCAATGTCCCATATACTTAACAGACCATGGACCTGCAGTGAGCGTACGTCAATCTATACCTTAAAGTAACATTACGAAATATCTTTACTAATCAGATAGTATAGAGGTCTCTATTGGCAGATACCTAAATACACATATAGGAGACCACATATGGGGAAAGAACATATATACTGCATAGTCCAATATTTTCTATGAAGTAATTTGAAAAATATTCTACACATGTACTCTATACACTAGGATATCATGTTTGTAACTAACAACCCCGCTTTATATAAAACTATATTATAATAATACAATGGGGTAAAATGAAAAGCTAAACATATTGGGAACATATTGACCATGTTGATCTTCATAGTAGTGAAGCAAACATATAAGAACAGCGCTGTGCCCAAATTACAATATGGCCACTCCTAATCCACCTCCCTCAAAATGGATATGATAGAAGAAAAATTCTTAGAAAAAAATGGAGGGCGCTATAGATCTAAAAGTAAAAAACATATTTATTCACATTTATCCTTTTCGAAAATCAGCCACGCTAAAGTGCGTAGATAAAAGGACCAAAAAAGGTCCTTAATATGCCACCTTAAAAGTAAGCAATGATACATATCAAAAAATAAATAAAAATGTGTGTATATAAATACAACGTTCAGGTCCATTAATCCTTGAAATTAGAGTAGCCTCAATGGATGACCAAATACTAAGCATCAATGGGTAACAGGTGACTATAAGCATCTACAGACAATATTAAGGTCTGTTGTAATTTGTTGTAAAGATCAGCTGTTTTGTATCGATATTTTCCCATGGATACTGTATTCACAATGTGACCAGAATAAACTATGTGTCAACAGCTTCTAGCTGCGTTTATAAGTCACAGATACTCCGCATATGAGCTAAAAGTTCACAAGCTAAAAGTTCAATAAAATTCAGTGCACTTTCTAAGTCTCAGTGTTCTTCAAATTTAGAAAACAGAATGCAACATGGGATAACACTTGCCAACTGGAGATCAATGGAGCGATCTCACTCACCCCTCTTCCTCCAGATCAGTGGCTTTCAATTTTCAGCTTAAATCCCAGTGCTCCGGTCCTCCAAGTGTTGCCGAACACACATTTTTATTTATTTTTTGATACTCATCATTGCTTACTTTTAAGGTGGTATATTAAGGACCTTTTTTTGGTTCTTTTATCTATGCACTTTAGCGTGGCTGCTTTTCTAAAAGGAAATTGAGTTTCAAGGGAGACGTCCCTATGTTATCCTTTTAACACATTATTACTAGTAACATGATATTTCTTGACTTTTATTGTATATTCAGCAGATGTTAGGAGACAGTATATTATCTGTGGATAAATATTTTGACTATGGGGCCTATTTAAGAAAGGTCTGTCGGACTTGAGCCAACATTGTGGATCAGGTCCGACAGACCTCGCTGAATGTGGAGAGCAATACGCTCTCCGTATTCAGCATTGCACCAGCAGCTCTAGTGTGCTGCTAGTGCAATGCCGCCCCCTGCAGATTCATGGTCAATCATCCGCAAGCAGGGGGGTATCATTCAACCCGATCGTACTCCATCAGGTTGAATTGCAGCGATGTCTGTCCGCCTGCTCAGAGCAGGTGGACAGGTTATGGAGCAACTGTCTTTAGACCGCTGCTTCATAACTGGTGTTTCTGGCGAGCCTTCAGGCTCACCAGAAACACGGACCCTCAAGCTCCATCTGGAGCTTGATAAATGGGCCCCATATGTCTTTGAATAAATGTGTTTTTACTTTTAGCTCTATAGCGCCCTCCATTTTTTTCCTTTTGATCTTCATAGTAGGTCAGTAGGAGTAGGCACAAATGATTCTTATATCCCATAATATCCAAATCAATTCTGGACTCTACATGTTATACTGAACTACAATGGGGAAAGAAAGAAAAATACAATAAACACCAGGAAAGAAATATTAAGGTACACAACATACGACTTTAGGAATTAAGTATGGCCTATGTGGGGAGTATAATGGTGTGCAACCAATATTCTAGTTATATTTAAAAATGTCAGGAACTTCAATATTACCCTTCTGTTCCACTTATATAAAACATTTTTGCAGAATAGAGTAGGCAACAAAACACACCACATTCACATTATCACGCATTGAACAAAATGCAGGCAATAGACTCGCTTTTAACAAGCTAAGGGTCCTCTTAACATATAACAGTACTGAAAGGATTGAGAAGCAAATGATCAAAACACTAAAGCAACTTATATTTAGAGTTTAATAAATGCTTGTCAGGCAGTCAGTGTTAATACAGAGCACAGGATTTCAGCTCCGCCAAGAAAAGTCAGTAAGTTAACCAACTCCAGACTTTGTAGATGTGAGTGCTCGTGTTGGACTTCGGTTTAGAAAGAAGATCTTCAAATCCGCTCCTGTGGTCAGCATGAAGTAAACTCCAATGAAATATGCAAATAATGGGGGGGGATATATGTGCATGTAATTAAAAAATGTTTTACCCCACACTGATTTTGAGAAGTTATCCAACTCCAGTTTTACACATGCAACCAGAATGTCTCTCCTTTTTCCTTTGCAGTTTCCAGTAGCGTTAAGCATTAGATGATAGAGGTTTTACAGATGCGTAATTCTCTTCTCAGCTGTGTCTCTTCTTGACTATCCAGTTTGGTAGGAGTTATGGCACACAAATCACCAGTATCCTAACCAAGCAGCAGTGAGTCCTTGTAGCGGCAAGTGGATACGTCACAAAAGTGCATGCATGAGGCGGCCACATTTCTTCTTGTTGTAGGGCTAAATTTTTTTCAAGAGGCCTTTGTATAGGCAGTACGCAGCTGCATAAGCAACTGTAGTGTTCTCACCCATGTCCCAAGCAGGTTCCGGTTGAATAGATAGCTGAGGTTCAGCGAGGTTGTTTGGATTAAGCACCATGTATAAGATCTTACCAAAGGCAGCATGGTGTTCCTCCAGCAGGCCCTAGAAGCCATCATGCTAAGTCTCCTGTTAGCCTTGGCAGAAGAAGAGGTGTGGGTTAGTGTAGCTCTCCAGCACTCTTGGGTAAGTATCTTAGCCACTACAGGTGAATTTTTAGCACTGGAACATGTACATTTATTTAACTAGAACTAATGTAAATGTTCCACGAACGGTCAGTATTTATTTTGTTTAAACGAGACAAATACTGAGCATCATGGGCGCTAAATATTCAAAATATGATGTATTTAGAAAATTTGGAACAAAAGATTCGGCCAAACCAAAATTTATGCTTGCGCACATGCCTAGTGTTATCCTTTATTGCTCAACCAGAAGGGAAAACCAGAAATTAAACTTTACTGTCAAAAATGACTGCCATGGATCCATGTGCATTATTGTAAATAATTTCTAGCACAGCAAGTAGTAGAATTCATAATGTAAGAGTATATTATAATGGGGTCAAAGGCTTCACCAGCCTTCACCCCCCAGCAACTGCAGGTTCTCACAAAAGAACCTGCAGTCGTATTTATGAAGCATCATCAGGCTGCTACTTCCCTAACCTCTTTGTCTGACCGGGGAGATTGACATCTTGTGCAATGCCATCCCCTGCCGGCGCAAGCCAATCAAGCACGGGCAGGGGACAGCGTTGCACAAGAGAGCAAAATTGCATTCTTGTGCAATGCTGAATACCGGCAGCAAACTTCAGCCCATGAGAGGGGAGCTGTGGTGGGCAGGGGCACATATGTACGCGCCTGTCCGCCGTAGCTTGATAAATCTACCCCATAGTGTTCACTATTATATAGTAACTCTTTGAAAGGCTGGCTACTAGAAAACTAGTTTTTGATGTAGCTTGCCCTCTTAAACATGGATAAATCTACCAATGTGATCATTATGTATAAAATATATGAGTTCTCAGATATTAGGAAAAAAGCTAGACTTTAACAAAGAGATACATACATACATGCCCAAAAATATTTGAATTATGCCATCATTAAAGCACCTATAGGTCCCTCATATATGCAGAGATCTAATAATACTGTGAGTGAATTGAGAGGGCTATGCAAACTACAAAGGTACAATACACAAACACTGCCAGCATTCTATTTATATAGGCACCCTCTAGTCATTATTATAGTGGCATAGCAAGTACAATTTATATGAACTTATTTTAAATTAAAGGCTACATATTATAGAAACAAAAATAAATGATACATACAGGGAAATGGATTACATATACATTTATCTAAGATAAAGGTCACTCACTTAGGGAATAGTACTCGATATACATACATTTTAAGAAATGATCTTTTCCTGTGCAATAATCTAACTACACATATGTACAGTGTACCTCTTTAAATAATTAGACACCCTTATAGGTAGATATAAAGACATAAAAATACACATCCTTAAGGTTTAATACAAATAAGACCTATACAGAACTTATAGGTTTCAGTGATGAAACACTAGGCGAAGTGTGTATACAGGATTTATATATCCCTCTTTGCATGATAACAACATTATGAATAGTAAAGTAAGGGCACTTTCCAGTACTAAAAAGGGAGGACACAGCCTTAGAGCTAATCAGCTCTCACACATTATTTAAATCGAATAGGAGGGGGGCTGCCCCTACCTCTGATGAAGCAGCCAATAGCGCTGTGAAATGCGTCAGGCCCGCCCCCCGCCACACGCAACACAATCTCTGTGCAAACACCACAGCAGGCCACTAACCAGAGATCGCACATACTACAGTGTGAGAAGGTTAAAGAGTAGTCCTGCAGGGTTTATGGCACAGTCGTTTCTTTTAGATTACACACAGCAGTAAGGCTACGGTTCCAGTGTAAGGCATAATAGCTTAATGTCATACACATAAGAGGACCTCCAAAGCTGCTGATTTATTTTAGTTCACATTTTAAAAGTTTGTTTATTTATATTGTATATTGGATCTCGGCAGAGATCACTTTTAACCAACAGAGCTGAGTACAAATAGTGACTGTTTGTATATATGTGTTTGGATACCAATAAATTGTACACATCCTTTTATATATCGGTTTTACCCTGCCTCCCTTACTCCTACATCAAGAGGGCCACTAACACAAGCCCCTATCTCCATCTGGTTCCAACAGGACAAAGAGGAACAGGTTTAAAGCAGGAAGAAAATAAGAGGAGACCACAAACAGATACCATCCCTAGATGACCAGCTTTAAATGAGTGCCTGATCTATACCTCATATTGGATGAGGTTATACCATGTGAGTGTGCATTTGTATATCTCTTGCATTGAATAATACTGCCATAGACGATCTTAACTAGGAGTGCCTTCTTGTGCGCTTGTCCACTCTCTATTCTTTCAGCACACTTTGGGGAGGATCTTCTTTTCGGAGAGGGAAATCCCACATTGGACGAAGCAGCCGAGAGTGCAGGCATTTGGGGAACTGTTACACACGCTGTTAATATTGGACAATACTGTGGACAGCCCTTCTACACTCCATATATGCTGAACTGATTTGGATACCTAAATTTATGAGTAATATATGTACACCTACATAAGTATATATATATATATATATATATATATATATATATATATAGATATAAGTTTTTACCTGTAGTAGCATAATCTTGTTATTTACACTTTGATCGGGTTCCACTCCAAGTATCAGCTACATACCCCTAAGCGCAGACTTGGGCCTCTATTTAACAAAGTCTGGTGTTGCACCAGCAGATCTCACAAGAGCTGCTGGTGCAACACCGCCCCCTGCAGACTCGCGGCCAATGGGCCGCCAGCAGGGAGGTGTAATCGATCGGGTTGATTTCCGGCGATGTCTGTCCACCTGCTCAGAGCAGGCGAACAGGTTATGGAGCAGCGGTCTTTGTGAAGACTTTCTGAAGATAGATAGGCCCCTGCTCTCTTTATGTATACATATATATATATATATATATATATATGTTTGTATATATATATATATGTGCCTTTGCAGTGATGTAGCTGAAAAATCATATTTATGCAATATTCAGTTTTAATAAAGTGTTTTACTATGTATTTACTGTAAATATTTCACACTCTAATGTTCTACGTATTTTTGAATAGATATCCCTGTATATATCTATACTGGATGGATAGATAGATATAGCTTTATATTTTACCAAAAATCCATCAGAAATATATAGACATACATATCTAAGAATAAATAAAACATATTATGCTTTGTGAAGAACATTGGAAAGTGAAATATTCCAATTTCATCTCGGGGTAGCACACTTTGGTTAAGCGCAATCAGGTTTGGAGTGAGTAGGGTGTATATTGTTCCTGTGAAAACATTTTACTTTCAACTTGTGAAAGGCGCAAAAACCTTACTTCTAGTGAAATTATCGCCTGTGCGGGAGCACTAAATAGCGCTCCACTTGTAATCTAGCCCTAAATGAGTTAATTGAGACAAAAATTTTCTTTAAAAATGTTTCAAATGTTATTTTTAATTGAATTATATTTGGATATTTAAGGTGTTACATTTACTAGTGATCACCATTTAAATATCCCTTTATATTATAGTTTGGATATTATTTAAAATGATAGATAATTATAAATATTTGTATATTTTTGAACTCTCCAACTCTTTTGCTCTTTTATTAATGAATATAGATTTTGATATATCCATCTTAAATGTATTATACATATTAGTACATTCATATAGGTCATTATCATAGTGATAGCATAATTATTATTTTCTTTTTTATATATATATCATTATTATTTTTTATAGTGTATTTATTTGAGGAAGTGTTTGTTTTTAGCTCTCTGAGACTAAAGATATTTCCTACTGTATTTTCTCTTAGTGTTTTTCTCGAGAGAGGTTGTCTGTAGTTAAGCCACTATCAGCATAGATCAAAAGCAAATTAACTAGCTCTGAAGTCCAAAAAAATTACAGTGGAAACAAGGCAACTACCTTTTGCTGAGTTTGATAATAAGCTAACCTTAGGCTATACATGAGAATACGGTGTAAATTGCTTTAAGAAGTATATTCTGACAAGAATAATCCTGCTCCCTTCATTGAATTATTTACATGGATGGAGTCTGCCTTTATGGGGAAGAAATAATGATGTAAGTAATACTTTGAAGGAAGAATAGTGAAAATTTGAAAGTACCTTCTACCTTACTGGAGTGAATGGGCAAAATACAATAAAATTTACTTTTTCTTTTTAAAATGCATTATGCTTCTTAAAGCTCTAGCTTGTTATAGTTATTGTTTTTTTTTTAAAGGTATATTATTAATAAATGTTATTTTACAATAAAAATACAGGTAGATTACAAGTTATGTGCACTATAGGGAAATTAATGAACGCAACACAAGTTGCGTTATTTAATCCCCTATAGCGAAGCCATTACAAGTTTTTTAAAACCCGGCTTGTGCGTGCGTGTAATAATCCAGACAACATATAACTATCAGAATGGTGTTGCCTGTATCAACTTTAGACAACCTAATAGAAGTTGTTAATAAGGACTGATAATAAAGGTGTGTTTCCCATATCAGACAGAACGGTTTAAACTTTAATACCATGATAACAGGGAAGGAATATAATATGGTTATATGCAATCTCAATACCATACAGTGAATGATATTGGGCATTGCATGTTAACCTTTAGCATACATATGTATAAGGATATGTAGTGACTCTCAGGAAAATAGCTAATAACAATAATAAGTAAAGCGCTATCATATAAAAGTGAAATTGGCAAAGCAGACCCTTACTCAGGTGATGTATAAGGATATCGGTTAAGATAGGTACTTAGAAGAAGACTGGGAGAGCAGTCTGTGTGCCTTCCTTGTCAGCGTGCAGCAGCTGGTTCACTGACCGTAGGTTAGGAGCGTGGCAAACACGGAAGTGGAGCGGAACAGCCGTTGGTGACGTCACCCGCTTTACAGCTGACAGCCGGAGCTGAACGGAGACTTCGATCCTTGTGGAAACAGGTTAGATGGAGGATCAGGGTAGGTAGCTTTAACCTGATAGCTTTCCCGTGGATTAGGGTAGATGAGTGGACAAAGTATAGCACTCCGGCAGGAACTAGAGAAGCAAGAAATCCGGGAACGAATAGGAGGCTAGTATCAACTGGATAAGATAAGTAATACCAAGCAATGAGTGTGAACAAGAGTGTGCCTAATAAAGGAATCAGGAATGAGAAAGAGACTAAGGATGAATAGCCCTTAAAGGAACAGAGGATATTACAGTGCGGTATGGTGTATTTAAGCTCCATACCGCACCAAAAACAAGAGCTGTTTTGACGCGCTCGTGCACGCTTTCCCCATAGACATCAATGGGGAGAGCGGGTCAGAAAAAAAACTAACAACCTGCGATCGCGGAAAGAAAAGCTCCGTAAAGCTTAACATTACGTAACATTAATGTCTAAGGGAAAAAGAAAAGTTATGTTTAAACCTAACACCCTAACATAAACTCCACGTCTAAACGCCCCTAATCTGCTGTCCCCAACATTGCAGCCACCTACATAATGTTATTAACCCCTAATCTGCTGCTCCCGATATCGCCACCACCTAAATAAAACTATTAACCCCTAATCTGCCGCTCCCGATATCGCTGCCACTATACTAAAGTTATTAACCTCTATTCCCCTGCACCCAAACATCGCCCACACTATAATAAATCTATTAACCCCTATTCCACTAACCCCTAAACCTCTGGCCTCCCATATCACTACCAGTAAATAAACCTATTAACCCCTAAACCGCCAGCCCCCCACATCGCAACAACCTAAATTAAACTATATTAACCCCTAAACCTAACCCTAACACCCCCTAACTTTAACATAATTAAAATAGAGCTAAATTAAACTTACAATTATTAACTAAATAATTCCTATTTAAAATTAAATACTTCCTGTGAAATAAAACCTAAGCTAGCTACAATATAACTAATAGTTATATTGTAGCTAGCTTAGGTTTTATTTTTATTTCACAAGTAAGTTTGTATTTATTTCAACTAGGTAGACTAGTTAGTAAATAGTTATTAACTATTTAATAAATACCTAGATAAAATAAATACAAACTTACCTGTGAAATAAAACCTAAGCTACCTTACACTAAAACCCTAACATTACAAAAAAATAAAAGAAACTACCATTACAAAAAATAACAAACACTAAAATTACTAAAAATAAAAAACCTACAATTACAAAAAATAACAAAGGAAATTATATAAAACAATAAAAATTATTCCTATTCTACATAGTAGATAAGGTTGAAAAAAGACTGAAGTCCATCGAGTTCAACCTATACAAATCTAAAATACTTACAAAAAGCTCCAGTTAAGCTTAAATAACCACACTAAAAGGTGACTCGTTTAATACTAGCAATCATATCCATGAATTTTGTTTATATACAGAAATGTATCAAGACTATTTTTAAATGTATCTAGGGTATTGGCATTCACTACCTCCTTTGGTAATGAGTTCCACAATTTTATTGCTCTCACAGTCAAAAAAACGTTTCCGTTGCAGGAGATTAAAACTCCTTTCCTCCAACCTTAAATTGTGACCTCTTGTCAGAAACAATTTTCTAGGAATAAACAGAGCTTCTGCCATCTCTCAATATGGGCCTTGAATATATTAATATAAAGTAATCATGTCACCTCTCAAGCGCCTTTTTTCTAAAGAAAACAGACTCAGTTTGGCTAGCCTCTCCTCAATAGTTAATTTCTCTAATCCCCTTATTAGCTTTGTGGCCCTTCTCTGAATATCTTTTTTTGCGATCGGTCCCCAGAACTGCACTCCATACTCAAGGTGAGGTCTTACCAGGGCTTTATATAGTGACAGAATTATGCTTTCCTCTCTTGAATCAATGCCTCTTTAAATACATGCTAGTATCTTATTAGCCTTTGAAGCCGCTGCCCTGCACCCATCTTTAGCTTGTTATCTATTACTACTCCCAAATCCCTTTCCTCCTCTGTTTGGCTTAGTCTTGCCCTATTTAAAAAATATGTTGCCTGCTTTTTTATTGCATTTTTCCATATTAAATGTCATTTTCCATTTACTTGCCCATACTTCTAATTTTTGCAGATCCCTTTGTAATGAAAGTTCACCCTGTTCTGACCTAATGACCTTACTTAACTTAGTATCATCTGCAAAAATAGAGATGTTGCTATTTAATCCTTGTTCCAAGTCATTTATAAAAATATTAAAAAGAACGGGGCCCAGTACTGATCCCTGGGGATTCCACTGATTACCTTTGTCCAATCTGAGTATGATCCATTTACTGCTACTCGTTGCTCCCTATCTTCTATCCAGTTATTTATCCATGAGCTAACATTTTCAGCTATTCCCAGTCCCTTAATTATTTGCATTCATCTCTCATGTGGCACTGTATCAAATGCCTTTGCAAAATCTAAGTATATCACATCAACTGATTCCCCTTTATCTATATTTTTACTTACTTCCTCGTAGAATCTAATTAGATTAGTTTGACATGATCTATTTCTCCTAAAACCATGCTGATTAGAACTCATAAACTTGTTTACACGAATATGCTCATCAATATAATACTTTATAATCCCTTCAAATATCTTCCCCACTATTGATGTCAGACTTACTGGTCTATAGCTTCCTGGATCATCCCTGCTTCCCTTTTTGAAGAGTGGCACCACATCAGCTTTACGTCAGTTCTGGGGTACCATGCCTGAGGATAATGAGTCTTGAAAAATTAAGAGTAGAGGTTTGTCTATAACAGTGCTAAATTCCCTTAACACCCTTGGGTGTATTCCATCTGGGCCTGGAGTTTTATTTACCTTAATATTATCCAGTTTTTTCCTGATATCCTCTAAAAATTACCCAGTTAATGGTATGGACTGGCATGTTCTATTGTGTTCCAAAGTATCATCCAATGGCTCCTCTCTTGTGTATACTGAAGAAAAAAAACTGGTTTAGTACCTCAGCCTTCTCCCTGTCATTATTTATCATGCTACCCTGCACACATTTTAATGTACCTATATTATCCTTCTTAGATGTTTTGCTATTTATCTACTTAAATAACCTTTTAGGGTTAGACTTAGAATACTTTGCAATTAATTTTTCATTTTCAATTTTGGCTAATTTGATTGCTTTTTTTGCATGCATTGTTACATTCCTTATAAATATTGTACTATTTTCTTTGAATAATTTAAATGCCCTACGCTTTTTCCTAATTTCTCTTAACACATTTTTATTTATCCACAACGGCTTTGATTTTTTATTTTTATTTTTATAACCATATGGTATTTGTTGATATGTATATTTAACAAAGTTTTAAATATTATCCATTTATCCTCTGTATTTTTATTAGAGAATACATTGTCCCAACTAATACTATTTAATAATTTCCTTAAATTGTTGAAATTTGCTTTTTTGAAGTTAAAAGTCTTTGTTAAACCTTTAAGACACTGCATATGAAAAGAGATTTCAAATGTGACCATGTTATGATCACTGTTACCCAAATGTTCTTTGACTTCTATGTTTGATATTTATATCTGTATTGTTTGTTAGCACTAAATCCAATATAGCTTTACTCCTAGTTGGCTCCTCTATTAATTGTGACAAGAAGTTATCCTTGAGAACATTTAAAAATCTATCCCCCTTAGCTGAATTACTAGTTTCATTGGCCCTGTTTATATTAGGGTAGTTAAAATCTCCCATAATTACAGCACTGTTATTAGCAGCCTTACCTATTTGCAGTAGTAGTTGAGATTCCTCCAGGTCACTAATGTTAGGGGGCTTGTAGCATGTTCCTAGTAATATTTTTTTTAGGTTCCCCCCCCCACTCTTTATTTTAACCCACAGGGTCTCTACATTATCACTTGTATCATAAATATCTTCCCTTATTGTAGGTTTAATGTTAGGTTTAATATACATGCAGAATCCTCCACCCCTTTTATTATTCCTGTCCCTCCTAAATAAAGTATACCCCTCTAAGTTAACTGCCCAGTCATGTGAATCAACCCACCAAGTTTCAGTTATACTGATAACATCATTGTCCTCTTCTGCAACTAAGAGCGTCAGCTCCCCCATTTTACCTATCATGCTTCTTGCATTTCTTGTCATACATTTAATTTTCATGTGCTTTCTGCTGCTACTTGGTGTGCTTTCCCCTATACTTTCTAATGTGACATTTCTTAAGTCACCCCTTCCTTAAGATATTAAGGGAGTGACATATTCACAGACTGATCTCTCTGTTCTATTGTGTTCTAACTGACCCCCTCCCCCATTTGCCTTGTTTAAAAGGTTCTCTAAGCGTGCTTACCATCCTTTCCCCAACACACCTGCACCCATGTCATTCAGGTGCAATCCATCCTTACTGTACAAATTGTACCCTAATGAAAAATCAGCCCAGTGCTCTAAAAAGTCAAGCCCCTCATTTTTACATCATGTTTTTAACCATGAATTAACAGACCTTAGCTCCTTCTGCCTTACTGAGTTAGCACACGGCACTGGTAATATTACTTTGGAGGTCCTTGCTTTAAGCTTGCAGGGAGTTATCCCTGAAGTCATTTTTTTAGGACTCTCCATCTCCCGCCGATTCCTTCATTAGTACCAATATGCACCATGACTGCAGGATCAGACCCACATCCATCTAACAATCTATCAATACGCTCCACAATATGCCTAACACGAGCCCCTGGAAGACAGCAAACTGTTCTATTTAAAGGGTCTGGCTGACAAATTACCCTATCAACCTTCCTAATAATAGAGTCTCCTACCACCAACATCTGCCTCAGGCCCTGACTTGTATGCCCCTCTTCCATGACTGAAGGACTGTTAACTATAGTATTCCCCTCTACCATGTTTGGAGGACTTCCCACCATAGTATGCTGCTCTTCCACAACTAAAGGACTGTTCACTATACTAGGCAAACCAGCCCTCTCTGACACTGCCACCCCCGAACTGATATCCTCAACATCTTCACTTAATCTGGAAAATCTATTGGGGTGTACCAGCTCAGAACTGGCCTGTCTCTTCCGCTTACCTTTACTTCGCCCTCTAACTGTGACCCAGCTACATCCTGGAGTCTCCTCATCTGAATCATCCCTATTCCCACTGCTAGAACCATTAACAACCAGCTCAGTCCTATCCATTTCCCTTTCAAGTGTCTGAATTTCATGCAGTGTAGCAATTTGTTCCTCCAGATCTCCAATATAAGTTTCTAAAGAGACAATATGCTCACACTTGCCACAAACATATAATCCCAGAAGCGGCTGCTCCAGTGATGCAAACATGTGGCATGCTGTACACTGAATGAGATTCTCACACATTCTTACTAAAAGGTTTAACTTAAAAATATAAAATAATTATATTTCCCCCAAATCCTTGTTTGCCTAACTACCTTGGTTAGCTAACTATTATACTTAAATAGACAATCTTACTTTAACAAAGAATCAATACAGCAAGACCCACTTAGAGCAATCTCAACAGAGTTACTGTTTAAAAATTTTTTTTTAAAAAACACCCCAAAATAAAAAAGCCTAATCTAGAATAAACTACCAAGAGCCCTTAAAAGGGCCTTTTTGTATGCCCTTAAAATTACCTTTTGTAGGGCATTGCCCTAAAGTTAACAGCTCTTTTGCTACAAAATAAAACAAACACCCCCTAACAGTATACAAAACCCCACCCCCTAAACCCACAAAATAAAAATAAAGTTAAAGGATTATTTTCTGTTATAATTTTTAAGCTAAACAACTAACATATTAAAGTTAATAAACATTAATTAAAACCTACTGACCTATATTTTCTCCAAAACGAAGTTTCATAACATTCTAAAAGTTATATCTTTTATTCGCAGATGATGTCACGTTATCCTGCCCACTATTTTCAGCACTGCGTGTTCAAAATACTTAAACCAATAACTTTGTGTTTAAAGCGCCATTTTGAAACCTAGGTATTGTAAGCGGATTGGTACAGAGCAAAGGATACCTACGGAGTGGGTTTGGAAAACAATTAAATTTGCAGACAAGATTTCTGATATACAGTAGAGATATGTTAATGAAATGCTATTGATAAAAAGCCTATTTGGGGTAGTTAGTTAGTAACAGGCATAGAAAATATTTACTTACAGTGGCCCTTTAAACCTAAGCTAACCATTGCCCTGAAAAGGGCATTTGTATGGGCATTGCCCTTAAAAGGGCATTCAGCTCTTTTATGAAATGCCCAAGCCCTAATCTAAAAATAAATATCTACCCCAAAATGAAAAAAAATACATTACACAAAATAACAAACAAATTATCAAAAATGTTAAAAATTATTCCTATTCTAATACCCATTCAAAAAAACACCCCAAAATAAAAAACCTAATCTAGAATAAACTACCAATAGCCCTTAAAAGGGCATTTTGTAAGGGCATTGCCCTATGTTAAACAGCTCTTTCACCCGAAAATAAAAATACAAAGACCCACTAACATTACAAACACCCACCCCCCAAACCCAAAAAATAAAAAATAACTATCTAAAAAAACTAAGCTAACCATTGCCCTGAAAAGGGCATTTGTATGGGCATTGCCCTTAAAAGGGCATTTAGCTCTTTTACAAGCCCAAATGCCTAAACTAAAAAAAAAACCCAGAAGATCCACTCATAGTTTTTGAAGTTCCGGTTGAATGATCTTTATCCAGATGGCGAAGTCTTCATTCAAGCGGCGAGAAGTCTTCAATCAGGCAGCGTCTTCTATCTTTATCCAGACGGCATCTTCTATCTTGATCCCGGTGGCGTGGAGTGGGTCCATCCTGAAATCATCTAGCGCAGAGCATCCTCTTTATACGGTCACCGCTGTACACTGAATCTTCAATGCAAGATACGCGATTCAAGATGGCGCCCCTTGCATTCCTATTGACTGAAAAATTGGAATTAGCCAATAGTGAGCTGCTAAAATCCTATTGGCTGTTCAAATCAGCCAAAAGGATTTAAGCAGCTCTCATTCTATTAGAGGATGAATCATCCAATAGAATGAGAGCTGCTTAAATCCTATTGGCTGATTTGAACAGCCAATAGGATCTTAGCAGCTCTAATTCCTATTGGCTGATTCAATTTTTCAGCCAATAGGAATGCAAGGGATGCCATCTTGAATCACGTACCTTGCATTGAAGATTCAGTATACGGCAGTTACCATATGAAGAGGATGCTCCGTGCTGGATGTCTTCAGGATGGACCCGCTCCGCGCTGCCGGGGTTAAGATAGAAGATGCCACCTGGATGAAGATAGAAGAGGCCGTCTGGATGAAGACTTCGCCGCCTGGATGAAGATGGATCTTTCAGGGTTAGTGATAGGTTTTTTTAAGGGTTTTTTTGGGTGGGTGTTTTTTTTTAGTTTAGGGTTTGGGCTTGTAAAAAAGCAAAATGCCCTATTAAGAGCAATGCCCATACGAATGCCCTTTTCAGGGCAATGAGGAGCTTAGGTTTTTTTTAGAGTTAGGTTTTTTATTTTGGGGGGTTGGTTGGGTGGTGGGTTTTACTGTTCGGGGGGGTCTTTGTATTTTTTTTTCAGGTAAAAGAGCTGTTTAACTTAGGGAAATGCCCTACAAAAGGCCCTTTTAAGGGATATTGGTAGTTTATTGTAGGCTAGGTATTTTCTTATTTTGGGTCGAGGTTTTTTTTGATAGGGCTATTAGATTAGGTGTATTTCTTTTTTATTTTTAATAATTTTGTTCGTTATTTTTCGTAATTTAGTGTTTGCTATTTTTTGTAATTTAGTCTTTTATTTTTTGTAATTAGATAGTTTGTAATTTTTATAGTAGTGTTAGGATTTTTTAATGTGTAGTTTAGTTTTATTTAATTGATAGTTTGTTTAATTTTAGTTTAATAATTATATTAGTTTAATTGTTAGTTTGTTGTTAATTTGACAGGTACGTTTTAATTTAATTTAAATTAGGGAAATTGTAATTTTAATCTAAAGTTAGGGGGCGTTAGGTTTAGGGGTTACTAGTTTAATTTAGTTTATTGCGATGTGGGGGGCTTTCGTTTTAGAAGTTAATAGTTTACTTTAGTATATTTCATTGTGGGGGGCTTGCGGTTTAGGGGTTAATAGGTTTATTATAGTGGCGGCAGTCTAGGGCTTAATAACTTTAGTATAGTGGGGGCGATGTGGGCGGACGGCAGATTAGGGTTTCATTATATTTAAATAGTGTTTGCAATGCGGGAGAGCGACGGTTTAGGGTTAATACGTTTATTATAGTGGTGACGATCTTGGGGAGCGGCAGAATAGGGGTAAATAAGTTTAATATAGTGTTTGTGATGTGGGAGGGCCTTGGTTTAGGGGTTAATAGGTAGTTTAGTTATGAGTTTTATGTAACAGTTTTGAAGCGTAAAACTCATAACTACTGCTTTCAGATGGTGTTATGGATCTTGTTGTTTTAGGCTTTAACGCAGGTTTTTTAGCCTCACCGCAAACCTCGTAATACCAGCGCTATGGGAATCCCATGAAAAAAACTTAATTATTACGAGTGCAGGACTAACGTTGCATTACAGGCTAAAAGGCTTGCGGTACAGCTATACCAACAAGGCTTGTAATGGATGCAGTGCTTTTTTAATGCTGAAAATGCCATATTCTCAGCGTTAAAAGACGAAGGCACAACTCGTAATCTAGGTGATAGTTTTTAAAACATGCTACATCCACAAGGAAATATTATTATTATTATTATTATTACAATAATAAACATAATGCTAAGGAATAAAACCACTCTTCACATGCAAAGTTTGAGACCGGAAACAAAAATGTAATAATGTTGAATATTTTAATTAAATTGAAAAGAGAACTAAAACCTAACAAATATTATTGCTTTTAAAATAATATTGCATTTATCTAATTTCACTCATATTGGAAAGATACATTTGTAATAATAAAATGATCTAAATAAATAGAGAATTTTATAATTAGACATGTGCATTTCGTTCCGAATCGAAATTCGGACAAATTTGTCAAATTCGGAGCTTCGGATCGATTCGAATTTCCGAATTACCCTAGCAACAAAACTAAACTAATCTGAATGCATTTGTAACGTTGCATTAGAATGGCCATGGACTAATCACAATTACACTAGTATTGTACAGTTATATCACTCTGCTAGCTCTATGCAGGGCACATTATGTAGCTGGTACCTGTGAGGTTGTTAGTTAGGTGGGATGTACTGTGTATTATACTAGTATTATGTACTGTATATTAGGTTATATACCTCTGCTAGCTCTGTGCATATTGTATAGCTGGTACCTGTGAGGTTGGTACTTATGTTGATTCAGATGGGTTACACCTGTGAGGTTGGTACTTATGTTGATTCAGATGGGTTACACATAATACTAGTCTAATACACAGCACATCCCACCTAACACATACCGAACTTCCGAATTTACAAATCGAATCTGAATCGAAATACATCCGAATTTACTCAAATCCGAATGAATCTGAAACGAATACATTCAAATGTATCCGAATTTGAATCTTAATTCAAAAAAATCTGAATCGGTCCGAAACTAAATTTTCCACCTCGCACAAGTCTATTTATTATTTAACAAATGCTAATTGACAACGTTGACACTGACTACAAGTGCATTTGTAATTTTATTTTGTGATATTTTCAAATTTAAAGCAATTCCAATCAATTTGAAGAGTTTATGGTCATTGATTTATTTTTAACAAAATACACTCATGGCACATTCATAAGCCACCCCTAAGTAATACATACAATACAATAATGATTGGTAGAAATGGTGATTCTGGTTAGTTAATTTTTAACTGTGTATAAGCTGCTACTTGTTGGAATGCATTGGTTAACAACATAGGCCCAGATTACAAGTGGAGCGATATTAATAGGACAACGTGCACTGTGAATATGGCGATCCAATGCTAAGAAAAGCACACAATAGGATGTTACAAGTCCATGGTAAAAATGAATTACAAGAGAGAAAATAAAAAAATATCAGAGAATGTTGGCGCGACCAACATTTTTGATCACCACCTAGGAGCAGCCTCTTTTAGCTCAATTGTACTCTTCACAGAGGATAACTTTTGCGAATATCAGACAATTCTCTTCTGAACGAGGAACTCCATACCATCATTTCAGCCTTCTTTGAACCTTGTCAGTGAGGTGCAGCCCTATTTCTTTAAGCACATTGGGCTTTCACCTATCAACCTTAGGAAGGCTTAACCAGGGTCATAATACAAATGCTTACAGAAAGAGAAGCGCACTACCAGGAATGAATAACAGCTCATTAGCTTATTCTATGGTGAGTTACCACCTAGGAGCAGCCTTTTTTAACCCAACTGTAATGAAAAGAGGTTAACTATATACTTTATTTATTTGTATATGTGTGTGTACATATGTATGTGTAAGCATGTATGTAATGTATGTATGTATGTATGGGCTATTCAACATGATATGAAATTAATTGCAAAATGTCATGAATTGATAATGAATTCAAAGTAAATAAACTGCATCAATATAATTTAGTAAATCATTGTCATTATTAATGGATTAGCTGTTTTTCTTTTGTCTTGGTTGATGCTTGCTAAAACCATCTTGAATATCTTGATAACCCTGATTCTTGTAGTTTTTTTTTAACAATACTTTGCTGTTATATGGTTTTCTTATTTAAACTTTTTTTCTAATTCAAATGGCATATCATATTATGAATAGCGTTGAAAACAAAGGAAAAAATTAATTCAGTCTGCTAAACAATTTTTGTATGGAGAAAAAAACAACAATTCTCATGCCAAATGGTCTATACCTTATATCAGTCAACGCAGGTGTATGCAATTTAAAGTAAAGTAGAACTAAAATGTTTCCCAAGAGAATAAACAAATTCTAGACTGAATTCTGCTTGCAATCTCTAGTGATCTTTTCCAGAGGAGCTACCAATGCCTTCATAAATATCATCTGAGTAAGATCAAGCAACTAAAAGATAGAGCAAACAGGTGCGCCGCAAAGCGTAATCCTATTTATTAGTGTATGATGTAAATACAAACGTATTCACAAACAGGGGCACCATCTGCTGCTATATAGGCAGAAAGGATGCCTGCAACAATATAAACATATTTTTAATGACGTTTATTTTGTTACAAAATATTTTTATATATTATAGCAGGCACCATTTTTGTGTTATAAGCGTTAGGAAACAGCCTTAATGGCTGAGAACGGTGTCAATTCATTTTAACTTTAGTTTGAATAAATGTGATTATTATGAAAGGTGTTTGTGCGGTTTATCACATTACAAATTCCTAGTACTCTTAGATTTGGAGTACTAGGTTTTATGAGAAGTCCCTAAAGCTACACCAGAGGCTGGACCTATACTTGGAGAGACCCTGGAGGAGTTTGATGAACAAATCTAGTTTCTGTAACCAGAGTTTCAAACAACGGGGAGGCTGAGAGGTCACTGTCTGCCTATATAGCACCTGATTACAAGTGGTGCGCTAATGTTAGCAAATAACTTACGAGCGTATTACAAATTTTTGTTTGCACTTGAAGGCACCTGTTACGAGCATATTACAAATTTTTGTTTGCACTTGAAGGCACCTGTTTACGTTCGTAAGCAGGTGCATTCAAGTGCAAACAAAAATTTGCACTCACTGGATTAAATAAAGTGTTATACTCATATATATATATATATATATGCAATGTTACACTTATATATATATATATATATATATATATATATATATTAGACAAAAGTAGAAGCATAGAGACAAGACCTGGTGTTGATCCCTGTAGTCCCACGCCACAAAAGCCAGCACACGAGATTTAAGCAACACACCTTCCTTTAATACAAAGCATAACGTTTCAGCTCCCACTGGAGCCTTGTTCACATGCAATAATTCATCACGATAGATCAGGCATGATCTATCGTGATGAATTATTGCATGTGAACAAGGCTCCAGTGGGAGCTGAAACGTTATGCTTTGTATTAAAGGAAGGTGTGTTGCTTAAATCTCGTGTGCTGGCTTTTGTGGCGTGGGACTACAGGGATCAACACCAGGTCTTGTCTCTATGCTTCTACTTTTGTCTACATTTATCTTGGCCGTGCATTCGAGTGGTTGTTACATTGGTGAGTGCTGATCTTTCTTGTAAATATATATATATATTATATATATATATACAGTTTCTGAAAAAATAATAATACAATTATTTTTAATATATATTATTAAAAGCGTAAGCTGTATTCAGGTGGATTACGAAAATGGCAGGGTGGTGAAAGAATCCACCTGAATGCAGCGTAGGCAAACCCGAAGCCTTAAAAAACAAACACATGGGGGGCGGAGCTAACTATTGAACAGGAGAGATGAATATATACTAGAGAGCAAATAGGGGGTTAAATCAGTTAAACAACCTGCCTATATAGCTTATAAAGTTAGATAAATAAGTCACTAACTAACACCAAAAGCTTGGCAATTTAATATATACCAGCGATTACTCACAGCAATCTGCAATCGCCTCTAGTACCAAGCAACTTGTCGCATCCTCATAACGCAGGAGACTTTGGGGAACGAACATACCTGATTGCCATCACCTAGACACCGGAGGGTCGGGGCTCCGCTCCAGGTCTAACAGATTGCAGCTGTTGTGGAGGAATCCTACTCACGATCCGCATTCTACATTGCGAACCTTACCCCTGGAGAGCGGTAACGAAACTCAGTGCTGCGGTCAGCTTAATCCCCAACAGGTTAGAGGATCTTTTTGTCGCAGTTCCGTGGCCTCCCTAGAGAGAGTGTTTAGAGATGAAACGAGCAGTAACTCACCTCAGCCAGAATACTAAACGGAGAGCATAGTGGCGCGAACGGTGGCCATACTGTCAGGCCCTGCTGATTGTCCTTGCTTCATTGGTGAGTGCATACAGATGCAGAAGAGGGTACAGTAGATCCATCTGCTTTGAAGGAGGGTAGTGCCCAATAAGACCTCACAGACTCCTTGTTCCCTGCAGTATAGCCCCCAGGTCTACCGAGTGTAAGCCACCTTGAGAGACAATATTCAAAAGGGTTGTGGTTCACTGCAATGGGAGCCACGTGGGAAACAGCCTAATCTATCTAAAGGACACTTAGCCCCATATTGTGTGCTAAGGGGCACAAATCATATCTGCTCTACACATATAGCTCAGTGGCTCCTCCCCACTGGAGGCCTCAGTGTGGCCCTTTTCATTCATTAGAGAGAGAGAGAGCCTGCAGACCTAAGCTTAGCCCTAAATGTAAAAAAAGAATAGCAGCACTCCAATGGATAGTTACCAAATTTTATTTGTGGCCAAAAGCACAAAAAAGCAGAGACATTTTGGACTACATGTCCTTCATCAGTCCATTGGAGTGCTGCTATTCTTTTTTTACATTTGTGGATATTACTGCTGGGTTATGCAGTGCCCAGCTATAGCTTGCATCCAACATTGTTGCAGTGTGTGCTGGACTATTGTGATTCTTTGAAATTACTTAGCTTAGCCCTAACCTGGACTTACCCCACTACTATTTGGGATATCTGAGAAGACCCCATACTCAGTTGCCCTTACTTTTGTGCCTCTAGTGGTGAAAGTTAGAGCAACTATTCATGCTCAACCTGCAATATCCCTGTAGTTGTATAAAGCTTAAACTAGCATCTATCACACAGGCTGCTCTGGGCAATGTACTGATCTCACATGCTATGGACTTATTTTGTTAGCTGATGCGTTTAGCTTAGCTGTCTTTCGGACGTTAACCCAAAGTGGAGTGTCATTTTATTACTTAATCTACAAGTTTGCTTTTGCAGGTCATCTACTAGATGCCCTGTCTGCCCTGAGTTTTTACTGAAAGCTTAATTTGTGCATTAGCCTCTTAGGGGGCCCCCTCAAGACTCTCCCTTTATGGCTCAGCTTATCTGGGCTGGTTACTTACCCTTCCCTTTCTCCCTTCCTTCGGGTCGTATCCCCAATCCCCCGAGTTTAGAGGGGAGTCTATTGAAGCTTACCGAGTGGTATTTTTAACGCACTGAGGGGTGTTTGGTGGACTGAGTCCTTGGCAGCATAGCCTGACCAGCCCTGTATTTGCCCACTCACTAAGACTAATTTTGCCAATTATAGAGTAATCTACACACTTTACTGTTGCCTGCATTCCTTTTTATTGTATGTGAGTGTGCTCTACGGGCTATGTTCTGAGGTCTGACATCACCAGGTAACGTCAGCTGCAACGTCAGTTACACCACGTGGGCAGAAACCACTCCGGGAGCACAGGCAACTCCATTGATCCAGACTCGGACCACAGGAAGGTTCCTAATTACCGCTCCAGCAACACGACTTTGCATCTGAAAAGAGGGCACCGGATTGAATTGACAGACCCCTCAACATCACACAGAGAATCTGTGAACTGGCCGATACTAAGCATATAAGTGTAAGGTACCACTCTCATATGTGACATCAGACACTTACTCCTAGGAGCAAGATCATCTGCATATGAGAGTCACGTCTTCAGTAATTTCTTCCGTTTTGTTCACAGGACTATTTGTCACAGTTCTTAGCTGCATCAGACAGACTCTATAGATGTTTTAGGGCAAGACCACTTGGTATTTTTTATAAGTAGTATTAGTTGTTTTATTAGTTTTTTTATACGTAATATTAATATTTTACTGGACGTCCAGTTTTATCCATTGTATAATATATTCTGTGTTTATCCATATAAATCATTAGGGCATGTCTGCACATCATTAACTATACTATCATAATATCCACTGTGTCCCCTACATTACCCCGCTTTTTCAAATTTAAATACGCTCCCCTATGTGTTACCGTTACATCACACCCCTCATTATAAATTATACACCTCTCTTTTGTAATTTGTTTTTTACGAGCTCATCTCTAG
This sequence comes from Bombina bombina, assembly GCF_027579735.1. NCBI lineage: Eukaryota > Metazoa > Chordata > Amphibia > Anura > Bombinatoridae > Bombina > Bombina bombina. The sequence continues at coordinate 854,078,575 of NC_069500.1, read as the reverse complement.
AGTCTAGGTGTTTCACATTCTTTAATTGAAGTGACTTTTCTATGTGTTTCGAGGTTTATTAATATCCACTATCCATTTTTAGTATCTTGTATTTTTTATCTATGTTTTTAATAGTGATTGTATGAATTTTTCCAAATTATTAATTTATTGTTATTAAATTATATTTCCTTGATATATTTTGAGAATAGTCTAATTTATTTCATAATCATTAACCCTAGCTTTTAGCGCCAGTACTATTTCTTTTCTGTGCTGTGTTCTTTTCTGGGGTCATTTAGAGAGGGGCACCTTTTGTACTTGGCTCTGGGTTGTTATTAGCGCCAATTCTTCCCTATCTATTTATGTTCTGAGGTCTTGCCTGTGGCATCTTATTGGCCCTTGCTCCCCTTTTTGTGGTACTCGCTGATGGATATCAAGTCTGAGAGAGTGCACGTTTGCTTAACGAGTGCCGATATGGGGGGTAATGGTCAGGAGAGGCCACCCAGTCCTGCTCCGAATATAAATGTATATTTATCTGTGATTTCATCTTTATTCTGTCAACCAGAGGGGTATCCATACCTTATTCATACTCTTATATATTTTGTTAGTTGATCAGTTCATCCTACTCACTCACTGTGCTTGAAAATGCCTCATACTTCCAGAAGACACCCGAAAACCCCTGGAGCTGTCAAAAAAATGGTGCTCGACCACTTTACCCAGCCTCCTAAGGGGCGATGAGAAGATTCAAATGATGGTCTAAGTGACTCTGAGTCAGTAGGGGATGGCTCCCAGCCTGATAACATGTAATCTGCACAGTTCCAACACTTTATCACTGAAGCAACCATCAAAAAAATGTTTGCGTGTCAAATTTGCTCTATTACAAAGGAAATCCAGAGAAGTCATGCCGAACTTCGAAAGGATATTTCGGAAATAGGAGAGAGAGAGTAGACTCCCTTGAGAGGAAACAGTATGATATTGCTACTGACTAGACAAACCTCTTAGAATATACTGAAGCCCTAGCTGAACAGATAAACCAACTGGAATTCAAGCTTGCAGATGTGGAAGACCGAGTTTGCAGAAATAATGTCCAGTTTAGAGAGATTCCAGAGGAAGTTCAACCTTTTGATCTTCAGAATTACCTAAAAGGACTTTTTAATGACCTACTTGGTCCCACGGAGGATATGACTCCCACCATGGAGAGAGCCCATAGAGCCTTACGTCCGAGATCAGTATCACAGGGGAAGCCGAGAGACGTCATTGTCTGTTTTCATAGCTTTCTATATAAGGACAGGATTATGCAGTCTGCCTTCCGTAAGCCACAGATGTCAGAAAAGTTCAAAGACATTCAGCTGCTCCCTGACCTTTCAGCGCACACTCTGCAGCATAGAAGGTACTTTCAGCCGGTCACACTAATACTCCGGTGGGCAGGCATTAAATACAGATGGAGCTACCCAACCAAATTGATAATTAAAAAAGATAACCAGACACACACGGTGTCCTCTCTATCTCAGGGGACTACTCTTCTCACACAGTGGGGACTGTTGGCTGATGCCGTGAGAGATCCTCCTTCCTCTCACTCAAAATTGAGGGTCACTGCTCCTGAATGGTCCGTTAAAGACCAAAGACCCAAGAGGATGAAACCCCAACATATGCAAGACCCCCCTCTACCTCCCTGAATTTAAGCTGACATTGAGGGTTTTCTTTGCTTCCCTCCACTGAGACTTACTCTCTCTACATGTTTTGGAGGCTAGCTTTGAGGTGTCAGGGACACTTGGAGTGTTAGCTGCCTGGATAGTGTCCCAACCCATAAGTTATTTTGACAAGGTTATATACTAATACTGTTTGTTGTAATGTTTTATAAGTTTAGGAGCAGGGTTGGCATACTACAAGTTATGTTATTTGATCACTTTGATGGAGGGAATCTGATGTTATTCATGTTTAAGGTTATTATTAATATCATTGATGAAAAGTTGTTAACACCTCTAAGGAGGCCCCACTGGTTGACTAATTCCATAATTTACGCCCCAACTTGACCCCCTCATTTACAGAGTGGCGCCAGAGATTCTGGCTCCCACGCGCTTCACTCTACTTTTAGCTCCCCTCCACAAAGGGTAGCCCACACCAGGGTTCCACCCAGGTTTGACTATTTCCACCTCACATTTTTGATACATTAATCTGACTTAAGTGTTTAACATATTCCCCCTCCCATCTCCCTCCCCACTTCCCTTCTTTCCCCACTTTAGATTGCTACCCGACAGGACTTCAACTCGTATCTCCCTTCTCCCCCCCCACCCTAGACTCAGAACTTTAGAACACGATAAGAGAATCAACCGTCTTAGAATCGTCACTCATAATACTAGAGGTCTCAATTCTCCCTTTAAACGTAGTTGTAATGCACTTGTTTAAAGTCACAGTGCAAAACCTTGAGTCTCCTTTAAATGTTTTGTTGCTCCTAATTAGTACTTGCCAAGGAACAATGGATGTGTTACTTGGGAAATATACAATGAGTCATTTAATAGTTTATATGAGTAAATTACTTGTTGAGATAAATAGATATTCCCAACCAGAGTATTACACAGGATAAATGGTTTAGAGTTGCTTATAAAGGGAGGTAAGTAAGATTCAAATAGGTCAGTATATGAATGAGTTTGTTCACAAGTATCAGATTTCAAGTTATGTGCAGTTAGTGATCACAGGCATATAATTAGCAGATATTCCAGCTTAGTAACAGGGAGTTTTGAACACACTCACACACTCTCATGCTAAAATATATACAGGTGGCCCTCGTTTTACAACGGTTCAATTTACACCGTTTCAGAATAACAACCTTTTTTTCCAGTCATGTGACTGCTATTGAAAAGCATTGAGAAGCAGTGCATTTATTAAAATAGCCAGTAGGTGGAGCTGTCCGCTTGTGTTGCAGCAAAGCCAAGCAAGCTGAAATTAATCAGTTTAACCAGACCTGAGCTATCAAGCAGATTTCAAAGGAACAAGATCTTCCTGTCTATAAATCAGTCCAGATTGGAATGCATAGAAAGAACTGTTTGCAGAAAAATGCAAGTGAAGTCTGTGTTATGTGATTATTTTATTAGGTGTATAATGCTGGTTAGCAAATGTTTTTGTTCATTTAACTTAGTTTAATTATATATTCTGTGTTGTGTGATTATTTTATTAGGTTTATAATGCTGTCTAGCATTTAAAGTCTTCATTTCAAAGCTTTAAAAATAATGAATTAGGTGTTACTTATGACAATTTTGAGAGGGGCCTGGAACCTAACTCCCTCAATTCCCATTGACTTACATTATAAACTGGGTTTCAATTTACAACGGTTTCGATTTACAACCATTCCTTCTGGAAACTAACCCCGGCGTAAACTGAGGGCTACCTGTACAAGTTTCATCCATTCATATAGGTATTATAATGTATGTAAGTTGTTTCTGCATAAACATTCCTTTAGGCTGATGAGTATAAGCAGATGTAAGGCATAAAATACAAGGCAGTTTGCAAAAAACGGATTTCACAGAGAATCAAAGCAGATGCAAGTCAGTGCAAAGAAATACTGCTTAAAGTACCTTAAGCCTGTATGTCTCCTCAATCAGCAGATGGTGATAATAAAGATTTGAGCAGATATTACCTTGACTTCTGTGGAAGTAATGTGAGTTAGACCGGAGCGGTTTGAGAGGTGTCCGGTGTGAGTGTGACTGGTTACCAGAACTCTGTGGAAAGTAGATCCGGAGTTGGTTGCAGGAAGTTGTAGTGATCCATTGCAGAGGTAACAATGTATTCCCTTGAAGGTAATCAGGTAGTAAACACAGGCTAAATTTTAAGAGTAACTTAAGTAAATAAATAGGATATTATGATAATTCCTATTAAGAGCATAGATATGACCTGGTTCAGGAAAGAAAGTGACTCAAAATTTACAAAGTCAAGTAACTTCAATTTTCAGGCAATGATTCATGGGAAATAGCACTCTTAAGTAAGGAGCAATGAGAAATGGGAGGGGATATACCTTAAAGGTATATCACATATCCCCCTCATCAAGGGATCACCCCCAGGGATCGCAAAGATGGTTTTTGTGGGTTTCTAATATGAAAGTTCCTAATCAAACGTGGTGCATGAACATCAGTATAAGATAACCACAAATTTTACTCTGGGCCGTAACCCTTCCATTTAACTAGATATGCCAATTTTCTCCTTTTTATTCTGGAGTCTAGAACTGTCTGCACTTCAAATTCTTCTTGATCATCGATAAGAATTGGAGATGGTGTGTTTTGATTAAGCCTCTGAGTATCCGACCTATAAGGTTTGAGTAATGATATATGGAAGGTTGGATGTATCTTGTACTCTTTAGGTAGACTCAATACAACTGCATTGGGGTTTATGATCTTTTTGATGATAAAGGGTCGTATGAACTGATTTGCTAGTTTTTTACTTGGTAAATGTAATTTAAGATGTTTGGTGGATAGTAAGACTTGATCTCCCACTTTATAATCAGGTCCTTGTCTATGCCTTTGATCATAGTACTGTTTTTGGTGTTTTTTGGCTTCCATCAGATGTGTTTTCAGTACCTCCATTCTTTTTTGTAAGTTTGAAGTATAGTCTATTGCGCTGGGAGTTTTGACAGATGTCTTAGTAAGAGTTATGGTGTTTGGATGGTATCCATATGTGGCAAAGAATGGTGTCATCTTTATTGATGAAGACAAGGAGTTATTGTAGGAAAACTCTGCCATAGGAAGGTATGTTTCCCAATCATCCTGTAGGTAAGTTATATAACACCGTAGATACTGCTCCAGTGTCTGGTTCAACCTTTCAGTTAAACCGTTTGTCTGCGGATGGAATGCTGTAGAGTATCTAGGTTGGATTTGAAGTATTTTACATATAGACCTCCAAAAGGATGAGGTGAACTGGGTACCTCGGTCAGTGATGATACTAGTAGGTAAACCATGTAACCTAACTATAGCGTTTATAAATACTTTAGCTGTGGTCATAGTGGTCGGAAGTCCTTTAAGTGGTTCGAAGTGTGCTAATCTTGTTAAGTGATATATGATGACTAGTATAGTGTTAAAGTTTTGTGAATTGGGTAGATCAACTATAAAGTCCATAGATATTGTGGACCATGGCCTATCAGGAATTGGCAGAGGCATTAACAACCCTATGGGTTTTTTATGTTCCAGTTTGTTCCTTGCACATGTGTCACAGGTAGATACGTATTCGTATATAGTTTGTCCCATTTGAGGCCACCAAAAATTCCTCCTAGTTAACTCTATGGTTTTTTGTATGCCTAAATGTCCTGCCATAACATTATCATGTGTATGTGCAAGGACTGTCTTTCGTACTGTTTTTGGGATATACAATTTGTTATCATGATATAATAATCCTGTTAGGGAATCTTCTATACAGGTTTTAGGATGTTCAATCTCATTTTTTAATGCATTTAGTACTTCTTCATCTAGTGTTGTGAAATTTCCTAAGACCTTTTCAGGAGGAATTATGAATTTGTTTGTCTCTTGTTCAGGAGAGAGTTCTTGTTGACGTGACAAAGCATCAGCTTTAGTATTCTGGTTTCCTGGTCTATAAGTTATGAGAAAATTGAACCAATCCAAAAATAAGGACCAACGTACCTGACGGGCTGTTAAAGTTTTATTTTTCTTAATATACTCAAGGTTTTTGTGATCAGTGTATATCATGAAAGCTTCTTTAGAGCCTTCTAGGTGATGTCTCCAGTGTTCGAACGAGCATTTTATGGCTAATAGCTCTTTATCTCCTATACTGTAATTGGCTTCTGCTGTTGTTAATGCTCTAGAATAGTATTCCACGGGATGTAAATCGGATGTGATTTCGTTACACTGTGATAACACAGCAGCAATACCAGTGTTAGAGGCGTCCACTTCCAAAACAAATCTTAGATTATTATCTAGCATAGATAATTCTGGTGCTTTTGTAAAATGGTGTTTCAAAATGGAGAAAGCTTTTTGAGCTTTGTCTGTCCATCGATAGTTAGGTTTTTTGCTTGTTAACTGAGTTAATGGCTTTACAATGCAAGAAAAATGTTGAATAAACTTTCTATAGAAGTTTGCAAATCCAATGTATCTTTGTAAAGCCCTTACAGTGGTGGGTACAGGCCATTCCAATATGGATGTTATTTTTTCTGGATCCATTTGAATCTTGTTAGGAGTTATTATATAACCCAAAAATGTTATTTAATTCACGTGAAAAGAACATTTTTCTTGTTTAGCATATAATTTATGCTCTTTTAGTCTGGTGAGCACCCAACGAACATGTTTTTCATGTTGTACTTGATCTGCAGAGTATATTAAAATGTCATCCAAGTATATAATGATACAGATATCTATAAGGTCATGAAAGATTTCATTAATAAAAAATTGGAAGGTTGCGGGGGCATTTGTTAAACCGAACTGCATAACATTATAATGGTACAGACCATATCTTGTTCTAAAAGCGGTCTTCCACTCATCCCCTTGTAAGATTGTAGGCTCCCTTTGAGTCTAATTTTGTATAAATTGTGGCACTCTTAAGCCTTTCTAGCAGCTCCGGAATTAGTGGTAATGGGTATCTGTTTTTGATGGTTATCGCATTTAAAGCCCTATAATCAATTATTGGGCGTAGTGTTCCATCCTTGTTTTTCACTAGGAACATGCCTGCAGCTGCAGGTGAGGTGGAATGAGAAATAAAACCTTTTCTCAAGTTTTCATCCAAATATGACAGAAGGTATGTCAGTTTGGTCTGCGACAAAGGGTAAATCTTCCCATGAGGGATTTGTGATCCTGGGATAAGGTCTATGGGACAATCAAATGTCCTATGTGGAGGAAGGCTTTCAGCCTCCTTCATATCAAATACTTCAGCCAAATCCTGATAAGGTCCAGGTACACCAGGTGCAGTTAAAGCTATGGCACAGTGTGGATAGCATGTTTTAGAACAATAAGGGGATTTGAGTGTTACTTCATGTGTCTCCCAGTCAATAGTGGGGTTGTGTCTAGTCAACCATGTGAAACCCAATATTATATTGTGTATGGATATAGGTATTACATCAAAGGTGAGACATTCTGTGTGTCCGGTGTTAGTTGTTATCAATAAAGGCACAGTATGATGTGTTATGGGTCCTTTCTGTATAAAAGTCCCGTCAATTAACTTAACAAACACAGGGTTATGCTTACACACAAGTGGAATTTTATTAGACTTAACAAAAGTGGCGTCTATGTAATTCCCTGAGGCCCCTGAGTCAATTAATCCTTAGCTTGAATACTTGTCTGATCCCACTGTAAAGAAAGAGGGATATCAATATAATTGAGTTTTATTATACTATGTATATGATTAGAATTGAGTGGCTTACCCTTTTTCTGCTTAGCTAATAAGGGGCAGGAGGAGACTGAATGTTCCTTATGCGCACAATATAAACAGAGATTCCCAAGTCTTCTTCTAGTTTTTTCCTCCTGAGTGAGGGGTCCCTTAATGGTACCAATCTCTATTGGAATGGGGGATGTAGATGTTCTTTCTGTACTGGTGGTGTATGGTCATCTTTGAGCAGTCTCAGATGACGCTCTTTCAGCTCTCCTTTCTCGTAGTCTTCTGTCCAACTAGGTACTTAACTGTATAAGGGATGGTAAGCTTTCAGGAATCTCTACACGTGAGAGTTCATCTTTAAGGGTCTCTGATAAACCCAGTCGGTACTGGTTTTTGAGACTTATCTCATTCCACTTAGAGTCACTTGCCCACATCTGGAAGCCCGTTGTATACTCTTCTACTGTGCGTTTACCTTGCTTCAACATGCGCAATTTGGTCTCAGCGTTTAACTGAGTTTTTGAGTCCTCATATAAATTCGTCATGGCTGTAAAGAAATCCTGCAAGGAATCTAATATGGGATTGTTAGTTTTATGAAATCTGTTAGCCCATGAGCGGGGCTCTCCCTGGAGATATGATATTACAGTACATACCTTAATCCTGTCTGTATGGTATGTTTGCGGTTTTAAAGAGAAGAGTAAATTACAGGCATTTTTAAAATCCCTGAAATCACTTCTTTTGCTAGAAAAATGTAATGGATGTAGAATATGAGGCTCTGGTATTTTAGTTTCTTTAGGAGTAATGCAGTCTTTAATAATACCCTTTAAAGCAATATTTTCAGCCTGCACTTCAGTGAGACCATGTGCTAAATAATCCAATTTCTGGTGTATGTTACTGAGCCCCCTAATAAAATAAAAAAGCCCCCCAAAATAATAAAAGTCCCTACCCTATCCTAAATTACAAAGTAATCAGCTCTTTTACCAGCCCTTAAAAGGGCTTTTTGCGGGGCATTGCCCCAAAGTAATCAGCTCTTTTACCTGTAAAGAAAAATACAATACCCCCCAACATTAAAACCCACCACCCACATACCCCTACTCTAAAACCCACCCAAACCCCCCTTAAAAAACCTAACACTAAGCCCCTGAAGATCTTGAGTCGTCTTCACCCATCCGAGCCGAAGTCTTCATCCAAGCGATGAGGTCTTCCATCCATCAGAAGTCTCATTTTCCATTTACCTGCCCATACTTTTAATTTTTGCAGGTCCCTTTGTAACGAAAGTTCATCCTGCTCTTACCTAATAACCTTACTTAACTTAGTATCATCTGCAAAAATAGAGATGTTGCTATTTAATCCTAGCTCCAAGTCATTTATAAAAATATTAAAAAGAATAGGGCCTAGCACTGATTGTAACTTAGTTTATGGTTTATTTTACAGGTATATTTGTATTTATTTTATCTAGGTAGTTATTAAATAGTTAATAACTATTTAATAACTAAAGTACCTAGTTAAAATAAATACAAAGTTGCCTGTAAAATAAATATAAATCCTAAAATAGCTACAATGTAACTATTAGTTATATTGTAGCTATGTTAGGGTTTATTTTACAGGTAAGTATTTAGTTTTAAATAGGATTAATTTATTTAATTATAGTAATATTATTTTGTTTTATTTAAATTATATTTAACTTAGGGGGGGTGTTAGGGTTAGACTTAGGTTTAGGGGTTAATAACTTTATTATAGTAGTGGCGACGTTGGGGGCGGGAGATTGGGGTTAATAATTGTAGGTAGGTGGCGGCGATGTTAGGGAGGGCAGATTAGGGGTTAATAAAATATATTATAGTGTTTGCGAGGCGGGAGTGCAGCGGTTTAGGGGTTAATACATTTATTATGGTGGCGGCGATGTCCGGTCGGCAGATTAGGGGTTCATAACTATAATGTAGGTGGTGGTGGTGTCCCGTCGGCAGATTAGGGGTTAAATAATTTTATGATAGTGTTTGCGATGTGGGGGGGCCTCGGTTTAGTGGTTCATAGGTAGTTTATGGGTGTTAGTGTACTTTGTAGCACTGTAGTTAAGAGCTTTATATTCCGGTGTTAGCCCATAAAGCTCTTAACTACTGACTTTTTATTCGATAGATTCGGATGGCCGTGTATTACACTAGTATTGTACAGTATATTAGGTTATATCACTCTGCTATGGGTTACACCTAATATACAGTACATAATACTAGTCTAATACACAGCATATCCCACCTAACACATACCGAAATTCAGAATTTCGGAATCGAACCGAATTCAGCCGAATTTATTCGAATCCGAATGAATCCGAAACTAATTCATTCAAATTTTTCCGAATTCGAATCTATCCGAACCGAAATTCGAAAAAATCTGAATCGATCCGAACCGAACCTAAACGAATTTTTCGATCGTGCACATATCTAGAACGAAGCACAACTGAAAATAAAAGTAAATGTATTAGTGTTTTAAAATGACATGCTCTATCTAAATCATGCAAGTTTAATTTTTGACTTTCCTATTCCTTTAATAGCATAAGGGTGGCAAGTATAATATGGTGAGATAATGATTTATGATTAGCCCAAAATATACACAATATTTATTTGTGTATCTACAAATGGGGTATTTGTTTCAGACTAACACATTTATTCTTTTAGTTGTGAAAAGCTTGTGCAATATATTTCAATTAAGAGTTTTTAAAATTAATAAAATCTAATTAGTTTTAACAGTTAATTGTTTAAGATGAGTTTTATATGGAGAGAAATACCCATCATGCAAAAATCATTCATATACGGTATATTTTACATGCTTAGAGAAAAGTTATCAGCAATAAATTACCTTTATTTATTTGGCTTATTTATAGAAAATGTGTTTCAAACTAAATATTAATATATAGAGTATTTTTTATATTTCTTTCACATTTGAATAAAGCAACAGCTGTGCTTCCCATCTGTCACTACTTAGTGTCCTACAGTACAATTCCCATACTCATAGTTGAATTAAACCTGTTTCATAAAATATCACAGAGCATTCTTTGTTTCTAAAAATGTGTTTACCAGTACTCTAATGAAATAGAAAAAATAACTGAAGAAGAGAGGTCTGGTCTGAAATAAAGCTACCTCACCAAGACTGTGTTGTTTAAAGGACCACTAAATACAGTAAAATTGCATAAATAACAAGTGCAAAATAAAAAGACAATACCATAACATCTACTCTGAATTTCAAATAAGCAGTAGATTTTTTTTCTTGCAAATTTATTTGTTCTCCTCTTTTCCTTCCCCTTGTACTATGTGCAGACATAAGCCATTCACAGACTAGTATACATGAAATTATATGCATAAGTGACGAAATGTCCAACTGACAATGGTCCGAAGTAGTAAAAAATAACTTTTATCAGTAATGCAGATAAAACACCTTTGGTGGTTTCAAACAATTATCAATATCACAGCCAGTAAAACAGCATTCTAAACATCACTACATCCAGCATGGTTTGTGCCGGTACGGCACTTCGTCAGGGATTAGAGTTAAAGGGACATTAAACACTTTGAGATGATAATATAAAATGATAAATAGTATAGATAATAATAAAAAATTCTGCAATATACTTTAATTATTTATTTTGTCCCATTTTCCAGTAATTCCATTCAGTAATTGTGAGCTTTTCAGTTCCTGTTAGAAATGGAAGAGCAGAACACTGTTATATTCCACACAGCCATTGGCTGTACACTCTAATTGACCTATTTATAAATGTCCCTAATTGGCCACAGCAGAGACGGTAACCTAAGTTACAACGTTGCAGCTCCCATTGTTTTATAGACACTATCAGGCCCATTTATCAAGCTCCGTACGGAGCTTGAAGGGCCGTGTTTCTGGCGAGTCTTCAGACTCGCCAGAAACACAAGTTATGAAGCAGCGGTCTAAAGACCGCTGCTTCATAACCCTGTCCGCCTGCTCTGAGCAGGCGGACAGGAATCGCCGGAAATCAACCCGATCGAATACGATCGGGTTGATTGACACCTCCCTGCTGGCGGCCGATTGGCCGCGAGTCAGCAGGGGGCGGCGTTGCACCAGCAGCTCTTGTGAGCTGCTGGTGCAATGTTAAATGCGGAGAGCGTATTGCTCTCCGCATTTAGCGAGGTCTTGCGGACCTGATCCGCAGTGTCAGATCAGGTCCGCAAGCCCTTTGATAAATGGGCCCCTATGGCCTCTATTTATCAAAGGTCTGTCGGACCTGATCCGACAGTGCGGATCAGGTCCGACAGACCTTGCTGAATGCAGAGAGCAATACGCTCTCCGTATTCAGCATTGCACCAGCAGCTCACAAGAGCTGCTGGTGCAACGCCGCCCCCTGCAGACTCACGGCCAATGGGCCGCTAGCAGGGGGGTGTCAATCAACCCGATCGTACTCGATTGGGTTGATTTCCAGCAATGTCTGTCTGTCTGCTCAGAGCAGGCGGAAGGGTTATGGAGCAGCGGTCTTTGTGACCACTGCTTCATAACTGCCGTTTCTGGCGAGTCTTCAGACTCGCCAGAAACACTGGCCGTCAAGCTCCTTTCGGAGCTTGATAGATAGGCAGCTCATGTTATTCTCAGACTAATCTTTTATTTGAATGCATAATTTTATCTAGCATTTATTTAGTGTTTATTGTCCCTTTAAACTAGTCATAGAATTTAAACATATTCGGCTAGATTACGAGTCTTGCAATAGGCTTAAAAAGCAGCGTTGGCCGGTCCCAATGCTGCTTTTTAATGCCTGCTGGTATTATGAGTCTTGAAGGTACAGGTGTACCGCTCACTTTTTTGTCCAGACTTGGAAATACCGCAAATCCACTTACGTAAATTGCATATCCTCTTTTTTCAATGGAACTTGCATAGCGCCGGTATTACGAGTCTGACAAAAAGTGAGCGGTAGACCCTCTCCTGTCAAGACGGGTACCGCATTTTAAAGTCAGTAGTTAAGAGTTTTAAACTACAACGCCGTAGCATAAAACTCTTAACTAAAGTGCTAAAAAGTACACTAACACCCATAAACTACCTATTAACCCCTAAACCGAGGCCCTCCCACATCGCAAACACTAAAATAATTTTTTTAACCCCTAATCTGCTGAACCGGACATCGCCGCCACTATAATAAATATATTAACCCCTAAACCGCCGCACTCCCGCCTCGCAAACATTAGTTAAATATTATTAACCCCTAATCTGCCGCCCCCAACGTCGCCGCCACAATACTAAAGTTATTAACCACTACATCTAAGTCTAACCCTAATCCTAACCCCCCTAACTTAAATATAATTTCAATAAATCTAAATAAAATTACTATAATTAACTAAATTATTCCTATTTAAAACTAAATACTTACCTGTAAAATAAACCCTAAGCTAGCTACAATATAACTAATAGCTTAGGGTTTATTTTTATTTTACAGGCAAGTTTGTATTTATTTTAACTAGGTAGAATAGTTACTAAATAGTTATTAACTATTTAAAGGGACAGTAAACCTAAAAAATAATGTTATATAATTCTGCACATAGTGCAGAATTATATAACATTATTTTACTGCTATAGTTATAAAACCCTTTTTTCCCTTTTAATATTTAAAAAACATGCTGCTTTTACAGACCCGCTCTCTGCTCTCTGCTGAGCGGGTCTGTTTTTTTTAGTCAGCGCATCGGGCCAGCTGTATAGTCACAGCCCGGCCCGACCGCGCCATAACATTAAGTGAAGCTCGCTCCTGCTCCTGCATTAAGTGATATTCGATTTGAATGGGATATTCGATTCGAATGTGACATTCGCATTCAAAATAGTATTTCTAGTCTAATACTGTGTTTTATAAATGTTATATTCAGATTCGAATGTGATATTCGATTCGAATGTGATATTTGATTCGAATGTGACATTCGAATTCGAAATAGTGTTTCTAGTCTACAATTGTGTTTTATAAATGTAATATTCTAATTCGAATGTGACATTCAAATGTGACATTCGAATTCGAAAGTGACATTCAAAAACTGTAAATAACATTCGAAAATCGAATTTTTAAGAATATTCATTCTTATCAACATTCTATTATGTAAATCGAATTTCTACAATAACATTTGTTCTAACATTTGAATTTGAATTTGCCCATCCCTACTTATTACACCAAATTTGATTCAAAATCCAATGAATAATTTTCAAAAGGTGCCAGAGATGTCACTGTCAAGGCTTTTGGAAGTGATGTCCAACAAATATAACAAAACCAAGGGGCCGATTTATCAAGTGTCGGGTGGACATGTCGGCATTTATCATTGCACAAGCATTCGTGGCCGCTATCAGGGGGTGTCAATCATCCCGATCGTATCTGCTGCTTCTTAACTTTTGTTTCCGGCGAGCCTGAAGGCTTGCACGGAAACTGCTGCATTCGCAGCATGATAAATCGCCCCCAAGAGTGTGATAAATCGCCCCCAAGAGTGTGATAAATGTGCAGTTTTCTCATGCACAGAATAACATTTTAAACAACAGGGTTCTGTAATACTATGATTTCCTGTAAGGTCTTGTGAAAATCAGCAAGCAGTTTAAATATGTTTTGTATGTCCTGTGATTACAACACTAAGGGCCTGAGAGCGTTACTGACCTTGTTGTACTACTTAGCCTAAAAGTTCTCTGAAAAAATTGTGGCCACATATGCCTTTGGGAGCGTTAAATTAATGCATTAATTCATTTAAAGTACCTGGCCTCATTTAAACAAAGATTAAATATCATATAACTTATGCAAATATATTTTATTTTAAAAAAATGTTTCAATTCATGTCTGACAGCAAACACTAATAAATGTTTAAAAAATAGTTATATCGCCATATGTTAGTGCATATGATTAATAATAGTTGTGTTATATAATTTAACTGAAAATAGTAAAAAATATCAGCGTTAGAACCTTTAAAAAGTTTGTCAGGACAATTGTAGCATGTGTGAGAAGTGTTTGAGTTAGCAAGAAGTTAGGCAATGTAGACATCAATTATTTTTCACATATCTCTGCACATTTAAAAAACTACAGATTTTTGTCCTTTGCTTTCCTTTAAAGGGACATTAAACCCAAAACTTTATAAGCAGAGAATTAAATTTGAAACAACATTCTAATTTACTTCTATTATCTAATTTGCTTCATTCTTTAGATATCATTTGTTGAAGAAATATTAATTTCTATTATCTAATTTGCTTCATTCTTTAGATATCCATTGTTGAAGAAATATCCATGTACATAAGCTAGCCAATCACACAAGGCATCTATGTGCAGCCACCAATCAGCAGCTACTGAGCCTATCTAGATATGCTTTTCAGCAAAGGATATCAAGAGAATTAAGCAAATTAGAAAATAGAAGTAAATTAGAAAGTTTTTTAAGTTGTTTAAAATTGCATGTTCTTTCTAAATAATGAAAGAAAAACATGTCCCTTTAAGCCTAAGATCTATATTTACCTCACAGAAATCAAAATTGTGTTCACATATTGGGGTAGATTTATCATACCCTGGGCGGACATGATTCACTTGTAGCGAATTATGTCTGCCCTGCATAGCTAAATGCCGACAGCATACGTTGTCGGCATTTAACACTGCAATGCTGCCCCCTGCACATTCTCGGGCCAATTGGCCGCTAGCAAGGGGTGTAATTTATCCGGTTTGTATATTAAGACCGCGGCTTCTTAATTCCTGTTTTCGGCGAGTCGGAAGGCTCCTGCAGAATAAAGCAGCATCCGCTGCTTAATAAATATATCCCATTGTCTTCCCTTCCCCACATGGTAACTCAACTGAATTACTAACCTTTCTTTCAACCCTCACCATTTTAAACCCTCATTCTAATCTTCATTCTTTGCTTCTTCTCTATCCATCTTTCTTCTCTTAGCTGGGGGGAATATTTAGCCTAACCCTGATCCAGAATGTGTCTCTTTTTTTTCTACAACCAAGCATCTCTGTCAATACCAAATCAGTGTAATCCTCTCAAGCTCATTAATTGCACTTCCTTTATAATTATACAATTTTGTTGTGCCCTCTGAAATGCACAGTTCATAGATAACAAACCATTTGTTACCAATGTATAGCAAAATCACTGAATATATTAACAATCACAGAAACCTGATTGACCTCCACAAACACATCTAATGCTTCACTTTTCTGTTGTGGCCTACACTCTGGGCTAGTGATAACATGTATGTATGTTATGTATGTATGTTATGTATGTATGTATGTTATGTATGTTATGTATGTATGTATGTTATGTATGTATGTATGTTATGTATGTATGTATGTATGTATGTTATGTATGTATGTATGTATGTATGCTATGTATGTATGTTATGTATGTATGTATGTTATGTATGTATGTATGTATGTATGTTATGTATGTATGTTATGTATGTATGTATGTATGTTATGTATGTATGTTATGTATGTATGTATGTTATGTATGTATGTATGTATGTATGTTATGTATGTATGTATGCATGTATGTTATGTATGTATGTATGTATGTATGTATGCTATGTATGTATGTTATGTATGTATGTATGTATGTTATGTATGTATGTATGTTATGTATGTATGTTATGCATGTATGTTATGTATGTATGTATGTTATGTATGTTATGTATGTATGTATGTTATGTATGTATGTATGTATGTTATGTATGTATGTATGTATGTATGTATGTTATGTATGTATGTATGTATGTATTCTATGTATGTATGTTATGTATGTATGTATGTATGTATGTTATGTATGTATGTATGTTATGTATGTATGTATGTTATGTATGTATGTTATGTATGTATGTATGTATGTATGTATGTTATGTATGTATGTTATGTATGTATGTATGTTATGTATGTATGTATGTATGTATGTATGTTATGTATGTATGTATGTATGTTATGTATGTATGTATGTATGCTATGTATGTATGTTATGTATGTATGTATGTATGTATGTTATGTATGTATGTATGTATTTGTGTATATATATATATATATATATATATATGTATGTATGTATGTATGTATGTATGTTATGTATGTATGTATGTATGTTATGTATGTATGTATGTATGTATGTTATGTATGTATGTATGTATGTATGCTATGTATGTATGTTATGTATGTATGTATGTATGTATGTTATGTATGTTATGTATGTATGTATGTATGTATGTATGTTATGTATGTATGTTATGTATGTATGTATGTATGTATGTTATGTATGTATGTATGTATGTTATGTATGTATGTATGTGTTGGCATGTATGTTGGGGGGGGGTAATCCCCCCCAACAAATGGCATATCCTGCTTCTTTACAAAATGTTCTAAAAACACGCTAAAAGAGATAATTATATTATTGATTTCAGTTGCTACATAAAAAGACTGTTATCTGATTTATTATAACTATTATAACTTTAATGGTTCGTTTACTGTTATTATTTTTTAAGTAAAAATGTAAGCAATGTTGGGGTTTTGTGGAGTTTATTTTATTATATTATTATAATTATATATTTAATTTTACACATGTGTTTCAGTCTACCTAGCTCTACTCTTCTGTATATGGGATATATAAAACAAATACATTATAAAAACGTATATTGGTGCTTCTGCATGACAAATAAAGCCAAACAGTGGTTATTTTGCATGACAAATTAAATCACTAGTGGCTCTGTATGACAAAATGGTGAAAGCTGCATAGGAGACAGAGAAAAGCTCTTGGATAAATTAAATATATTAACACTGTATCTGAGGCTGCAGACTGCAGTACTTATCTAAAATCTATTACTTTACTGTCCCTTTAAGACTGGTTTTAGATAAACACTGCAGGCATTCGGGATTTAAACAGAGCATACAATTTTAAACAACTTTCCAATTTACTTCTATTATTTAATCTGCTTCCTTCTCTTGTTATCCTTTGCTGAAAGGTTTATCTAGGTAAGCTCAGGAGCAGCAAAGAACCTAGGTTCTAGATGGTTCGTTTACTGTTATTATTTTTTAAGTAAAAATGTAAGCAATGTTGGGGTTTTGTGGAGTTTATTTTATTATATTATTATAATTATATATTTAATTTTACACATGTGTTTCAGTCTACCTAGCTCTACTCTTCTGTATATGGGATATATAAAACAAATACATTATAAAAACGTATATTGGTGCTTCTGCATGACAAATAAAGCCAAACAGTGGTTATTTTGCATGACAAATTAAATCACTAGTGGCTCTGTATGACAAAATGGTGAAAGCTGCATAGGAGACAGAGAAAAGCTCTTGGATAAATTAAATATATTAACACTGTATCTGAGGCTGCAGACTGCAGTACTTATCTAAAATCTATTACTTTACTGTCCCTTTAAGACTGGTTTTAGATAAACACTGCAGGCATTCGGGATTTAAACAGAGCATACAATTTTAAACAACTTTCCAATTTACTTCTATTATTTAATCTGCTTCCTTCTCTTGTTATCCTTTGCTGAAAGGTTTATCTAGGTAAGCTCAGGAGCAGCAAAGAACCTAGGTTCTAGATGCTGATTGGTGGCTGCATATATACATCGATTGTCATTGACTCACCCATGTGTTGAGTTTGAAACCAGTAGTGCATTTCTACTCCTTCAACAAATGATTGCAAGATAATGAAACAAATTTGATAATATAAGTAAACTGGAAAGTTTTTTAAAATTGTATGTACAAAACCACTGATATGCTGTGTTGTGCATAATTATGAAATGTTACCCCATTCTTAACTGGTTGAAAAAAATGTAATCAATATGTTTAAAGGGAGTGTGTGTGTGGGGGGGGAGCAGAGGAGGTTAGCTAGAGCAGAAACATGTCTAGGAGTCACATATAAGAGGCGTCTGCAGTGAGGAGGAGAGGCGTCTGCAGTGGGAGGAGAGGCGTCTGCAGTGACGTGAGCTTCCGGAGACGGGGCTAGAAGGACCGTGGTAGCGTGTCTCTCTAAGCAGGAAAACGCCGACTGCAAGGCCCTAGGCTGGGTAGAGTGACTCCAGTCGGGCGGACTCCACTGAAGAGAGGTGGAGCGGAAAGGGCAGAGACAGAGACAAGAAGAAAGGCATGAAGTTTGTGGATTATCTGTCTTTTTCCGCCCTAGAGGCGTTTTGTGCGCCCACACTCTCCCTTTAAGAGGAGCCCTTTTTGGTGCAGGCAAACATCGTACCACCGGAGCTCAGTATCAGCTCGAGTTTGGAAAATTTAAGAGGGGTGACTAGTCTGGGGGAGAACCTTAACAAACAAGGTACAGATGAAGATACACCTGGCACTTGGCACTTGGAGGGAATAAAACCTGTGAGTATAGGAAGAACAGCAAGGTAAAGTTGTGACACTTCCAGGCCTCCCCTGGCTTTTCTGATAAGCTGGAAACAATGCTGTTATTTGGAGAGGATAAAGATTGGTGAGTAAAGCGGTATAAAACCGACCTTTCTTTCTCTCTTAAATTACATTCCTCAGTGCACAAAGAAAATACTAACGGTCTTCTTACAAGGTGTTTTAAAAAGAAAAAGTTTTGATATAAGGTTAGCTCCCCCAGTGAAGATATAAAAAAAAGTACCCTCTGTTATCGAAAAAAAAAAAAAGAGGAAGTTTTTCTTTGCTGGTTTTTCTTGCTGGTACTACAACATGCAGACACCTTAAAAAAAAAAAAAAAATGAATATATAAAAATTGGAACTTTGGGAAAAAATCAAGTATTTGGGAAAAAATCAAGTATTATTGATCACGAACAGTTGTGAGATTAACTGCACATTTGTAAGCTGTTACTTTCCTCTATGTGGATACTTTGCCTTTCCTTATACTTTCCTCATACTTGTAAAAACCATTTGTGGAGAAGATTATCATTGTGGTTATTGGTGGAAGACTGTTATACTTTTATTTTTCTAAAGAGCTAATGGAAGTGACACTAACTATCTGAACCACGGAAGTGACATTGCAAGAAAAAATTTATAAATAAGTTTAGGCTTGAGGTCTCCCTAGACTAAAGATAAATAAAGAGACACCATAGTCATTGAAGAAAATATTGCAAGAGCAGTGTTATAAGATCTGGAAGAGGCAGTGGCATATTAACATATGTATGCTGCTGTGAGCCTTGCTCTTACATGCACAGCAGTCAAGGACTTTATAATATTACCTCTATAAAAACCCACTGTGGGAGACTGTGCAAGAAACTAAATACTTTGGAGACAATCATAAATGAAAATCTACTGACTTTTTTATAGACTTTTATATAGATTAAGAATTTCCCCCTTTTTTTTTTTTTTCTTTCTTTTTTTTTCAAGCAATATAAAATTGAATAAAAGAATCATAGCAACAGTGGGAGAAGACTAGAGAAGACTAGATTAGTGACATAGAAGACAATTGAAAAATGATTTATTGAATGTTCCATTTGTAGTTTTTTTGGAAACAGTGCCTGGTTTTTCATATCCGTAACAAATTATATCCCATTGATATACTTATATATAGAGTTAAGAACAGAGAAATAGCTTGAGTAATTTGTACTTAGGTTGTATAATCCTGAATGCTTGTTTGTTAGCTTGTTTGGTTAATATTAAGGGAATAATCAAATATTTATTGAGTATATTTAGAAAAGGGAAATTGTATTTTGTATGAGGTTTTATGGAAAAAATCTTCCTTAAACACAATATGCCACCAAAAAAACAAGGGGATAGGCAAACAAGGCTATCCTTAGATAGATATGTTGAAAAACCAGTGGCATTAGGAGAAAATATCCCAGAGAAAGAGGGAGTAACTTTAATAACTCAAATAACAGAGATATTAGTTCCAAAAATAGAAGGGGTACAAAAAGAAGTTCAAAGAGACATACAATCTTTATCAATGGAGATTAAGAATTTTCAAATAAGGCTTGGGGATTCTGAACAGAGAATTTCTGATATAGAGGATGGCTATACTAATTTAAATGAGAGAGTAATGGAATTAGAAAAGCAGAATAAACTACTAATGATGAGATTAGAAAATTTAGAAAACCGGTCAAGACAAAAAAATGTAAGGTTCTTGTGAGTCCCAGAATCAATAAAAGTACATGAATTAAAAGAATTCATGGAAGTGGAAATTCCAATATTACTGGGAATACCTGTTGAAAAAGGACCATTTAAAGTGGAAAAAACTCAGAGAATTAATATGTTAAAAAAATAACTACTCTCGAGATTTTACAAGACCAGTAATAGTGGAATTCACAAGTTTTGAAACAAAAATGCTTATTTTTAATGCCTATAAACAAATGAGCACGCTTCTATTTCAGGACAAAAGAATCTCTATATATCAGGATTATGCAGTTGAAACTGCGAGAGCTAGAAAACAATTGATACCCTTATGCAATGAACTCAATAATAAGGGATTTAAAGCTTTTGTGATTTTTCCAGCAAAAATTAAGATCTTACTCCAGGATGAAACAAAAATTCTAAATAATAGAGGAAGTAATGACATTTTTGGATTCTAACAAAGGTTAGAAGTCTAGGGGGGAGAGGGACAAGGGGGGAGGATTAAGAAACTTTAGATAGTAGTTTTAGACACATTAATAATTCGCAGGAAGGATTTACTTTAAGCCTCACTATGGAGAAAATTTAGACACCAATTTTAGGCACATTAAATATTTTATAGGTGGGATTCACTTTAGGTTTATTATTGTTAATGAGATGAGTAAGTGTTTTTTTTTTTGTTTTGTTTTTTTTAAGATTAAGAATAAAAGATTTTATAAAGACTATTAAAAAGTCACAATAAAAGATGAGTAAGTGTTTTAAGTTTTAATTAATAGATTAGGTATAAAAAATCTTATCTTATAAAGTTGAATAAAAAATCACATTAAGCACATTCACAAGAATAGAAAGGGCTTTGCTCTTAGCACTATCTTTTTTTTTTTTTTTTCTCTATAGAGATCACTCCTCCCCCTTTCTCCCTTTTCTCTTTCTCCCTTTTCTCTTTACCTTATAATGTTCTTTACTATATTCACATTTTAAAAAAAATATATATATATTAAAAAATAAAAATGGTAAACATAACAACATGGAATGTAGGAGGGATTAACTCTCCTATAAAAAGAAAAGCTATATTGAATCATCTAAAGTATGTAAGACGGACATAGCCATGTTACAAGAAACCCACCTACTAGATAAGGAACATGAGAAATTAAAAAGAGATTGGGTAAAAGAAGTGATTTTTCTATCATATAAGAAAGCAAGCAGAGGACTAGTTATTCTATTTAATAAGAGATTGGAATATGAGATTAAAAAAATAAATTATGATATACATGGCAGATATATAATAGTACAAATGACCATTGAAAATAAACTGGTAACTTTATGTAATATCTATGGACCAAATGAGATTAATGGGTCATTTTGGGAGGATATAATAAAAATATTACTTAAATATAACGACACCAAATTAATATTAGGAGGAGATTTTAATCTCTCTCCAAATTTCTATCTAGATAGAAGTGGAAGTTCTATAGGAAATTTGAAAAAGGGATTGATAAAAAGAGGAAAATTTGACAAAAAAATGGTGAACTACATAACAGAGACACTAGATATAGCAGATGTATGGAGAATTAAAAATCCTACCCAAAGAGAGTATACATTCCATTCAAAAGTACAAGATTCTTTTTCAAGAATCGATTTTTTTTTGGTCTCAAAAGCCTCAATTACAAATATAGAGGAAGCAAAGATTAATGAAATTATTATCTCTGATCATGCTGCAGTTAATTTAAGTTTTAATTTGGGAAAGAAGATATATGATAAACAAAGCTTTAGATTTCCAAAATTTTTGTACGGCTCAGAACCATTTAGGAAACATATTGAGGAAAAATGGAGTGAATATATGAAAAATAATATAAATGGATGTGAAAATGTACAAACTATTTGGGAGGCAGGAAAGGCGGTTATCAGAGGCGAGATAACTTCTTATGTAATAAAATACAATAGAGAAATAAATAGACAATATAAAGAACTGAGTGAAAAAACAACATACTCTTATAGCCAATATTTAGAACTTGGAACAACTTCTGGAGGAAAAAATACATGGAGGATAAAAAGGAGCTGGAATTACATATAAACCAACAAGCTATAAGAGATCTTAGAAAAGATAAGGGGAAATTATACAGATTTGGTAATAGATCTGGTAAGCTTCTAGCCTCATTAGTTAAAGTGCAAAAATCACAAAGACAAATCACGGCATTGAAAGCCGGGGAAAAAGTTATTAGTAATAATATAGAGATAATAGAGGAATTTAGGAAATACTATAATAATCTTTACACATCTGAGAGTAAAAACGATGTAATGGATATTAGGTCCTTTTTAGAAGGCACTAATATTCCAAAAATTTCACAGGAACAGCAAGAAATGTTAAATTCTAATATAACAACAGACGAAGTAGATAAAGCAATAGCAAAGATGCCAATAGGCAAGGCCCCTGGCCCAGATGGGCTACCGTTAGAATGGTATAAAATTATGAAAGAATCATTGATAAATCTGATGACACATCTATTTAATGGATACCTGAGTGATAGAATTAAGCCTTCTTTAATTTTTTCTGCAGCTAACATTACTGTAATTCCTAAATTAGGGAAAGATCCTCAAAATGTCATGTCATATAGACCGATATCCCTGCTTAATCAGGACTATAAAATCTTAACAAAAATAATGGCTAACAGATTGAAAATCTTACTTTCGGAGTTAATTCATAAAGATCAATCAGGATTCATTCAGGCTAGACCATTAAGCAAGAACATTCGTAAAGTATTACATGTAATTAACCATTATTGGCTTATGAAAAAACAACATAAAGGAGAAGTAATTCCAAATACCCTGTTGTTGGCCTTAGATGCGGAAAAGGCCTTCGACAGAGTCGAATGGTCTTATTTAATAACATGCTTAGAGGAATATAATATAAAAGGTCCATTTAGTAAGCTTATTGAAAATGTTTATCTAAAATCCAATGCCTCGGTTATTGCCAATGGAAAGTTATCATCTACATTTAATTTGGGCAGAGGAACCCGTCAGGGTTGTCCTCTGTCACCCCTATTGTTCAACTTGGCATTGGAACCTTTAGCAATTAAATTGAGAAACATCAATACGGGTATAGAGATGAATGGGAACAAATACCATCTATCTCTATACGCAGACGATATGTTATTGTTTGTTCAAAATCCAGAGTTGAATTTAAAAAAGATTCTGAAGGTTGTCAAAGAATATGGTCAATTTTCAGGGTTTAAAATAAATAATACAAAATCAGAAGTTCTATGGTTAAATAAGAGACAATCTTGTGATATTAGGGAATTCTCATTTGTAGAATCTAAAAATTATATTACATATTTAGGAATCAATATATCTCCCAACCCGGAAAAACTGTATAATATAAATTATGAGAAAATATTTATATCCATAGAACAATCACTTAAAAAAAGGAATAATTTACAGATTTCACTTATGGGGAGGGTACATATAATAAAAATGATGATACTACCAAAATTGTTATACCCTCTAAATATGCTGCCAATCTTAATCCCCAAGAAAGACATTGAAAGATTGAATAAAATATTTAATCAATTTATTTGGAAGGGGAAAAGAACACGTATAAGCTTAAATAAATTAAGACAACCTTTGACGCAAGGGGGATTAGCTGCTCCAGATGTTTATCTATATAATCTGGCATCATTAATGAGAATAGCGGTTGATTGGCTAGGAGAAACAGAATATTTTTATGATAAGTCATTAGAAATAATAGCATCAAAAGGGATTAGTAAAGCATATGTACTTCATACCGACTTGAAAGATATAGACTTTAAAATTAGGAATAACATCATGTATAAGGATATTTTGAAAGCATGGGATATTACTAGTAAGATTCTACAGTTCTTAATTAAGGGTTCTATATTTTTACCTATAAAGGGAAATCCAAACTTTAGACCAGGCATGGAAAATCCCATTTTTACAGAATGGGGAAGGTGCGGGATAAATAAGATAGGGGATTTATTAGACCCTTCAAAAAAAACAATATGTACATTTGAGGAACTACAATATAGATATAACCTACCTAAATTGCACTTATACCCTTACATTCAAATAACACATTATATAAAGATGATAATTAATAAATACTCCTTATCCATATGGGATTGTCACCCTTTACAAAATATGATGGATGATTTTCAGAAAAAAAAATGTTCTTATTCAAGGTTATATAAAGCACTAGTAAACTCAAACTTTACTAGTATAAGGAGTAAGATAATAGAGGGTTGGCAAAAAGAAGCCTCTATAGGACTGGATGTTAATGAAGTGGAAAAAAGTATGAAAAGTGTTATATCTACAACGTATGATTCATACTTTAGGGAGTCCCAAATTAAAATAAATGTAATTATATAGATCCCAATTTAAAACATCTTTTATGGGATTGCCCAAAAATTAAACAATATTGGGCAAAGATTAGCTTTTGGGCGAGTAAGATTTTTAAATATAAGATTAATCTAAATTTCTTGAATGTAATATTCGCATCCAATAGACAAGTTAAACACGAAGATACTAAATTGATGACTATGATAATTCTATCAGGAAGGAGATGTATAATGAAAAGATGGATCTCAAAGAGAGGTCCTAATTTGAAGGAACTTCAGAATACTTTGATGGAACAAATGAATACAGAATTCTTTGACGTAATGTATGATAAGGATATAAGAGTTGAGGAATATAAAAAAAAATGGGATGGATTTATAAATGTTTTAGAAACACATGTAAAAAATAAAGTTATGCTGTTATTAGAAACATAAATTACTAACTTATGCAGGAACCACAGATAAGGGACTTATCCCCTCCAGGGCTATATTTCTTCAAATTAGGTTCAAGAAGGGAAATAAGTCAGAAGTATGAAAAGTAATTTATGTAGTTTAAATGACAGGAAATAGTGCTATTGATAAACTGGCATGAGGTTAATGGATTTGAAATTCAGTTTTATAAAAGTTAGTAGGAGAATAAGGGTTCTTAATAATTTTAATACTGGTTAAGTTAGAAATGTAGTAACGTATAGAATATGTGACTAAGTTTGATGTTTCTTACTTGTGGAAGTATTATGCAGCTGCAAATAGTAATATTACATTTATATAGATGGAATACTTTGTAATGAGATATTTTCTATTAGACTTATGTATGTCTAAGAATGTAAACGTTTATTGTATTTAACTGAAATTTCATAATAAAAAAAAAAAAAAAAAATGAGGGAAATGCACACACTGTTCTGTTAATAGATAGGTACAGGTAGCCCTCGGTTTACAAAGGTTCAATTTACACCGTTTCAGAATAACAACCTTTTTTTTCAGTCATGTAACTGCTATTGAAAAGCATTGAGAAGCAGTGCATTGATTAAAATAGCCAGTAGGTGGAGATGTCCGCTTGTGTTGCAGCAAAGATATGCATGCCAAGCACACAAGCAGGCTGAAATTAATTAGTATAGCTAGCTAGATCTGAGTTATCGAGCAGCTTTCAAAGGAACAATATCTTCCTGTCTATAAATCAGTCCAGATTGGAATGCATAGAAAGAACAGTTTGCATAAAAATGCAAGTAAAGTCTGTGTTGTGTGATTATTTTATTAGGTTTATAATGCTGTTTAGCAAATGTTTTTGTTAATTTAACTTAGTTTAATTATATATTCTGTGTTGTGTGATTATTTTATTAGGTTTATAATGCTGTTTAGCATTTAAAGTCTTCATTTCAAAGCTTTAAAAATAATATATTAGGTGTTACTTATGACAATTTTGAGAGGGGCCTGGAACCTAACTCCCTCACTTCCCATTGACTTACATTATAAACTGGGTTTCAATTTACAACGGTTTTGATTTACAACCATTCCTTCTGGAACCTAACCCCGGCGTAAACTGAGGGCTACCTGTATATGGAATCTCTGTGCTGCACAATAAAAGCTGGATTTTAAAGATATCCCATTGGGATCAGTTCATACCAAGACAGAAAAGTACTCCAAGAGGCCAACCACTAATCCACAGGAAGCTCAAGGGATACATCTACCATCAGAAGCACATCCCTGCATACTCCAGGAGGCTAATGAAAACTGATACAGCCATCTCACTGGATACAAGGAGAAGATTGAACTACCAACACATACCCCCAGTGCGGCATACTTACCTCATTAGATTGGGGTAATATCTGGTAAGGGTATTATATACCATCCATTACTACATATCATCCGTATGTTGGACACACACTAAGGACTATATATATCCTAAAGACTCAAATTGAACTACCAAGTTCTTTATTTTATATTTTTTTATTTTTTTTATTTTTCATATATATATATATATTTTTTATGGTTTTTATTTTTTACCCACTTTGCTGTACATACTCTAAGCTTTAGTGGATATATAGGCGCTGTTATAACCCTTGTACCCACATTTACTCCTACTGCCTGGGGTATATACCTCATCCAGTATCTGCCTTATATAGCTGCCTGTATACCCTACACCACCTGACTAGCGCCTACTATAGAGTAACGCTTGTATCCACTCAGCCTACTGAGTGGACACATTCTACTTGCACCTTCATATATATATATATATATATATATATATATATATATATATATATATACTTTATTTATATGTGTGTGTGTGTAGGCAGGGGTCAAGTCCTACAAAAAAACAAAAGTGTGGGAACTCACTAATACTTTCACCACCCCTCACAATTAATATTGTTTTATATATGCACACAAACATTGTATTTATATGTATATAATATATACACTTTGCTTAATAAAAGCAAATTCAATCCATTGAAGGGTTGAATAGTTGCCTTTGGGCCTAAGATGACTTCTCTGTCACAGAGTCTCACCGATTCAAGGTGCAATATTTCTGTTGAAGGGAGCTAAATAACCCCAGAGCAAGCCACACATAAATGTAAGCACCTTGTGTGGGGTTATCAAACAGAAGGACCAATGTCAGGCTTGCATTTAGTGTATTGTAGATAGTGTTATTGCCCATTACTAAAGGATCTCACTATCCCTTTAACCAGACTGTGCTCCAGCAGCACCAATATTTACTGAAGCATTTCTGTTCTCTGTGGCAAAAGTGCATAGGTCATTTAGCTAGTAACCTATGTGACAGGCTTTTTATTTTGATGGTATGTCAAAATTTCAAATATTGCTCACAACCGATTTGTCACAACCGTTTTAGACTAACCCCTTCATGACCGAGGACGTGCCAAGAACGTCCTACAAAAAAATACCTTTTGTTACCAAGGATGTTCCTGGCACGTCCTCTGGGATTTCAAGTGGTAGAAGCGATCCTGATAGCTTCAAGCCGCTTTTATGGTATTGCAGTGAGGCCTTGATATTGAGGCATCCTGCAATACCCTTTTCTTACACAACGATCGGCACCTGTAGCGATGGTGCTGATCGTTGGTGGGTGGGAGCATTAGCAGGGAGGCGGGTGGGCGTCCCAACGCTACTCTGCATCCGATTCCTGTGAGTGCAATGTGCACGCCGGGGGCCGGGAGCATGCGGGGGGGGCCTGCGGGGGCGTGCGCAAGCAGCAACCACTGTCACCAATGTTATTCGAATGGGATGGAGGGAGAGGGAAAGGTGAAAAAAACTAACGATCAAAAAATCTGGGAGGGGGAGAGGGAGGGGGAAAAGTAGGGGGGTATTGAGGGGGGCAGCTACACTACAGAAAAATGATACATTTATAAAAAAAATAAAAAAACTTTTTGGAGGGCAAGCTGGGTACTGGCAGACAGCTGCCAGTATTCAAGATGTCGGCAACCAGGTAGCGGGGGGAGGGTTAGAGAGCTGTTTGGGGGAGATCAGGGGGGTTGGGGGCCAAGGGGGGGTCCATTAAAGCTGAATAAACACTTAAAACAAAAATAAAAAAAGCATTTTATTTTAGTACTGGCACCCAGTGGGGTGGGGAGGGAAGATAGCTGTTTGGGAGGGATCAGGGGTGGGATGTGTCAGGTGGGAGGCTGATCTGTATACTAAAGCTAAAATTAACCCTACAAGCTACATAATTAACCCCTTCACTGTTGGGCATAATACACGTGTGGTGCCCAGCGGCATTTAGCGACCCCACTGATTACCAAAAATCAACGCCAAAGCCATATATGTCTGCTATTTCTGAACAAAGGGGATTCCAGAGAAGCATTTACAACCATTTGTGCCATAATTGCACAAGCTGTTTGTAAATAATTTCACTGAGAAACCTAAAGTTTGTGAAAAAGTGAACATTTTTTTTTATTTGATCGCATTTGGCAGTGAAATGGTGGCATGAAATATACCAAAATGGGCCTAGATCAATACTTTGGGTTGTCTACTAAAAAATATATATACATGTCAAGGAATATTCAGGGATTCCTGAAAGTGTTCCAATGTAACTATCGCTAATTTTGAAAAAAAAAAAATGGTTTGGAAATATCAAAGTGCTACTTGTATTTATTGACCTATTACTTGTAAAAAAAGCAAAGAACATGTAAACATTGGGTATTTCTAAACTCAGGACAACATTTAGAAACTATTTGGCATAGGAGTTTTTTTGGTGGTTGTAGATGTGTAACAGATTTTGGGGGTCAATTTGTTTCATCATATTTTATAATTTTTTTAGAGTAAATTATAAGATATGATGAAAAAGAATGGTATCATTAGAAAGTCCATTTAATAGCGAGAAAAATGGTATATAATATGTGTGGGTACAGTAAATGAGTAAGAGGAAAATTACAGATAAACACAAACACTGCAGAAATGCAAAAATAGCCCTGGTCCCAGACGGTCAACAAATGGAAAAGTGCTCTGGTCACAAAGGGGTTAAAATGTTTGCTTTGGCTGTAGATTATTTTGCAATGACCATATACGATTATTTAAATGTCCATTTTCTTTTTTTGTATTTTCTCTGTTTACATACCCTTTGTATTTATACTTTGTATTTTGCATTTTATTATTTTGTAATTCATTTAGGGCTAGATTACAAGTGGAGTGCTTGTAAGCGATATTTAGTGCTCCACTTGTAATCTGGCTCTTAATGTGTAGATTAAAATACACAATGTTAAGAACAAAACTTAAATCAACCAAAATCTCAATAAAACTGTATATTAACATATACAGTTTTATTGAGATTTTGGTTGATTTAAGTTTTGTTCTTAACATTGTGTAAATATTATTAGGACCTATGCACATTTTTACAGACAAATTTTTATTCTCTAGCACTATGAAGTCAGTTAGCCAGGCCGTATTTTATTTTCCTCTAAATAATTACATGCAGTCACACTTAACAGTCTGAGTTTAATTCCTCTTCCAAAATACTCTCAAAGGCCTAAAATGTATATAAAATCATTGGTGTTTTCTACAGAAATACAATTTTTGTTCACAGTCTATACATATTTAAGTCAGGAGCCATCTGAAATGTAAATATTCTATTATTCTGCAGATTACAGTGCATCATATGCACTAATAATTCATATTTGATTATGCTTTAGATACAAAAA
The DNA here is from genome assembly GCF_027579735.1 of Bombina bombina. Taxonomy (NCBI): domain Eukaryota; kingdom Metazoa; phylum Chordata; class Amphibia; order Anura; family Bombinatoridae; genus Bombina; species Bombina bombina. The sequence continues at coordinate 854,048,789 of NC_069500.1, read as the reverse complement.
ATAACCTAGCTTTGAACAGCAAGACACAGCATGAGTTTCATCAGTTTAGCCTGTTTTATAGATGTAGGTATATTTAACAACACTTCTGCAGGGTTCATAATTCTTTCTTTTTTTATTCTTTTTTACAGTAGTTATTCCTTTATACAACCTGTGTGTGGCATTAATTAAACCTGGGATGGGACGCAAGATAGTAAAGGTAACAAAATGGCAGTGAGGAAACCTTAGTAAGTTCATTAGAGATTTTGGTGGTTCTCCAAGTTCTTGTCCCTAGGCTACAGTTTTTTCTTAGCAGCTTGAAAAAGCTATTCTGAAAATAAAATTCACAAATGTAAAACCCTGCTAAAATGTACAATTGAGCAAACCTGCCCGTTTGAATTAAACATGCATCAGGGATTTACTCCATTTTGCATATCCCCTCATAAAACAAAATGTTTTGAACATGTTAGAATGCTGGACATTAACACCCTACATAAGTCATTAGCATGTGTCATTGTAGATTAGTGTTCAGCTACTTATATAAATTTTGTTTGCCATAAATTTAGCTCACAAGTAACTAAATATGCATGCAGTTAAATATTCTGTGAAATCAATACAAGCTTGTGAACTAATCAACATTAATCCTTCAGTTGAAGTGTATAGCGATAAAAAATATGATGTAAATAAGTGCTAAAATATTAAAACACATTGGGCTAGATTACGAGTGGTGCGCTATCTTTTAGGTGCGAGCGAAATCAGATTTATTGTGGCTCTTTGAGCGTGTCAAAATTATTGAAATTAAATGCGAATGTGTAAGCACAATTGCGATTTACGCCCGGCAGGTTAGCGCTACTTCAGAGCTCTGGTTAACTGTTAGTGAAAAAAAAAAAGTGGAAAAAAGTAAAAATACATTTAAAGTGAAAATACATTTTTAACCTCAGCAAAACATCTATGTAATATTTAGCAGTAATATATATGCATCTCTATGTTTTTGCCAAAATTTACGTTATATTTTATTATTTTATTTCCCTACTGTGTTCATCCTTGCTCCGCCCACCCTCCTCTTCCTGTATTTTTAGGCCTTTACGTATAGAGTGGTCCCACCCACCTTAAATGCGAGATCACGGAACACATTGCGCATGCGCAAATTGGCGATCAGGGAACACAATGCGCATGCGTGAATTGGCGATCAGGGACACATTGTGCATGCGCAAATCGGCGATCAGGGCTCTTCAATATTGTTACGGAGCAGCAGTGTCCTCAAAAAGTTGTGCGCATACGCGAATTAGGCAAGCGCATCCAACAGAATTGTGTGTAAAACAGATTTTGCGCATGCGCAATAGATTACATATTTTGATGGCGTAGCTTCACGGCTGCCGATAGGCTCAGAAAGTCAATTGGATGTAATAAAAACGTGACAAGGAAGTAAAATATGTATTGGTAAGCGGAGAGATTTAAAAATCGGAAAAACATCAGTTTGTATTTGGCGAAAATATTATTTAGAGATAGCTTAAAGAAAAACGATGAATTAAACTCCTATTATTTTTAACTAACCGATGTGCTAAGCTGACCACCTAACTTTACTTTCACTTACAGTTACAATCATGTCTAATAAAAATTATTATAAAATATATTGCATAAAAAGGTTATAAGGGCTCAAAGGTGTGCAAAGGGCTTTAACATATAGATATATACATATACATGTTCAAATATGTGTGTGTGTGTGTACATATATATGTATGTGTGTGTGTGTGTGTACATATATATGTATGTGTGTATGTGCGTGTGTGTGTGTTTATGTTTATACAGTTGCAAGAAAAAGTATGTGAACCCTTTGGAATGATATGGATTTCTGCACAAATTGATCATAAAATGTGATCTGATCATCATCTAAGTCACAACAATAGACAATCACAGTCTGCTTAAACTAATGACACACAAAGAATGAAATGTTGCCATGTTTTTATTGAACACACCATGTAAACATTCACAGTGCAGGTGGAAAAAGTATGTGAACCCTTGAATTTAATAACTGGTTGAACCTCCTTTAGCAGCAATAACTTCAACCAAACGTTTCCTGTAGTTGCAGATCCGACGTGCACAACGGTCAGGAGTAATTCTCGACCATTCCTCTTTACAGAACTGTTTCAGTTCAGCAATATTCTTGGGATGTCTGGTGTGAATCGCTTTCTTGAGGTCATGCCACAGTATCTCAATCAGGTTGAGGTCAGGACTCTGACTGGGCCACTTCAGAAGGCGTATTTTCTTCTGTTTAAGCCATTCTGTTGTTGATTTACTTCTATGCTTTGGGTCATTGTCCTGTTGCAACACCCATCTTCTGTTGAGCTTCAGCTGGTAGACAGATGGCCTTAAGTTCTCCTGCAAAATGTCTTGATAAACTTGGGAATTCATTTTTCCTTCGATGATAGCAATCCGTCCAGGCCCTGACGCAGCAAAGCAGCCCCAAACCATGATGCCCCCACCACCATACTTCACAGTTGGGATGAGGTTTTGATGTTGGTGTGCTGTGCCTCTTTTTCGCCACACATAGTGTTGTGTGTTTCTTCCAAACAACTCAACTTTGGTTTCATCTGTCCACAGAATATTTTGCCAGTACTGCTGTGGAACATCCAGGTGCTCTTGTGCAAACTGTAAACATGCAGCAATGTTTTGTTTGGACAGCAGTGGCTTCCTCTGGAGTATCCTCCCATGAAATCCATTCTTGTTTAGTGTTTTACATTTTGTAGATTCGCTATCAGGGATGTTAGCATTTGCCAGTGACTTTTGTAAGTCTTTAGCTGACACTCTAGGATTCTTCTTCACCTCACTGAGCAGTCTGCGCTGTGCTCTTGCAGTCATCTTTACAGGACGGCCACTTCTAGGGAGAGTAGCAGCAGTGCTGAACGTTCTCCATTTATAGACAATTTGTCTTACCGTGGACTGATGAACAGCAAGGCTTTTGGAGATACTTTTACTGTATATATATATATATATATATATATATATATATATATATATATATATATATATATATATATATACATACATACAGTGGGGCAAAAAAGTATTTAGTCAGCCACCAATTGTGCAAGTTTTCCCATTTAAGAAGATGAGAGAGGCCTGTAATTTTCATCATAGGTATACCTCAACTATGAGAGATAAAATGCGGTCACAAAGACTGCTGCTCCATAACCTGTCCGCCTGCTCTGAGCAGGCAGACAGACATCGCCGGAAAATAACCCGATCAAGTACGATCGGGTTGATTGACACCCCCCTTCTGGCGGCCTATTGGCCGCGAGTCTGCAGGGGGCGGCGTTGCACCAGCAGCTCTTGTGAGCTGCTGGTGCAATGCTGAATACGGCAAGCATATTGCTCGCCGTATTCAGCGAGGTCTGTCGGACCTGATCCGCACTGTCGGATCAGGTCCAACAGACCTTGATAACTTGGGGCCATTGTCTGATTTGGAAATAATTTATTTGCAAATTATGGTGGAAAATAAGTATTTGGTCAATATCAAAAGTTTTTCTCAATACTTTGTTATAACCTTTGTTGGCAATGACAGAGGTCAAACGTTTTCTGTAAGTCTTCACAAGGTTGTCACACACTGTTGCTGGTATTTTGGCCCAATCCTGCATGCAGATTTCCTCTAGAGCAGTGATGTTTTGGGCTGTCAATGGGCAACACAGACTTTAAACTCCCTCCAAAGGTTTTCTATGGGGTTGAGATCTGAAGACTGGCTAGGCCACTCCAGGACCTTGAAATGCTTCTTACAAAGCCACTCCTTTGTTGCCCGGGCGGTGTGTTTGAGATCATTGTCATGCTGAAAGACCCAGCCAATGCCCTTGCTGATGGAAGGAGGTTTGCACTCAAAATCTCACGATACATGGCCCCATTCATTCTTTCATGTACACGAATCAGTCGTCCTGTTCCCTTTGCAGAGAAACAGCCCCAAAGCATGATGTTGCCACCCCCATGCTTCACAGTAGGTATGGTATTCTTTGGTTGCAACTCATCATTCTCTCTCCTCCAAACACGACAAGTTGTGTTTCTACCAAATACAGGGAGTGCAGAATTATTAGGCAAGTTGTATTTTTGAGGATTCATTTTATTATTGAACAACAACCATGTTCTCAATGAACCCAAAAAACTCATTAATATCAAAGCTGAATAGTTTTGGAAGTAGTTTTTAGTTTGTTTTTAGTTATAGCTATTTTAGGGGGATATCTGTGTGTGCAGGTGACTATTACTGTGCATAATTATTAGGCAACTTAACAAAAAACAAATATATACCCATTTCAATTATTTATTTTTACCAGTGAAACCAATATAACATCTCAACATTCACAAATATATATTTCTGACATTCAAAAACAAAACAAAAACAAATCAGTGACCAATATAGCCACCTTTCTTTGCAAGGACACTCAAAGGCCTGCCATCCATGGATTCTGTCAGTGTTTTGATCTGTTCACCATCAACATTGCGTGCAGCAGCAACCCCCAGCCTTCCAGCCTCCCAGACACTGTTCAGAGAGGTGTACTGTTTTCCCTCCTTGTAAATCTCACATTTGATGATGGACCACAGGTTCTCAATGGGGTTCAGATCAGGTGAACAAGGAGGCCATGTCATTAGATTTTCTTCTTTTATACCCTTTCTTGCCAGCCACGCTGTGGAGTACTTGGACGCGTGTGATGGAGCATTGTCCTGCATGAAAATCATGTTTTTCTTGAAGGATGATCAGATCACATTTTATGACCAATTTGTGCAGAAATCCATATCATTCCAAAGGGTTCACATACTTTTTCTTGCAACTGTATGTGTGTACATATGTATTTATAGATTTATGTGTATATATGCATATACAGATGTATAAATATATATACTAGTTCTACTTTGGTTTCATCTCCCAATCCGCTTCTGGATCATCCAAATGCTGTCTAGCATACTTCAGACGGGTCTGGACATGTACTGGCAGGGGGACACATCTGGTACTGCAGGATCTGAGTCCCTGGCGGCGTAGTGTGTTACTGATGGTAGCCTTTGTTACGTTGGTCCCAGCTCTCTGCAGGTCATTCACTAGATCCCCCCGTGTGGTTTTGGGATGTTTGCTCACCGTTCTTGTGATCATTTTGACCCCCCGGGCTGAGATCTTGCGTGGAGCCCCAGATCGAAGGAGATTATCAGTGGTCTTGTATGTCTTCCATTTTCTAATTATTGCTCCCACAGTTGATTTCTTCACACCAAGCTGCTTGCCTGTTGCAGATTCAGTCTTCCCAGCCTGGTGCAGGTCTACAATTTTGTTTCTGGTGTCCTTCGACAGCTCTTTGGTCTTCACCATAGTGGAGTTTGGAGTGTGACTGTTTGAGATTGTGTGGACAGGTGTCTTTTATACTGATAACAAGTTCAAACAGGTGCCATTAATACAGGTAATGAGTGGAGGACAGAGGAGCCTCTTAAAGAAGAAGATACAGGTCTGTGAGAGCCAGAATTCTTGCTTGTTTGTAGGTGACCAAATACTTATTGTCCACCATAATATGTAAATAAATTCTTTCCAAATCAGATAATGTGATTGTCTGGATTTGCTTCCACATTTTGTCTCTCATAGTTGAGGTATACCTATGATGAAAATTACAGGCCTCTCTCATCTTCTTAAGTGGGAGAACTTGCACAATTGGTGACTGACTAAATACTTTTTTGCCCCACTGTATATACACACACGCAAACATATGTATATATATATATATATATATATATATATATATTCACGCACAAACATATATATATAGGTAAAAGGCGGCACTCACTGGTCCTTCCAATGTGTACTTTATTTGAACATACTTTGTTCAAATAAAGTACACTTGGAAGGACCAGTAGGTGCCACCTTTTACCTATTTATATATATATATATATATATATATATATATATATATATATATATATATATATATATATATATGTGCATTGGAGCCCTTTTCAACCAAGTAGCTGAAAGAATGAAAAATCATATTTATGCATTATTCAGGTGTTTGTGTATGTACTGTAAATACTTCACATTACAAAGTTCTTCAGGGGAATGTGTTCTAAATATTTTTAAACACATTTCTTTTGAATAAGGCATTAATATCAGGATACAGGAGTCAGCCTGAGGAGTGCAGTTACAGCCAGCATCCTCTTTCAGTCGGACACATGCAGCAGATTCCTCACAGGTGATAATGTCTCAAACCTTTCTCTAAAAAATTTCCTCTGCCTTCTCTCAGCAATTCTACTATTTAAAGTACAGTTTAGCAGGTGTGTCTAATTTTATGTCAGCCATATTATTTTGTAGCAAGTGTGTAGCAAAACAAGAGTGTTCTCAAAACAAAAGAATATTCTCACAGTAGTGCTTTTCATTGGAATGCAAACCCCTCTTTCTAGATAAGAACATTGCTATGATGCAATACTCTTAAAGGCATATGTGTTGAGTTTATTTTATGTATACTGTATATATGTTGTGTGAGGAATTACCAATTGCCTATCCTCTACACCAGTGTTTCTCAACCTTTTTGTATAAAAGAACCCTGTAGGCATTCATTTGATTTCTATATACCCCAATAGCACAAATATTATTGATCTTTTAAATGAGCAAAAATGGAAATCAGGTGCTTCACTTGATTTCACAAAGTTTGTTTCAGATATGTTAATGAAGTGAATATATAGGAATCTAATATTTGTTTTATGTTTTTCAGGATTTAATGTTTTGCAATATTAGAATTGAGAATAATTAACACATAAAACACAGATATGTAGTCCATTGATATTAATAATTATATGTAATTACTATTTTCTGCATGATGAGGAAAGTAATATTTATGGTACCATCTTTCTTTTTTTAATTACCATTTCATGCACAGTTTATCTGTCTTGTTTTACTGTGGAACACTTTAGTATAATGCACTTTACATATTTCACATTGGCACATTTATCTGGCACTTGTCTTTGTGACACTTGGCCACAGTAATACATCTTACATGTCACTTTCTCTTTTCACATCAGTGAATATCATCTCCAGCCCTCATATGTCACTAACAAGCCAGAATCTAAGGTTTTACCAATTAGAAACATAGAATTTGACGGTAGATAGGAACTAAACAGGCCATCAAATCTAGTCATATTACATGTTACTTTTTTCTTAAGATAGCCTTATGCATGTCCCAGGCATTTTTAAATTCCTTTACAGTCATTGGGGTCAATTTATTAAAAGCTGGGCGGACATGATTCACTATAGCGAATCATTGCTGCCCAGGATCACTAAATGCTGACAGCATACGCTGTGGGCATTTAACATTGCACAAGCATTTCACAATGCTGCCCCCTGCACATTTGGCCGCTAGAAGGGGGTGTCAATCATTCCCTAAAAGGTTGCGGACAAGTTAAGGATCACCAGAAACTATGGGTGGAGAAAGCAGCATCCGCTGCTTATTAAATCTCCCCCGTTGTGTTTACCACCTCAAATGGAATTTTGTTCTATGAATTCACCACTCTTTCTATAAAAATATGCATCCTCACATTTCTCCTGAATCTGCTACCCTCTATCTTAAGATTGTGACCCGTTGTTTTGGCATTTGTTGTTTTTGTTTTTTTGTGAAAAATGCTTTCAGCTTCCACTTTACTAAGTCCCTTCATATATTTAAAGGTTTCTATCATGTCACCCCTTCTCTCGTCTAAACTATACATATTTAGGTCATTAGAGTCTTTCTTTGCATGTTTTATATTTTAGACCATGCACCATTTTAGTAGCCCTCTTTTGGACAGCTCTGTAAAGTAGTTCAACCTAGGGAAATATACTCTGCCCTGTTAGAAGTGCTTGAGGATAGAAAATGAGAAACAGAGTCCTTCGATATGCCATGTTTACAATAGCTACATCAGGAAAAAAAATAATGAAGGCCAATCCCTGGAGTACCCCTTGCCAATGCCCCAAGTACCCCCAGGGGGGTACCACAGGTTGAGAGACTAGGCTCCGGTCCCCATTTTCGACAATTAATTGACAAATGACTCATCTGCAATCAACTAATCATTGTTTCCCCCCAGGGGCGCTCAGCCCCTTTGCACAAACGTCACTGCCCAGGGGGAAACAATGATTAGTTGATGGCAGATGAGTCATCTATCAATCAATTGATGAAAATGGCGACCGGAGCTTCAGCTCTTATCCATGTAGCGTTTTTAGTGTAATAGCTCTGAAGATAAGTATATCCTAAAGATTTCATGAATGAAACTCTCATTCATTTTTTTTACTTCTATCGTTTCACTTTAGGTAAAACTTTACATTCAACTTTACAATATTCGAATTATGCAATATTCAAAATAGAAACAGTTGAATTGATATATTTGAATCTATTATGTATCAATTTACTAAATTCCCTACCACATGAACTATTGAACGTTTCAATAGCAATTGTTAAATTGAATGTAACATTTGCAATTTAATATGTGGATATTTGGTCTAATAATGAACATTTGAAAATGAAAGTAGCATTCAAAAACCAGAAATAACATTAGATTACCAAATTTTAATGGATTTTTATTCTTATCAACATTAGCTTGTCCAAAACAAATTTGCACAGGACTATTCGTTCTACCAAAGGAATTACACTTTCAGCACATTAGCCCATCCCTAAATTTGAACAGCTAACAAAATCTGCAGGAAATAGAAATAAACCACATCACTCTTAAAATCTTCATTTTTATGTTATACTCACATTTAAAACTGCCATATTCTTACAGTTATAAACATGTGACAAAGAGAAACCCTATTCAGTACAGGGAGAGTGAAGTTTGGATATTGCTGTCTGTACAGTGGGTTCTGCAACTTTGGACTATTTTTAAAACCTTGCCACTTAGTGGCTTCACAATTTATAGTGTTAAACTTTTAAAATTCCATTTTAGAAAAGGAGATACGTTGCAGACATTTTTTTCTTAGGGTTATTAGTATTATTGTTCTTGATTTTAGTTGAAAATGTAACTAAAATGGATTTAAAAAAAATATACTTTTTACATATCAAGTTTGATAAATCTCTCTGATCAAATGCGCATAAACAAACACATTAACCCCTTTAACCCATTTAAGTGATCAGCATCAATTATCGGCAGTTCCAAGTGTCATGGGAAAATTGAGACTTGGGCGCCAAATTATCAAGCTCCGAATGGAGCTTGATGCCCTCTGTTTCCAATCGAGCCTTTAGCCTCGCCGGAAACAGCAGTTATGAAGCAGCGGTCTACAGGCTGTCTTTAAGGCTGCAGTCTGCAATCCACCTGATTCTATAGGATCAGGCTGATTGAAACCCCCTGTTAGAGTTTGTTTGGCCATGAATCTGCGGAGAGCAGCATTGCACAAGCAGTTCTAGTGAACTGCTTGTGCCACAGCGTATCATGTCAGACAGACATTGATATATTGGCCCCCATATATTGTGTAAGTTAACAATGCCAGCTGTGTTTCACTCTGAAAGATTGTAATCACCTTATTAATGAAACAAAATATCTGCTCCCATTTTCCAACATTGAACAACAAAATAAAAGAGAAAGATTGGAACTGATCCCATTCTGACTTAATAGTGACCTCACATGGGCATTGTATTCCTGAACTTGGATGATGCATTCAAGTACAATGTTTAAAGGGACATAATACTCATATGCTAAATCACTTGAAACTGATGCAGTATAACTGTAAAAAGCTGACAGGAAAATATCACCTGAGCATCTCTATGTAAAAAAGGAAGATATTTTACCTCACAATTTCCTTAGCTCAGCAGAGTAAGTTCTGTGTAAAAAGTTATACTTCAGCTTTTGCTCAGCTGCAGGTAAAAAAAAAAATGAAGACATGAACAGCAGCCAATCAGCATCAGCAGTGCTGAGTTCATGAACTCTTTTACTGTGATCGCATGGGATTTCACTTAACTCTCATGAGATTTCATAGTAAACTTCCTTAAACTGAATAGGAAAATAAGATGAGTATGCACGTAAGCTCACTCCCTTAGCTGTCCCTGGACAGACATACTGATTTGCTGCTTAGAAGTTCTTTACAATGGGATGTGGCTACTGAGGAATTTTTGAGGTAAAATATATTTCGGCTAGATTACGAGTTTTGTGGTAAGAGCTGCTCGGTACTAACTTGCAAGTTATTTCCACCGCTCACCTCCCTATAGCGCTGCTATTACAGGTTTTCATAAACCCGGCGTTAGCAGGCAATAAGTGAGCATTGAGAAAAATTGAGCTCCATACCGCACTCCAATACTAGCGCTGCTGTGAGCTGGTTATACATGCTCGTGCACGATTTCCCCATAGACATCAATGGGGAGAGCCGGCTAAAAAAAAAGACTGAGACCTACAATAAAGGAACGTAAAGCTCTGTAACGCAGTCCCATTGATTCCTATGGGGGAACAAAATGTATGTTTACATCTAACACCCTAACATAAACCTCGAGTCTAAACACCCCTAGTCTGCCGCCCCTGACATCGCAGACACCTACATTACACTTATTAACCCCTAATCTGACGCCCCCGTCATCGCCGCCACCTACATTATATTTATTAACCCCTAATCTGCTGCCCCCAATGTCGCCGCCACCCACATTACATTTATTAACCCCTAATCTGCCGCCCCAACATCACCACTACCTACCTACAATTATTAACCCCTAATCTGACGCCCCCATCATCGCCGCCCCCTACATTATATTTATTAACCCCTAATCTGCTGCCCCCAATGTTGCCGCCACCTACATTACATTTATTAACCCCTAATCTGCCGCCCCCAACATCACCACTACCTACCTACAATTATTAACCCCTAATCTTCTGCCCCCAATGTCGGGGCCACTATACTAAAGTTATTAACCCCTAAGTCTAACCCCTAACCCTAACACCCACTAACTTTAATTTAATTAAAATAAATCTAAATAAAACCTACTATTAATAACTAAATAATTCCTATTTAAAACTAAATACTTGCCTATAAAATAAACCCTAAGCTAGCTACAATATAACTAATAGTTATATTGTAGCTAGCTTAGGTTTTATTTTTATTTCACAGCTAAGTTTGTATTTATTTTAACTAGGTAGACTAGTTAGTAAATAGTTATTAACTATTTACTAACTACCTAGTTAAAATAAATGCAAATTTACCTGTAAAATAAAACCTAGCTTGTCTTACACTAACACCTAGCCTTACACTACAATTAAATAAATTACATTAATTAAATACAATTAACTAAATAAAAAAATAAAAAACACTAAATTACACAAAGTAAAAAGAAATTATCAAATATTTAAACTAATTACACCTTATCTAATAGCCCTATCAAAATAAAAAAGCACCCCCAAAATAAAAAAAACCCTAGCCTAAACTAAACTGCCAATCGCCCTTAATAGGGCCTTTTGTGGGGCATTGCCCCAAAGAAATCAGCTCTTACCTGTAAAAAAAAATAAAAACACCTCCCCAACAGTAAAACCCACCACCCACACAACCAAACCCCCCAAATAAAAACTAAACTAAAAAACCTAAGCTCCCCATTGCCCTGAAAAGGGCATTTGGATGGGCATTGTTCTTAAAAGGGCATTTAGCTCTTTTTCAGCCCAAACCCTAAGCTAAAAATAAAACCCATCCAATAAACCCTTAAAAAAACCTAACACTAACCCCCGAAGATCCACTTACAGTTTTTGAAGACCCGACATCCATCCTCAACGAAGCGGCAGAAGTCTTCATCCAAGCGGGCAAAAGTCTTCATCCAAGCCGGCAGAAGTCTTCAACCAGACGGCCTCTTCTTACTGATGCATCAGCCAATAGGATTTTTTCACCTTTAATTCCGATTGGCTTATAGAATTCTTGGATGACATCACTTAAAGTAACCTTCATTCGAGAAGACCCGTCAGAAGAAGAGGATGCTCCGCACCAGATGGATGAAGATAGAAGATGCCGTCTGGATGAAGACTTCTGCCGGCTTGGATGAAGACTTCGGCCTGCTTCAATGAAGACTTCTGCCGGCTTTGCTGAGGACTTCTGCCGCTTCATTGAGGATGGATGTCGGGTCTTCAAAAACTGTAAGTGGATCTTCAGGGGTTAGTTTTAGTTTTTTTTAAGGGTTTATTAGGTGGTTTTTATTTTTAGCTTAGGGTTTGGGCTGAAATAGAGTTAAATGTCCTTTTAAGGGCAATGCCCATCCAAATGCCCTTTTCAGGGCAATGGGGAGCTTAGGTTTTTTTAGATAGTATTTTATTTGGGGGGTTGGTTGTGTGGGTGGTGGGTTTTACTGTTGGGGGGGTTGTTTGTATTTTTTTTTCAGGTAAAAGAGCTGATTACTTTGGGGCAATTCCCAGCAAAAGGCCCTTTTAAGGGCTATAGGCAGTTTAGTTTAGGATAGGGTTTTTTTAATTTTGGGGGGGGCTTTTTTATTTAGATACAGTGTAATTAGTTTAAATATTTGATAATTTCTTTTTTATTTGTGTAATTTAGTGTTTTTTTTAATGTAATTTAGTTAATTTAGTTAATTGTATTTATTTAATTAATGTAATTTAGTTAATTGTAGTGTAAGGTTAGGTGTTATCTTATATAGGTTTTATTTTACAGGTATGTTTGTATTTATTTAACTAGGTAGCTAGTAAATAGTTAATAATTATTTACTAACTAGTCTACCTAGTTAAAATAAATACAAACTTGCCTGTGAAATAAAAATAAAACTTAAATAGCTACAATGTAACTATCAGTTATATTGTAGCTAGTTTAGGGTTTATTTTATAGGTAAGTATTTTGTTTTCAATAGGAATTATTTAGTTAATGATAGTAATTTTTATTTAGATTTCTTTTAATTATGTTAAAATTAGTGGTGTTAGGGTTAGACTTAGGGTTAGGTTTAGAGGTTAATAACTTTAGTATAGTGGTGTCGATTTTGGGGGCAGCAGATTAGGAGTTAATCATTTTTAACTAGTGTTTACGATGCAGGAGTGTGGTGGTTTAGGGGTTAATATGTTTATTCTAGTGGCGGCGATGTCCAGAGTGGCAGATTAGGGGTTAATAATTTTATTTTAGTGTTTGTGATGCAGGAGGGCATCGGTTTAGGGGTTAATAGGTAGTTTATGGGTGTTAGTGTACTTTTTAGCACTTTAGTTATGAGTTTTATGTTACGGCGTTGTAACATAAAACCCATAACTACTGACTTTCAGGTGACAGTACAAATCTTGTGGTTATAGGCTGTACCGCTCACTTTTTGGCCTCCCAGGCAAACTTGTAATACCGGCGCTATGGAAGTCCCATTGAAAAAGGACTTTTTGAAAGCTGCTGTAGTTACGTTTGCATTACGGCCAAAAAGGTGTGCGGTACAGATATTCTGACAAGACTCGTAATACCAGCGGTAGTGAAAAAGTGCCATAACGCTGCTTTTTCACTCATACCGCAAAACTCGTAATCTAACCGTTTCTTTTTTACATAGAGATGTTCAGGTGATATTTTCTTGTCAGCTTTTTACAGCTATGCTGCATCACTTTTAAGTGTTTCAACTTTTGGTTATCATGGCCCTTTAATGTATTTTTTTTAAAATTGGACTTATAAACTTGATTATAAAATACAGTAGAAGTATAGCATTGCCAGAAACTGTAAAACTGGCAATTTGTGAGTTATTTAGAGTCCCCTACTTTGACCTTGTTGGAAAAAAAGTTTCGTTATGTTCTTAAGGAAAGTATTGAAATATTGCAAAATACTATTTTTTTTATAAAGTGTGGTTTAACCACAAAATATTTAATTTGAGTTTTTAAGTGCTGCTCCTAGTGAGGTAAAAGTTGCATAATTATGTATGCTATAAAGAACGAACAACTTAGAAAGTGCACTATTAGAAATACTTAAAGCTGATCCGTTAAAAGTGCTTGCTTGCAGCAAAAGAGAGGAAAAAGTTTCCCAGTGGGTTTTTAAGTGCTGTCATTTTTTTTAAGTGGAATGGTTGTTGAATGCTAAATTATTTCAAAGAAACTTATTTTTACTTAACTTTTTTTTGTACAGTCTATCCACAAACACACAGATTATTACACGCTCACCCCCCCCACACACACACACACTGACAAAATGCTGGAATGTCTCACAAAGTATGTGTACTTTGTACCCGGAATTCAGTGAAGTCACTACCCTGATGCAGCATTTTACATACAGCCCCATTGAAAGTTTAGGTTTAAAGGGACAGTCTACACCAGAATTTTTGTTGTTTAAAAAGATATATTTTCCCTTTATTACCCATTCCCTGGTTTTGCACCTTTACCTCTGATTATCAAAGCCACTGTACATGAACACTGCCCCCTTATTTCAGTTCTTTTGACAGACTTGCATTTTAGCCAATCAGTGCTGACTCTTAGGTTACTCCAGATGCGTGAGCACAGTGTTATATATATGACACACATGAACTAACACCCTCTAGTGGTGAAAAACTTTAAAAATGCATTCACATAAAAGGCGTCCTTCAAGGTCTAAGAAATTAGCATATGAACCTCCTAGGTTTAGCTTTAAACTAAGAATACCCAAAAAAGAGCAAAGCAAAATTAGTGATAAAAGTAAATTGGAAAATTGGTTTAAATTACATGCCCTATCTGAATCATTAACATTTATTTTGGACTAGACTGTCCCTTTAAGTGAAAATGCTTCTGATGTGTATTCTGGTTTCCCTGAGGTTAAAGTGAAGGTCAAGTCCGGGGTTGTGGTTATCATTTTTCAATAAGTTAGCTATAATTAATATGAGGTTCATTCATCAAATCATAGAAAAATGCAATAAAAAGTTTTATTTTTTACGATCTGAATGCGCTCCGTTTCAGCATTACAATCCGCCCGTCACAGTGCCTTTATTGATTGACAGTTTTTCTCTCCAATGTTTGGTTTGCCCCCGTGGCGTCCATCCCCTTTTCTGTTTCGTCATTGAAACAATATGCGCATACAATTACCTGTAAAATAAATCTTAACCTAAGTTACAAATACACCTACACTATCAATAAATTAAAAAAACTACAAATATCTATCTAAAAATACAATTAAATAAACTAAACTAAATTACAAAAAAACAAATAAACACTAAATTACAAAAAAAAAAAGATTACAGCAATTTTAAGCTAATTACACCTATTCTAAGCCCCCTAATAAAATAATAAAGCCCCCCAAAATAAAAAATTCCCTACCCTATTCTAAATTATAAAATACCCAGCTCTGTACCAGCCCTTAAAAGGGCTTTTTGCGGGGTATTTACCCCAAGTTAACAGCTCTTTTGCCTGTAAAAAAAAAGAACACAACACTCCCCCCCCCCAACATTACAACCCACCACCCACATACCCCTATTCTAAACCCACCCAAACCCCCCTTAAAAAAACCTAACACTACCCCCCTGAAGATCTCCCTACCTTGTCTTCACCCAACCGGGCCGAACTCCTCATCCGATCCGGGCGATGTCTTTATCCAAGCGGCAAAGAAGAAGTCTTCATCCTGGCGATGTCTTTATCCAAGCGGCAGCAAAGTCTTCTTCCATCCGGCAGCATCTTCCATCAAGCGGCATCTTCAATCTTCTTTCTTCGCTCCTCCGACGCGGAGCATCCATCCCGGCCGACGACTGAACGACAAATGAGGTACCTTTAAATGACGTCATCCAAGATGGCGTCCGTCAAATTCCGATTGGCTGATAGGATTCTATCAGCCAATCGGAATTAAGGTAGGAAAAATCTGATTGGCTGATTGAATCAGCCAATCAGATTGAGCTTGCATTCTATTGGCTGATCGGAACAGCCAATAGAATGCGAGCTCAATCTGATTGGCTGATTGGTTCAGCCAATCGGATTGAACTTGAATCTGATTGGCTGATTCAATCAGCCAATCAGATTTTTCCTATCTTAATTCCGATTGGCTGATAGAATCCTATCAGCCAATCGGAATTCGATGGACGCCATCTTGGATGACGTAATTTAAAGGTACCTCATTCGTCGTTCAGTCGTCGGCCGGGATGGATGCTCCGCGTCGGATGAGCGAAGAAAGAAGATTGAAGAAGTCCGCTTGATGGAAGATGCCGCCGGATGGAAGAAGACGTTGCTGCCGCTTGGATAAAGACATCGCCCGGATCGGATGAGGAGTTCGGCCCACTTAGGTGAAGACAAGGTAGGGAGATCTTCAGGGGGGTAGTGTTAGGTTTATTTAAGGGGGGTTTGGGTTAGATTAGGGGTATGTGGGTGGTGGGTTGTAAATGTAAGGGGTGGTATTGTGTTTTTTTTTTCAGGCAAAAGAGCAGTTTTCTTTGGGGCATGCCCCGCAAAAGGCCCTTTTAAGGGCTGGTAAGGTAAAAGAGCTTTGAACTTTTTTAATTTAGAAAAGGGTAGGGAATTTTTTTTTATTTTGGGGTGCTTTATTATTTTATTAGGGGGCTTAGAATAGGTGTAATTAGCTTAAAAATCTTGTAATCTTTTTTTTATTTTTTGTAATTTAGTGTAGTTTATTTAATTGTATTTTAGTTTAGATATTTGTAGTTTATTTAATTTATTGATAGTGTAGGTGTATTTGTAACTTAGGTTAGGATTTATTTTACAGGTAAATTGGTAATTATTTTAACTAGGTAGCTATTAAATAGTTATTAACTATTTAATAGCTATTGTACCTAGTTAAAATAATTACCAAGTTACCTGTAAAATAAATATAAACCCTAAATAGCTACAATGTAATTATTAATTACATTGTAGCTATCTTAGGGTTTATTTTATAGGTAAGTATTTAGCTTTAAATAGGAATATTTTCATTAATAATATTAATATTAGATTTATTTTAATAAGAGTTTAGTTAGGGATGTTAGAGTTAGATAGGGTTATTATACTTAATATATATATAATATAATAACGATATTAACTATATTAACCCTAATATAATTAGGGTTAATATAGTTAATATATATATAATATAATAATTATATTAACTATATTAACCCTAATATAATTAGGGTTAATATAGTTAATATAGCTGGCGGCGGTGTAGGGGGATTAGATTAGGGGTTAATGTGTTTAATATAGGTGGCAGCGGTGTAGGGGGATAAGATTAGGGGTTAATACATTTATTATAGGTGGCAGCGGTGTAGGGGGATTTAGATTGTAGGCAAAAGAGTTGATTACTTTGTGACAAAGCCCCGCCAAAAGCCCTTTTAAGGGCTGGTAAAAGAGCAGTTTTCTTTGGGGCATGCCCCGCAAAAAGCCCTTTTAAGGGCTGGCAAAAGAGCAGTTTACTTACTTTGGGGTAATGCCACGCAAAAAGCCCTTTTCAGGGCTATTTGTACTTAGGTTTAGTGGTAGGGATAGTTTAGTAATTTAGGGGTTAAATAATTTAATATAGATGGCGGCGGGGTAGGGGGATTTGTATACTGTCACTAAGCACCGCCACTATACTAAACTGTTTAACCCCTATTCCGCTGCTCCCGGAGCCCACCGCTACCTACATTATGTTATTAACCCCTAATCTGCTGCCCCCTACACCGACGCCACCTACATTATGCTATTAACCCCTATCCCGCCGCTCCCGGAGCCCACCACAACTAAATAAAGTTATTAACCCCTATCCCGCTGCTCCCAGAGCCCACCGCAACTAAATAAATGTATTAACCACTAAACCGCCAGCCCCCCACATCGCCATAAACTAAATTAACCTATTAACCCCTAAACCTAACAACCCGCTAACTTTATATTAAATATTAACTCATCCCTATCTTATAATAAATTTAAACTTACCTTTAAAATTACATTAAACTATATTAAATTAATAATTAACCTACCCTAACTATTATACTAAAATTACATTAAAGTATATTAAACTAATAATTAATCTACCCTAACTATTATACTAAAATTACATTAAACTATATTAAACTAATAATTAATCTACCCTATTATACTAAAATTACATTAAACTATATTAAACTATTAATTAATCTACCCTAACTTTTATACTAAAATTACATTAAACTATATTAAACTAATAATTAATCTACCCTATTATACTAAAATTACATTAAACTATATTAAACTATTAATTAATCTACCCTAACTTTTATACTAAAATTACATTAAACTACAAATTAAATTAACTATATTATATATTTAAACACCTAACCCTATTCAAATAATTAAAATCTACACAAAAAAACTACTAAGCTACAAACAACTAACAACTAAGTTACAAAAAATAACAAACACTAAGTTACACAAAAAAATAAACACTAAGTTACAAAAAATAAAAAAAAATGAAACTAATTACACTTAAAATAAAAAAGCCCCCCCAAATTAAAAAAAAACCCTAACCTACAATAAACTACAAATAGCCCTTAAAAGGGCCTTTTGCGGGGTATTGCCCCAAAGAAATCAGCTCTTTTACCTGTAAATAAAAAATACAAACAACTCCCCAACAGTAAAACCCACCACCCAAACAACCAACCCCCCCCAAATAAAAACGTAATCTAAAAAAACCTAAGCTCCCCATTGCCCTGAAAAGGGCATTTGGATGGGCATTGCCCTTAAAAGGGTATTTAGCTCTAAAACTAAAACCCACCCAATAAACCCTTAAAAAATCCTAACACTAACCCCAGAAGATTCGCTTACAGTTTTGAAGATCTGACATCCATCCTCCAAGAAGCCAGCAGAAGTCTTAATCCAAGCGGCTGAAGTCTTCCTCCAAGCCCACAGAAGTCTTCATCCAAACGGCATCTTCTGTCTTCATCCATCCGGCGAGGAGTGGCTCCATCTTCAAGACATCCGACGCGGAGCATCCTCTTCAAACAATGGCTTCTTTGGAATGAAGGTTCCTTTAAATGACGTCATCCAAGATGGCGTCCCTTAGATTCCGATTGGCTGATAGAATTATATCAGCCAATCGGAATTAAGGTTGAAAAAATCATATTGGCTTTTGCAATCAGCCAATAGGATTGAGCTCGCATTCTATTGGCTGATTGGAACAGCCAATAGAATGCGAGCTCAATCCTATAGTCTGATTGAAACAGCCAATAGGATTTTTTCAACCTTAATTCCTATTGGCTGATATAATTCTATCAGCCAATCGGAATTTAAGGGACGCCATCTCTGATGACGTCATTTAAAGGAACCTTCATTCCGAAGAAGCTGTCATTGACACTATTCTCAAGAAATTTTATTTAAGGATCACTTTTACGCACCCACACCCTTATTCCCTATTTACTTAGTTTATACAGAATAATCACTCAAATTTAGAATTATATTTGGCAACCACTCTTTTCCAAAGTCACAATTATTAAACTCACTTTTATATATATTTTTATTTCTATTTATTATTGCACATTGTTTATCCTAATAGTTATCACATACACCGTAAGTCTGGTCAGTAATAATTCCTTTCAGTTACTAGTCACATTCATCTCTTAAAGGGTTAGAAATTGTATCATATAATGACATCAATAAAACACCTTATTATAATTATTATTACTATATGGAATAAAATAAAAAGTATTTTTTTTTTAAACATACCGCTAGATTTAGAGTTTTGTCGGTAAAGACCCACGTAGCTAACGCTGCTTTTTTTCCCAACGCACCCTTAAGACAACGCTTTAGAGTTGTCTGAGGGGCTGCGTTAGGCTCAAAAAAGGGTGCGTTGAGCCTAATTTAGCTCCACTTCAACCCTCAATACCAGCGTTGCTTACGGTAGCGGTAAGCAGCTAAAACGTACTCGTGCACGATATCCCCATAGGAAACAATGGGGCAGTTTGGGCTGAAAAAAAACCCTAACACCTGCAAAAAAGCAGCGTTCAGCTCCTAACGCAGCCCCATTGTTTCCTATGGGGAAACACTCTCTAAGTCTGCACCTAACACCCCTAACCTTACACTTATTAACCCCTAATCTGCCACCACCGCTATCGCTGACACCTGCATTATACTATTAACCCCTAATCTGCCGATCCGGACACAGCCGCAACCTACATTATACCTATGAACCCCTAATTTGCTGTCGCTAACACTGCCGACCCCTATATTATATTTATTAACCTCTAATCTGCCCCCCCAATGTTGCCGCTACCTTACCTACACTTATTAACCCCTAATCTGCCGACCGGACCTCGCCGCCACTATAATAAATGTATTAACCCCTAAACTGCCGCACTCCCACCTCGCAAACACTAGAATAAATAGTATTAACCCCTAATCTGCCCTCCCTAACATCGCCGCCACCTACCTACAATTATTAACCCCTAATCTCCCGCCCGCACCGTCGCCGCTACTATAATAAAGTTATTAACCCCTAAACCTAACTCTAACCCTAACCCTAACACCCCCTAACATAAATATAATTTAAATTAAACGAAATAATATTCCTAAAATTAACTAAATTAATCCTATTTAAAACTAAATAATTACCTATAAAATAAACCCTAAGATAGCTACAATATAACTAATAGTTACATTGTAGCTATTTTAGGATTTATATTTATTTTACATTCAACTTTGTATTTATTTTAACTAGGTACAATAGCTATTAAATAGTTAAGAACTATTGAATAGCTACCTAGTTAAAATAACTACAAAATTACCTGTAAAATAAATCCTAACCTAAGTTACAATTAAACCTAACACTACACTATCATTCAATTAATTAAATAAATTACCTACAATTACCTAAAATAAAATACAATAAAATAAACTATTCTATAATACAAAAAAAAAAGTTTAATCCGATTGGCTGATCCAATCAACCAATCGTATTGAACTCGCATTCTATTGGCTGATCGGAACAGCCAATGAAATGCAAGTTCAATACGATTGGCTGATTGGATCAGCCAATCGGATTGAACTTCAATCTGATTGACTGATTGAATCAGCCAATCAGATTTTACCTACCTTAATTCAGAGTGGCTGATAGAATCCTATCAGCCAATCGGAATTCGAGGGACGCCATCTTGGATGACGTCATTTAAAGGACCAGGCATTCGTCATTAGTCCGTCGGCCAGGAAGGATGCTCCGCGCCCGAGGTCTTGAAGATGGAGCCGCTCCTCGTCGGATGGATGAAGATAGAAGATGCCACTTGGATGAAGATGTCTGCCGGTCCGGATGTCCTCTTCTGCCCGGATAGGATGAAGACTTCTGCCGGTCTGGATGTCCTCTTCTGCCCCATCGGATGAAGACTTCAGCCCGGCTGGGTGAAGACGACTCAAGGTAGGGAGATCTTCAGGGGGGTAGTGTTAGGTTTATTTAAGGGGGGTTTGGGTGGGTTAGAGTAGGGGTATGTGGGTGGTGGGTTTTAATGTTGGGGGGTTGTATTTTTTTTTACAGGTAAAAGAGCTGATTACTTTGGGGCAATGCCCTGCAAAAAGCCCTATTAAGGGCTGGTAAAAGAGCTGGTTACTTGGTAATTTAGAATAGGGTAGGGCATTTTTTTATTTGGGGGGCTTTATTATGTTATTAGGGGGCTTAGATTAGGTGTAATTAGTTTAAACTTCTTGTAATTCTTTGTTATTTTTTGTAATTTAGTGTTTGTTTTTTTGTATTATAAAATAGTTTATTTTATTGTATTGTATTTTAGGTAATTGTAGGTAATTTATTTAATTAATTTAATGATAGTGTAGTGTTAGGTTTAATTGTAACTTAGGTAAGAATTTATTTTACAGGTAATTTTGTACTTATTTTAACTAGGTAGCTATTAAATAGTTATTAACTATTTAATAGCTATTGTACCTAGTTAAAATAAATACAAAGTTGCCTGTAAAATAAATATAAATTCTAAAATAGCTACAATGTAATTTTAGTTATATTGTAGCTATATTTTGGTTTATTTTATAGGTAAGTATTTAGTTTTAAATAGGATTAATTTAGTTAATTTTAGGAATATTATTTTGTTTCATTTAAATTATATTTATGTTAGGGGGGGTGTTAGGGTTAGAGTTAGGTTTAGGGGTTAATAACTTTATTATAGTAGCGGTGACGGTGCGGGCAGGAGATTAGGGGTTAATAATTGTAGGTAGGTGGCGGTGATGTTAGGGAGGGCAGATTAGGGGTTAATACTATTTATTATAGTGTTTGCGAGGCGGGAGTGCGGCGGTTTAGGGGTTAATACATTTATTATAGTGGCGGCGAGGTCCGGTCTGCAGATTAGGGGTTAATAAGTGTAGTTAGGTAGCGGCGACGTTGGGGGGGGGGGGCAGATTAGAGGTTAATACATATAATATAGGTGTCGGCGATGTTAGGGGCAGCAGATTAGGGGTACATAGCTATAATGTAGGTGGCGGCGGTGTCCGGTCGGCAGATTAGGGGTTACATTTTTTTCTTATATTGGCGGTGATGTGGGGGGGCCTCGGTTTAGGGGTACATGGGTAGTTTATGGGTGTTAGTGTACTTTAGAGCACAGTAGTTAAGAGCTTTATGTTCACGCGTTAGCCCATAAAGCTCTTAACTACTGACTTTTTTTGTTGGTAGGAGTCTTGTCGGTAGAGGCTCTACTGCTCACTTCTCCCAAGACTCCAAATACCAGCGTTAGGCAGATCCCATTGAAAAGACAGGATACGCAATTGGCGTAAGGGGATCTGCGGAAGCCTGGAATCGCGGTAGGAAAGTGAGCGTTAGACCCTTTCCTGCCTGACTTTAAATACCAGCGGGTGGTAAAAAGCAGTGTTAGGACCCCTTAACGCTGCTTTTGACGGCTAATGCAGAACTCTAAATCTAGCTGAAACTTTATAAATCCCTTATTTCTATCTTTGTAAACCACCATAAAAGAGCAGTAACAACCGCCCACAAAAGGAGGCAGACTATGTTAATTCAGCTACTGCACCCCATCCAATGGAGAGGTAGCTGCAAACAGTGATTTAAATATTGTAATTGCTCCACATCGCATGCGCACTTGTATTTATAGGGCATCACATGCGCAATGTCTCCAAAAATTTACAGACAAAATATATATTTTTCCCAACCATCACATGCACAGATGGAGTCTCGCACATAATCCCATATTAAAAATAATTCACTTTGCTTGTTTGTCTAGGGGCAGTTGGCATACTTACCTGTCTTATTCTTCTGCAGCTGCTGCTCTGCCCATGCAACTTCAAACTTCTCCTCTGTAGTGCGCAACTCCCTCTGGCATCACAGTCACGATCCGGTGCATTGGAGGCGGAACCTGGATAGTGATGTGATGGAGAGAGCAGATAAGGGGCTGCATATGCACATGCATCTGTCAGGAGCCTGCTGAACTGCGCTTGCAGGCCACCATGATGTTTTTACCTAGGTAGAACATCATTATAATTTGCATAATAATGGGTTTGGCAATATTATATATTCTTATTAGAAATTTCATGAAAACCAAACAAAATGTTTAATAAGTGTTAATTGGAAAGATTGATATATTATAAAGCAGATTTAAGTGGGGTTAAAACAAGTTTTGTGTTTACTATCCCTTTAATCATGGGAACATGATGATTACATTTATTAGGACACTCTACACTACCACCACGATCTATAGACACATTCACCCATCAGTGCACATCATAGAGCTCCTTTCTATACTGTCTAATTTAGTATTTTATATCCTTCACTTAGATAATGCTTTTTAGTGTTAGGTAAGGGGCACACATACACAGTTTGAGTCTCATAAGGTGGTGGGCGCTTTTATGAACGAAGTGACGCATAACAGTGTTAGCGATTACATGTCAAAATCTAACCTATGGAACATGTTCTGGGTGTTAACTTATACTCAACTGATATAGGGTTTAAGCATCTATTTCTACCATGTATACGCATCAAGTGAATAAAGCAGCAATATACAGTATAATGCAAGTAGCGATAACGTGATATCACCTGGCCTATGAAATGGACTATTGTGTCCACTTGTTTACATATGTGGCTACAATATTATAACTTCATTTTGTTTGCATACATATTCACAATATGTTACAAACGTGTATGATTAGATCGTTTGATGCTCCAAATGGAGGAATGTATTTTATTTTTA
Source organism: Bombina bombina (assembly GCF_027579735.1). Classification (NCBI taxonomy): domain Eukaryota; kingdom Metazoa; phylum Chordata; class Amphibia; order Anura; family Bombinatoridae; genus Bombina; species Bombina bombina. The sequence goes on along the minus strand of NC_069500.1, from coordinate 854,024,838 downwards.
TATGAGCCTTGTAATTGGGTGTTCATAGTCACACACCTGTTTTTCAAAATTAAAGGATTTGATTGGCAGCAGCTTATATTAAAGGTTGCATGCTACTATTGTATTATTATGCCAGATGAAACAGCTCGGACATCTGAGAAACGTGTTGCATGTCAGGGGGAATTGCAATTTTTTACACCCTCATTTGTGCACTTTTTATAGTTTTATTAAATATTGTTTTTACTAATTACCAAAACTGAAGTGTAAGTTTCCACCTCCTGGAGAGAGCTGGTGTCTGGAGTTCAGTGAGTTTTAGCACTGAGATTCTCCGGAACGCACATTAGGGTGCTGTCACACTGTGTAAGTAACCTGTGGTATTATAGTCTTATTTCCATTTGATACACTGATATGCACATGAAGCGTCCTCTTTTTATCTATATTCAGAATCTGTATCACCATTTTGGGAGTTTGTGAAGAGGAGCAGCTGTGGCTTTGTGCAGTCTGAGAACAAGAGACTATCGGCTAGATTACGAGCTTTGTGTTATGAATGAAAAAGCAGCGTTAAGGCTCTTTTTCACTACTGCTGGTATTACGAGTCTTGTCAGAATATCTGTACCGCACACCTTTTTGGCAGTAACGCAACGTAACTACCGCAGTTTGCCTGGGAGGCCAAAAAGTGAGCGGTACAGCCTATACCGTCAAGATCCATACCGTAAACTGAAAGTCAGTAGTTAAGGGTTTTATGCTACAATGCTCATAACTAAAATGCTAAAAAGTACATTAACACCCATAAACTACCTATTAACCCCTAAACCGAGGCCCTCCCGCATTGCAAACACTAAAATAAAATTATTAACCCCTAATCTGCCGCTCCGGACATCGCCACCACTAGAATAAACATATTAACCCCTAAACTGCTGCACTCCTGCATCGTAAACACTACTTAAATATTATTAACTCCTAATCTGCTGTCCCTAACATCGCTGCAACCTACATTACTGTTATTAACCACTAATCTGCTGCCCCCAAAATTGCCGCCACTATACTAAAGTTATTAACCTATAAACCTAACCCTAACACCACAAATTTTAACATAATTAAAATAAATCTAAATAAAAATTACTATCATTAACTAAATAATTCCTATTTAAAACTAAATACTTACCTATAAAATAACAGTTAGACCGTTTGGAGATTGGAGCTTAGAGATTTTGTGCATTATTGTGAGTCAGTTAGTGGTAGTGGGAGTTAGAGATTTAGTGGTAGTGGGAGTTAGAGAGTTAGTGGTAGTGTGAGTTAGAGAGTTAGTGGTAGTGGGAGTTAGAGAGTTAGTGGTAGTGTGAGTTAGAGAGGTAGTGGTAGTGTGAGTTAGAGAGTTAGTGGTAGTGTGAGTTAGAGAGTTAGTGGTAGTGTGAGTTAGAGAGTTAGTGGTAGTGTGAGTTAGAGAGGTAGTGCTAGTGTGAGTTAGAGAGGTAGTGCTAGTGTGAGTTAGAGAGTTAGTGCTAGTGTGAGTTAGAAAGTTAGTGCTAGTGTGAGTTAGTGAATGACAGTTGGTTTGGGTGAGTGTGCGAGTGCTTTTTCTGTCCACTTAACACATTTACACGCAAACACATTCAATACATACATACACTTATCAATAACACTACATTACACTCCATACCCCATACCCTCTCATACTACACTCCATACCCCATTCCCTGTAGTCCCATTCCCTGTAATCCCATTTACTCTTATCCCATACCCCATCCCCATCCCATCACCATCCCCTAGTTACATTTAGTTTACATATCCTCCTTTTAGTCTTCTTCTTCATTTTGTTCATTTAAATACTCCTTACCCTCTTTTATTTATATCCCTTTCACACTTTCTGCACTTATTTTGGTCTTTATAGTTCTTTATTTTGACCCCCTTTCATTTGATCACACTCACTTTTTGTTTGCTTATTTGGGGTTAAGTTTAGGGAAAAGATGGAGGGCAGGCAGGGGAGAGGTAGAGGGGGGAGGAGAGGGAGGGGGAGAGGAACAGGACAGGAAGGGGGGCAGGAAAGGGGGCAGGAAGCATGGGTGGAATCGGTGGGTGGACCCAGCCACTTGGTTCAAGATGAACAAGTGGCTGGGCCCAGTGGAGGACAGAGTAGGGCTTCACAGTCCGGGAGACAGAGGGCATCGTCACAGGGGAAGGCCAAGGCGACTAGGGAGGCGAGGTTTTCAATGAAGGAGAAGGAGGCCCTTGTAGAAGCCTATATGGCCAGGTATAGGAGGCTGCAGCATCAGAAGACCACCCCGACTGAGAAGATGAAGCTCTGGCATGAGATAAGGAATGCAGTCAATGCAGTGGGTGGCCGGAACAGAGATATGGACTCTATTAAACATCGCTACCGGGACTGCAAGATGGATCTTAAGAAAAAGCTAAGCCGGGAGGCCCGACATGCAGCAGGAACCGGTGGCGGCCCTGCACTGGAAATCGATTACTGCCGATGGGAGGAAATGTTGCGTCCCAGCATCTCTGAGGTGGATATAGTCGGTATCGGAGGAATTGATACCGGGAACCTGCCATTCTCATCTGACGGTAAGCTCATTTAAGAATAAATTAACATACGAATGTATTTCAAGGGACACTATACGCAAACCTTTCCTTTCATGATTAAGGTAGAGAATACAATTTTAAACAACATTCCAATTTACTTATATTACCTAATTTGATTCATTCTTTAGATATACTTTAATGAAGAAATAGCCATGCACACGGTGAACCAATCACAGGAGGCAGCTATATTCAGCTACCAATCAGCAGCTTCTAAGCATATCTAGATATGCTTTTCAGCAAAGAATATACAGAGAATGAAGCAAATTAGATAAGAAAAGTACATTAGAAAGTTGATTATAATTGTATGCTTCTAAATCATGAAAGATAAAACATTGGGTTTCATGTCCCTTTAAGGATCAGATTAATGCTATTACGCTGTTTAACACATTATTACGTAAACGCATTCACAATTACTTTGCAGTTACATCAGTATCTAGGCTATAGGTTAGGTGTGCATTTAAACAAACTGAAAACAAACGCTAAAACATTCAGATTGACCAGAGATATCACAAACACGGTTTAGAAAATGCGGAAATCGTATTTTGAAGGTTAGATTTCAAAGTGGATTAATGAGGCTGCATTTGTAATTGTATCGTAAGCTAAGTAATTTAAAGCTTTATTTTGAAATATGCTAATATATACATTTATTTATTTTTCTAATATACAGAGTCTGGGGAGGAGGCAGCACAGCAACTACAGGCTCCTCCTTTTCCCCAGGATGAGAGTGGTGGCGATGAATCTCCACCTCGGAGGGAAGAGGCCCCCCTTGACGAAGAGGCCCCCCTTGACGAAGAGGCCCCCCTTGACGAAGAGGCCCCGGAAGCAGAGGAAGAGGCCGTGGAAGCAGAGGCCCCTCAAGGACCAGCAGGCCGCCGTACACCAGCAGGCCGCTGTGCACGGGCACCCCGCCGTGCACAACAAGAGGAAATAGCGGAGGTGTGGGTTCTACTAGACTACATTGACCAGATGCGTAACTCCCGGATCCAAAATATAGAAGGCAGAACTAGAATTATTGAAGGACAAAACAAAATCATTGAAGGCCAAACCCAAATCATACACCTCCTTACTCGAATAGAAGAAGCCCAAAACAGAACCTTTAGACTCCAACAAGAGATGTTTAATTTCTTCCGGGAGGCGCATGCTGGTCTGCCTCCTGCTGGTCTGCCTCCTGGTCCGCCATCTGCTGGTCTGCCTCCTGCTCCTGGGCCTCCTGCTCCTGGGCCTCCTGCTCCTGGGCCGCCATCTGCTGGGCCTCCTGCTCCTGGGCCACCATCTGCTGGGCCTCCTGCTCCTGGCCCGCCATCTGCTGGGCCTCCTGCTGCTGGGCCTCCTGCTGCTGGGCATCCTGCTGCCGGCCCATCTTCTCCTGCCGGGCCATCTTCTCCTGCCGGGCCATCTTCTCCTGCCGGGCCATCTCCTCCTGCCGGCCCATCTCCTCCTCCTCACCTTGGTCGTCCCAGTACTCTTCCATCCACTCTTCCCACAACATCTCCAATGAAAACTCGTCGGAGTCGGCAGTTGACCCTCCCAGAGCCTCAGCCCCGTGGGAAGAGGGGAAGGAAGAGGAAGTAAGTATTTGTTTTCATGTTTAATGTTTTTTTTATTTAATGTGTAATGGATAGGTATGTGATGATGTGGTTTTCATACACTTGTGGACCACACTCTGTATATAATCTACTTCTATGGGACCGGGTCCATGGAGGCAGATTGTTTGCAGAGTGTGGGTTATAAGTGTGTGAAAACCACATCACATACCTATCCTTGTTCATGATATTGATTGGTTTCTGTGATGTGATGTCCAAACTGTTTCCCGAATCGCAAACAAAATTAGCATTACAATTATCCATGATGGCATATTACTGTTTGAATGCCAATAACACAGCTTAAAGGGACAGTCAGAACATTATTGATTACAAAGAAAACACTGTATTACGCATTATCAAGTTGGAAACAACAAAACATGGAGAAATACGTGTGACTTATGTGCTTACCCTTGTATCTATGCCTATGAAAAATGACCACTTATTTGTTGTTCTGACATAACAACATTTTAGACATCAATGATCAATACATGGTAAATATGCTGTATGAGCTCAAGGTTTTAGATATACAAATGCTATCCAAATGCCCTCTAGTGGTCAAATTGCATAATGATTACATGCACTCGTCAAGCTCTAAGAAATGAGCACACGAACCTCATAGGTTTAGCTAGCAAATTAAAATAAACACAGACAAATGATTAATTGGTGAGAAACCTTTGATATCATTGATATTACAAAATTGACATATTTAATAATGCAAAACATTATTTGTTTTCTAAACTGTCCCTTTAACAAAATTACATATGCTAACATATAATATTTGAAGATTGTTGGTATATCTACATGTACTTGTTCAAACAATAAATATTGAAAACAGATTTATATTAACGTGTTAAATAAAGTCTATTTTCTTAAAGAGACATTATTGTGTTAATTTTTTTTTAGAAAGACATTTGTTTTAACAATGAATATGGTTTAAAGTCCTTTTAGGAGTGGGGAAAAAATATGTTAACAATAATATGTTTGGAGATTAACCAATGTGGAACTCATACATGATACAAAAATCAACATTTGCATTAAAGGGACAGTATACTATCTTTTTAACAGAACTGCATGTAATAGACACTACTAGAAACAACAAGATTAACATATACTGATATCAAAATCAATATTAAAAAGCTTTAAACACTTTCAAAGAAAATCGGGTTATCTCTATTGAAAAGATAGATGAACCCCCATTACAACCGTAAAACAAGACAATACCCCATCATTAACATATGAAAAGACCCTTTACACAAACAGGAGAAAGCTGGAGATGGTACTCACATGAAACTTTGATGCTTGGCGAGGAGTCTGAAAATTACTTCAATTTTATTTGAACAGAAGCAAAATGAGACATGTATTTGGTAAACAATGGACTATATAACTAGAGACAAAATAAAATATTTTGGTTTTTAATGTGAGTGTCTAATGAACCTTTAATAAAATATACGACGAAATTACATTTAGAAAAAGTGGGCATCATATATTTAGCATATGATAAAGATAAATGCATATTGATTACTTTATTCTAACACAATAGCGCATATTTATGAATTAGATATCTTTAACATTAAACACAACAGTTATTTTACATAAAAAGGAACATATTGTTGACAAACATATTAAACAACATGGACTATAGAAATTTGCACTTGCCTCGAAATATCTTATGCATGAAAACATTTTGCTTTCGTTCGTTTATTCAACCAGACATCCAGCAAAAGAGAATGTGGTGGTCTTTATCAGCTATGGGTCAACAATGTAACATGATGCAAAAAATCCATATTCGCCATGTTTTTAAACTTGTCTTCTCATTCACAAACGTGTGTAACGTGCACAAACAAATATTAACATGGCGCTTCCTTGATCACGTAAGAACGCAATCCAAAAAATGGCGCATTCTTGATCACGTAAGGACGCAAACCAAAAAAAGGCGCATCCTTGATCGCAAAAAACGCCATCCAATAAAAGGTGCATCCTTGATCGCGTAAAAACGTCAGTCAATACAAGGAATCATTGGACAGCCTGGCAGGTGACGTCTTAAGCAACATGGCGCATCCGAGATCGCTGAAAAACCGCAGCCAATACAAGTACTCAGTTGACAGCTTGGCATATCAATAAGAAACGTATTTATATTTTAGTAACTAGTATGTGTCTATATTGCTATCTAGGAATGTCACGAAATCATGAATCATCTTTTCGGACTTGACTGTCCCTTTAACTATAGCTATGGTGTATATCTTTAACATTTAAAAGATACACATGAGAAATACATATGCCATTGATGTTTTAAGATATGTTTAGATTGTTTTGGAATAACAATAATGACACATGTATTGATCAAACGTGTCATTTATTCAAGTTGAAATATGGTCAGCCTACCTAAAGCCATATATGGGAGGAGAAGTATTTTTTTCAATTATTTTGAAAAACATATTCCTCATCTAAAATATGCGCATTACACACAGAGATTGATTTGGTTACACTACTACAATAAGATAGATTTGAAAATGAAATACATGTGCTGTCAACATTACAATAAGATTGTTTATTAATAAGATTATATGTCCTTGTTCATGTAAAAAGGACAAAAACGCTTTAGAAATGGAAATCCATTCATTAACAATTGTGCTCAGCATCACTTAAAGGGACATGATTTTAATTTTTAAAAAGAGGATACACAGAGACAATACTATTTCAATAAAATGAACACTTTACAGGGATTATATCATTGTATCAATCCTCAGATCATTTGTTAAAGGTGCATCAATTCATGCAGAGTTTATAAATACACACATGAATGTGAAATTTGAAATATACATATATATACACAAATAACAATCTATATATACATATATAAAATAATTACTATGCTAATCATAATCATGCAATGATAAAGCTTTTCGAAAAATATATAAGACAAATAATAAAATTACATTGGAGATGTTAATCTTAAAGTCATTTACAATTGTATTACATATATGATTCAGGAAACACCATTATATTTGCTAAGGTACCTTTAAGGATCAACCAGATAAACTAGAGATTTCAATCAATGACATGAATAAGGAGGACAAAGAATCGTGCAATGACATGTCTTTTATTAGTATGTCAGAAAACATCAACAACGTTTATAAATAATCTTGTAAAGATCAGGAAAATTGGAGCCATATGACAAGGTAACAGAGTGCATCACAGTCCATGAAGAGAGTTGCCAAGGGCCAGCATAGCCCCATTGGAGCCATATGACAAGGTAACAGAGTGCATCACAGTCCATGAAGAGAGTTGCCAAGGGCCAGCATAGCCCCATTGGAGCCATATGACAAGGTAACAGAGTGCATCACAGTCCATGAAGAGAGTTGCCAAGGGCCAGCATAGCCCCATTGGAGCCATATGACAAGGTAACAGAGTGCATCACAGTCCATGAAGAGAGTTGCCAAGGGCCAGCATAGCCCCATTGGAGCCATATGACAAGGTAACAGAGTGCATCACAGTCCATGAAGAGAGTTGCCAAGGGCCAGCATAGCCCCATTGGAGCCATATGACAAGGTAACAGAGTGCATCACAGTCCATGAAGAGAGTTGCCAAGGGCCAGCATAGCTCCATTGGAGCCATATGACAAGGTAACAGAGTGCATCACAGTCCATGAAGAGAGTTGCCAAGGGCCAGCATAGCCCCATTGGAGACATATGACAAGGTAACAGAGTGCATCACAGTCCATGAAGAGAGTTGCCAATGGGCCAGCATAGCCCCATTGGAGCCATATGACAAGGTAACAGAGTGCATCACAGTCCATGAAGAGAGTTGCCAAGGGCCAGCATAGCCCCATTGGAGACATATGACAAGGTAACAGAGTGCATCACAGTCCATGAAGAGAGTTGTCAAGGGCCAGCATAGCCCCATTGGAGCCATATGACAAGGTAACAGAGTGCATCACAGTCCATGAAGAGAGTTGCCAAGGGCCAGCATAGCCCCATTGGAGCCATATGACAAGGTAACAGAGTGCATCACAGTCCATGAAGAGAATTGCCAAGGGCCAGTATAGCCCCATTGGAGACATATGACAAGGTAACAGAGTGCATCACAGTCCATGAAGAGAGTTGCCAAGGGCCAGCATAGCCCCATTGGAGACATATGACAAGGTAAAAGAGTGCAACAGGCACAACAATAACCAGAAAAAAAGGCCAAATGGCAACCATAAAAACAAACATCAACATGTGGACGGAGGATTCTTATCTGCGCCCTTGGAGCATCTCCAGATCCTCCACTTACTGGTCATCCCCTTCATCGTCCTGTGCATGTCTAGCTACAGATTCAAGCATTGAGTTCCACCGCCTCATCTGACGTAGAGTCATATGCTGAACCTGTAGCTGGGCCTGCATGGTGTCGGCCATCCCTCTCAGGACAGCTGCGTTCCTCAACACGGCCTGCTCTAGGCGTGCTAGACCTTCTAGCGTGAGCCATGTTGAGCCACAGCCTAAAATAAAGAAAAAATCAAATATTAATGATAATTACACAACAGACAAAATAAAAAGCAAAGATACATTGTCATCATAAAGACAAATAATTATTTAAATTAATTTGTTGACATTGATTATTTACACATGAAATATGTTATTCAGACAGACCTAAACCATTAAATGGACATTTTAATCCAACATGTTGTCCCCTTTAATTGGTTTTTGATGATCCACTTTTTCAGCTTGAGTGTCTAAAATCTTGTAAAAGGATTTACATTATACTTACATTAGCAATTTAAAGATTTTTGTTATACTGTGGTAGGCACACTTATCCTTAAACATTTTGGTGTTGAGGACAAGCTGTGTAAACATAGCAACCAGAAGAAATAACATTCCCACTGGGTTATACAAGAGATAATGTATGAACATTTGTACATAAATTGTTGGATCCAAATAGTGATGATTGGTATATGTAGTGATATCAAATTAAAGGGACACTAAACCTAAATAGTTACTGATTCAGATAGAGCATGACATTAAAAAGAATTATTAATTTACTCGTATTCTTTAAATGTTTGAATTCTCTAGCTATATTTTAAATGCAAGAATGTAAGTTTATAGGGCAGGCCATTTTTGGTTATCAACTTTGGTTGTCCCTGCTGATTGATGGATACATTCATCCAACAATAAAGAAATGATGTCCAGATTTTTTTTTAATAAAAAAAAAATATAGGCATTTCTTTGTTTCAATAAATATAGCAAGAGAATGAAGAATAATTGAAAAGAGTAGTAAATTATAACTTTGATTAACATTGCATGCTCTATTTGAATCACAATAGAAAAATTTTCATTCAGTGTACCTTTAAGTATCTTATAATGTTGATTTTGAATGATACTTACAGCTGTGCCTGGGAAGGACAAGGGGGAGGGATGGGATTGGGTTGGGGAGGGATGGGCTGCTGCTCTGGGGTAGCCCGTACAGCTGGGGAGTGGTGAGTTGGGGGCTGGGCAGCTGGGGTAGCTGTATGGGCCAAAAGACGGGGAGAGCGGCGAAGGGGGATGAAGGGGCGTTTTTTGGGAGGGACAGGATAGGAAAAATGGGAAGGGCCGGGAGGGTCTGTGGTCTGTGGAGGGGCAGGGGACTGGGCAGGGGCCTGGGCCTAGGCAGGGGACTGGGCAGGGGATTGGGCATGGGCGGAAAACTGATGACCAGAAGAGGAGGATCCATCTGAAATAAATATTATAAATATATAAACATCTCATACATCATGAAATCAAATCAACGCATTTCAACTTGATTATGTTTGCAATATACTTAGAAGTGTGTTTGAATTTCTAAACAATGATGACATGAGGATATGGTATGCATATAGGCACTCAGATGAATATCAATGACTGTCTGTACAATTATAAAATTATTATTGTGGTTTGGCCTGGAATATGCATGTGACATCATGATGGCATGAATTTCAAATCCAAATATTTAAACAAATCCAAGCATATCTTCATGCTGCCTGATATATAAAGGGGGCAGTAGTGTATTTTAACAGACAAATAATATTCCTTTTTAAAGTGCAAAAGCTGTAGACTTTGAATGTCTTCAATAAAATGATTTTCCAATAAAGCAACATGTTGGAAACATGTTAGATATATTTCACATACCATCAGACTTCAAGGGAGCCTCTTCCTCCTCCGTCCCACATGTTAAATCAATCTTTGTAAAAAATAACATGTTGTGTACAGGTTAATATCAGATATTATAACATATGTTACTGTAGCTCAAAGACACACATCAATGTTGCATTAAAGATATACACACCCAAAGTTATGATTTACATCATTTTGATGGAGCATAATGACATTAGATTTGTTATTCTCAATGATTCAGATTTTCAATTTATTGTTTGTATTAATTTTAAAATCATAAAAGCATAGTACATAGAACATTTAAGATTTCTCATGTGTGTATCACTTGATGATTGTTGTCAAAAATGAACATGGAAACAAATATATGCTATACATCTTCTGAATAACAAAGGTGTAGACTAAGAAAGTTTTAATTCTTAATCTTTCAATATTCAAATAAAATTAATATATAATCAGAGGAGTAAATTATATGTTTGTTTCAAATGTTATGCTTCATCAGAATCATGCTCATAATATTGATTACCAATACACCTTCAATGACATATAAATGAGTCAATGGACTTACCAGAAGACCGCAAAGGCAGCTCTTTGTCGGTGCTGGATTCCTCTGGGCTCCCCACAACAACTCTCTCTATGAATGATATAGATATATATTAGTGAACACATTTGGGATAGCACTAAATCACATCTGTATTGATTTAAAAGAATAATCAACTTGAAAATGTGAAGAATAGAGCAGTCATTATAAAAAAAAATGCTTGATTGAATCAAGGGGATTCTGTAAAAAATGATGTATTGAACATATGTTTAATTTCTGACTATATTAGACATCAAACTCATCTCATACGATGCTATTGCATATCTAAATATACCCATTGATCAATGTTCTTAAAAGAATACACACAAACCACATTTTGAATAACAGCTGTTGACAAATATAAACAAAGACATGTGGCACATCGAGCCATTTGTGCAATGTACAGTAATCTTGTTTAGGACACAACACATATTGATCACAATACCAAACCAAATTGATTAGTAGAAATATGTAATCATTGTGCTGTTAGAGTATGCTTATATCTATAAAGTAACTCCAACAGTGAATATGTGAATTATATATCAATATTGTCTAATCCAAAGAATGTAAGGATTAATGAATCTATTGTTTATTAAAGGGACACTGACCTGATTTATTTCAATCATTGATTTCACGGTTCAAACTGTTCCAAATGATTTAACATTGACTCCTATTATAATTTTAATGTTGCTACATTTTAATTTTAAAGGCAGATAAGCAATATTGGATTCAATAAATATTGTTTGTTGAAGGTATCCACCAATCATCAATAAAAACCCAGGTTGGTCAACCAAAATTGAGCTGCAGATAAACGTACATTCTTGATTTTAAAATACATTTAGCAATAGAATATTTCACATATGATTATAGTATTATATTTAAATGTTGATTAATATTGCATGCTCTATCTGAATGACAACATTAATAATTTTAGCTCAGTGTCCCTTTAATATAAAAATATATTGATTTGACAATGTTGGTGTTAATGAATTCTCTACTCCATATGTTGATGTAATGAATGGAATTGAGCATGCAATTCCAATCTAATATGTTATTTAAGGATATCCTAAGAATTATTTAATTTTCATCTATTAAAGGGACATGAAGCTCTAAATGTGTAATTGTATACTTTTTGAAACTATGTACTACTGTTATCTGAACACATGATTTTAACTTTTGACAAAATGACAATTTATGCATAAAAAAACAGCCGGATAATACCAGTAATGCATTGTTTAACCTAAACCAAAATCAATATGTTTTTAGAAGAACTAAAACAATAGACTGAACCAATGTAGCTCATAAAATGTTTAAACAAAACAATAAAATCACGTTTAAAAATCATTCAATGTAAAATTTAGTTGGCATGTCCCTTAAATGACGTGATCAATTTCAAAAATGGAATCTATATTTTTAAAATCAAAACATATGCAAAAGTGTGTGAATTTTTTCAAAATGTATACAAATAAGATTAAGCAATACACAAGGGAAGAATATAAATTGGACATTCAAAGAATCTTACATTAAAATTAAGATATCAAGAATAGATGGGATATCTTAAATTCGATAAAAATTCAGAGTAGTCTTACAAGGTAATCCTATGTTGTTGTTTTTTTTATTCTTATTTGTAAATATTTTAATAATCCATTTTGCAGATACATATAAATATTGAACAATGTGGATTTAGTATGTATGTTCTGTCCATGTTTCTATGACAAATGTCAATTAAAATGAGACATACCATACTGTGAGAAGCCCTGGCTTGAGGATCCAGCACCAACATCCAGATCTGTAATATATTAAATGAGGATTGGATATCATTAATACAAATCATGCCATGTTTAAAATCTTGACATTATTAGCAAATCAATTAAAAACTATTAATTGTTTGGTAGTCCCATGAGTTAATTGTTTCCTCAATTAAATTCATGATAAATATATCCTGTACTCTTATTTTCAATCAGTTGTGTTGTTTACTGTAGCTTTAATTAATTTTTTGTTTTATTTCATTCTCATCAATTGATGGGCATATGTTATTATTTATTTGGATTCTGCTATTCTTTTTTTTATTATGTATAATATTGAAAATAAGAATACTGTATTCTTCACATATATTCACATATTCACATTTCATTTTGACCAACATGTGTAAAGCAATGCCACTTACAGCAAACCCATGTTAACGTGTATGCGCAATTCTAATTTTCGCGATCATTGCGCAATGATTCCAAGCGGAATTATGCATCCGTCATTTGACCAACATGTATAAAGCAATGCCACTTACAGCAAACCCATGTTAACGTGTATGCGCAATTCTAATTTTCGCGATCATTGCGCAATGATTCCAAGCGGAATTACGCATCCGTCATTTGACCAACATGTATAAAGCAATGCCACTTACAGCAAACCCATGTTAACGTGTATGCGCAATTCTAATTTTCGCGATCATTGCGCAATGATTCCAAGCGGAATTACGCATCCGTCATTTGACCAACATGTATAAAGCAATGCCACTTACAGCAAACCCATGTTAATGTGTATGCGCAATTCTAATTTTCGCGATCATTGCGCAATGATTCCAAGCGGAATAACGCATCCGTCATTTGACCAACATGTATAAAGCAATACCACTTACAGCAGACCCATGTTAACGTGTATGCGCAATTCTAATTTTCGCGATCATTGCGCAATGATTCCAAGCAGAATTACGCATCCGTCATTTGACCAACATGTATAAAGCAATGCCACTTACAGCAAACCCATGTTAACGTGTATGCGCAATTCAATTTTCGCTCTGTGACGCATATTCTGTAGAGCGCAAGAAACATCATTCCTATTTCATGTGTCACTAATCTAAAATCAGATATCTAAACATCATATGTAGTGTATGTTGTGAGATCTGTATAGGTTTAGTATCTGACTATATACACATTTTTTAAAAATATAATCAAATATTAAGATATTATATGAAGTTGGATAGTTACCTGCTTCAGATTCTCTTTCAGTTCCTCCCAGGCCACCGGACGGAGAAGCAGCTGCCCTGGCCCCCGGGTCAGGACTTTCAGATCCAGCAGCTGGGAGGGAAGAAGAGGAGGCCAAGGATGGCGAGGATCTGAATCTTTTGGGGACCCGGAGAGTGAGGAGCTCGCATAAAGTCACCTCATAAGGGAGTAGATAGAGTTTCCGCGGGGCCTCTCTTTTGCCCCCTCTTTTACGGGCTTGTACCCACTCCCTTATGAGGTTGACTTTTTTTGTCAAGCGCAACCTCATATCTCCGAATCTCCTCATGATCTGATCCTGGCTCCTCTGGACGCCACACACCAATTGAACCGCATTGGTGATAGACTCCCAGAGGGCCTTCTTAACAGGCGCATCTGTTGAAATCCTCTTGTTCCCAAACAGCTGGGGATAAAAGTCCTTGATGGCGTGGACCAGTGCAGCACTCTCCTGCTTGGTAAACCTGGGAGGTTTCATGCCTGCCGAGATGTTTGTAGATAGATAGATAGATAGATAGATATATAGATAGAATAATATACCAGCAGGCATTAGAGAACTGACAAAGATGGCAACGTGTAATGGACTTTTATATGGTGAAGTAAACATGAGATGCACCATGGGACAAGTTATCTGTACATCTGATTGGATAAAAGTTTGAAATATTGTTAGAATGTCTGTGAGTCCATCCTGACTCAAGTTGTGTTTGTGTGATGAACTCTGATTGGCCGTTCCTTAATGTTTCATATCTTAGCAACTTCCATACACATACCTCCTGGTGGTGCTGTAACTTCATTTTTCATGTAGAAGTATTTGTAACTCATGGGCCTGTCATGCGGATATGTGTGATGTAGATTTAATATCCGTGATCTGTCAAATATTAATGTTTAAATTCTCTTTAAAATCTAATACTGTCACATTATTAAATGTTGTAGACATTTTTCGGTTTAATAACGGTCTGTTTCTTTAATACAAATACACATTTAATATTGTATGTCTTTATTGTTCATAAAATCAATTTGTTGACTTATTGTGAAGTATTGACATTGCTCTATTAAATGTATTTATAATGCACATTGATTGTGTGCTATTGCGTTACATTAGACTCTAATGTTTAAAGATGCAAATCTGGTGTTTCAAGATCCGTTTCCCACGCAATATTTCTGAATGTTCAAATTCAGGTTATAATGTCAGTAACTTGGATAATCTGTTTATAGATGTTAAACTACAGGTTTGTTTGTTATTAGTAAATAAACCTCGAGCTTGTATTTGTCTGAACTGCTCATATATGTTATTGTGCAATGGCGTCTTTATTTTTAAATAGACATTACAAACAATTGTATCAAATGATCTGTAGAGATAGAAAATTGTTTAGACTTTAAAATGTAACTCAATTTATCTTTGTATTTAGATATCCTCAACAGAAGAAATTTAAATGCACATGGTTGAGCCAATCACATAAGGCATCTCTGTGCATCCACCAATCTTCATCTACTGAGCCTATCACGATATGCTTTTCAAGCAAAGTATGTCAAGATAAGAAGAGAAGTAAATACACTCTTTAAATCTCTTAAAGGGACACTGTCCAAACAAATTTAGCGTTCGTGATTCAGATTGAGCATGAAATGTTAAGCAACTTTATAATTTAATCCGATTCTCAAATGTTAAGAATTATCTTGTTATCGTTCTTTGCAAATCAATAATGATATTTTAGATTACGGACAATTTTTGCCAAAAACCTGGGTTGTCCTTGATGATTGTTGGATAAATTAATCCACCCAAAAAAAAAATGTTCTGTCCAGAGTACTGAAGCAAATAAATTATCAATTTAATGCCTTATTTTTAAAGTAATGATAGCAACATCATGAGGAACATTGATAATATGAGACAATTTATAAAGTTGCTTAAAATAGAATACTCGTTCTGAATGTATAAATCATAAATTTTTTAACTGTCTCCCTTTAAGTATATTTTTAGTTCATGTCCCTTTAAGGAGACATTTCACAATAATGCTTGAAAAATCATAAACCTAGGCACCTTCCTTTTGCAAAATTAGTATAACATATGAGTAAAGCATATTTAGATGAACTTCTGGATTGTTTTACACACTGACTGAAATATATATTGTAATGGATGTATTTCGCAGTCTTCAGGTTAGAGGGACATTAAGCTATATGTTATTTATGCATTTTGGATAAGATTATAATATTTGAACAACTTAATATGTTTTGTTATTCAATCATTAGATTGTAATTATATATATTCTTGGATTAAATACATATCTACATAGGCTATTTTGATGCTGATTGTTGGTTGCACATAGATACCTTATGTAATTGACTAAGATATGTGCATTGATGTATCTTTTTCGAAGTATATTTAAAGACTGAATGTAATTCTATAGTACTTTCTAAATATGTTTAAATTCTTTTATGATTTTTTAAAATTCAATACACAATATATTTTGTGAATGTCCCTTTAAGGACCAAAACATTCGGAATGTTGATTTAACATTGTCGAAAGAAACTAAAGGGGAATGAAAATTATATATAGATATGTGATGTCTAACCCAAGAGGTAAAATTTTAAAAACTACATAATATTAATAACTATAGTTAAATGTCCCTTTAAATGACTCCACTAGAAAATAAAATCTATTAACATGGCATCCAATAACTAGCTCGTGCAAAATATGAAGTTAAATGACCTACCATTTTTAAATTTAAAATTTATAAATTTATTAAAATAATGTTTTTAGATACCTAAGGAAGATACAAGATGTTATAAAATAAATTTTACATTCAACAACACTGTCACTTTAATGTAAGTGAACCACTTCCCCTTCTTAAAAGTGAAACAAAAAAATTTATGTCAAATTCTGACTACATATCCGAAATTATTTTAACATCAAAGAATTACACAAGAAAAGCATTGATGGATCTCACTCCCCAATTAATTTAAAAAAGATAGTTTAATTTAATATTCTCTGAATCAGTGGATTTTCTAAAATGAATTCCTAATTTGATCTTATGCATGTGCTTGTCAAATAGACAACTACCAGTCATGGGAGTCAAATTGTTTTTTATTGACAGATTATATGGATATTTATTATAATCTGTTCAAAAGAGGGTATTTAATAATAACATGTTGATTATTACCATTTAAAAATAAAAAGTTTTTTTAACAAAAACAAAAACAAAAAAATATTCCTGGAAGTCATCAGATGACACGTTGTAAAATATTCATAAAATACATTTACAATCATCTTGTGTCTATGCTCTAACTTTGTGCATAATTTTATCAAGATATTTATGAATTAAATTTTTGGATTAAAAACCAAACAAACCATACACCATTATATTGTGTAACAAAAATTAAATTTAAATATCAGAATTTCTAATTATACATAATAATGTATATCACATTTCAATAATAAATATATATGTATGCTGAACATAAATGTAATCTTTCATGTCCATTCAAATACCTCTATATAAACTATAATATGTATTCCTTTTTCTGATTGTGATAGCTAAATATCTAATTATGAACTAAGTATGACTAATGTATGTAAGCTACTAATATTCAACATTCTTCCTGTGATTATTAACTAGCATGCATTGGTAAACCAACCTGGATAATGCATGGTCTTTGAAAGTCAATTCAGGGGTAAACAGTTGATCTTCAATAGGTGTCTTATTCATCATTTCATAAATAGAGGACTGAAAAAACAATCTAAAAATTAGAAAATAATCTAAGTGTCTGATTGTGATACCTAAATATCTAATTATGAACTAAGTATGACTAATGTATGTAAGCTACTAATATTTGATATTCTTCCTGTGATTCTTAACTAGCATGCATTGGTAAACCAACCTGGATAATGCATGGTCTTTGAAAGTCAATTCAGGGGTAAACAGTTGATCTTCAATAGGTGTCTTATTCATCATTTCAAAAATAGAGGACTGTGAAATACCATCTAAAAATTAGAAAATAATTTAAGTGTCTCCACAGCCTTATTCTATCAAATAGCTGGCACTTACCATGTGAACATGTCTTTGTATGGTTTTCAAGGTCAGCAGATTTGAAAGATAATGCCAGACATGATCCACATTGTCGAAAGAAACTAAAGGGGAATGAAAATTATATATAGATATGTGATGTCTAACCCAAGAGGTAAAATTTTAAAAACTACATAATATTAATATCTATAGTTAAATGTCCCTTTAAATGACTCCACTAGAAAATAAAATCTATTAACATGGCATCCAATAACTAGCTTATGCAAAATATGAAGTTAAATGACCTACCATTTTTAAATTTAAAATTTATAAATTTATTAAAATAATGTTTTTAGATACCTAAGGAATATACAAGATGTTATAAAATAAATTTTACATTCAACAACACTGTCACTTTAATGTAAGTGAACCACTTCCCCTTCTTAAAAGTGAAACAAAAAAATTTATGTCAAATTCTGACTACATATCCAAAATTATTTTAACATCTAAGAATTACACAAGAAAAGCATTGATGGATCTCACTCCCCAATTAATTTAAAAAAGATAGTTTAATTTAATATTCTCTGAATCAGTGGATTTTCTAAAATTAATTCCTAATTTGATCTTATGCATGTGCTTGTCAAATAGACAACTACCAGTCATGGGAGTCAAATTGTTTTTTATTGACAGATTATATGGATATGTATTATAATCTGTTCAAAAGAGGGTATTTAATAATAAAATGTTGATTATTACCATTTAAAAATAAAAAGTTTTTTTAACAAAAACAAAAACAAAAAAATATTCCTGGAAGTCATCAGATGACAATCTGAAATTAATTTTTTTTTTTCCAAAGTTAATACACACGTTGTAAAATATTCATAAAATACATTTACAATCATCTTGCGTCTATGCTCTAACTTTGTGCATAATTTTATCAAGATATTTATGAATTAAATTTTTGGATTAAAAACCAAACAAACCATACACCATTATATTGTGTAATAAAAATTTAATTTAAATATCAGAATTTCTAATTATACATAATAATGTATATCACATTTCAATAATAAATATATATGTATGCTGAACATAAATGTAATCTTTCATGTCCATTCAAATACCTCTATATCAACTATAATATGTATTCCTTTTTCTGATTGTGATAGCTAAATATCTAATTATGAACTAAGTATGACTAATGTATATAAGCTACTAATATTCAACATTCTTCCTGTGATTCTTAACTAGCATGCATTGGTAAACCAACTTGGATAATGCATGGTCTTTGAAAGTCAATTCAGGGGTAAACAGTTGATCTTCAATAGGTGTCTTATTCATCATTTCATAAATAGAGGACTGAAAAACCAATCTAAAAATTAGAAAATAATCTAAGTGTCTGATTGTGATACCTAAATATCTAATTATGAACTAAGTATGACTAATGTATGTAAGCTACTAATATTCGACATTCTTCCTGTGATTCTTAACTAGCATGCATTGGTAAACCAACCTGGATAATGCATGGTCTTTGAAAGTCAATTCAGGGGTAAACAGTTGATCTTCAATAGGTGTCTTATTCATCATTTCAAAAATAGAGGACTGTGAAATACCATCTAAAAATTAGAAAATAATTTAAGTGTCTCCAATAGGATGCCTCCACAGCCTTATTCTATCAAATAGTTGGCACTTACCATGCGAACATGTCTTTGTATGGTTTTCAAGGTCAGCAGATTTGAAAGATAATGCCAGACATGATCCACATTGTCGAAAGAAACTAAAGGGGAATGAAAATTATATATAGATATGTGATGTCTAACCCAAGAGGTAAAATTTTAAAAACGACATAATATTTATAACTATAGTTAAATGTCCCTTTAAATGACTCCACTAGAAAATAAAATCTATTAACATGGCATCCAATAACTAGCTTGTGCAAAATATGAAGTTAAATGACCTACCATTTTTAAATTTAAAATTTATAAATTTATTAAAATAATGTTTTTAGATACCTAAGGAAGATACAAGATGTTATAAAATAAATTTTACATTCAACAACACTGTCACTTTAATGTAAGTGAACCACTTCCCCTTCTTAAAAGTGAAACAAAAAAATTTATGTCAAATTCTGACTACATATCCGAAATTATTTTAACATCAAAGAATTACACAAGAAAAGCATTGATGGATCTCACTCCCCAATTAATTTAAAAAAGATAGTTTAATTTAATATTCTCTGAATCAGTGGATTTTCTAAAATGAATTCCTAATTTGATCTTATGCATGTGCTTGTCAAATAGACAACTACCAGTCATGGGAGTCAAATTGTTTTTTATTGACAGATTATATGGATATTTATTATAATCTGTTCAAAAGAGGGTATTTAATAATAACATGTTGATTATTACCATTTAAAAATAAAAAGTTTTTTTAACAAAAACAAAAACAAAAAAATATTCCTGGAAGTCATCAGATGACACGTTGTAAAATATTCATAAAATACATTTACAATCATCTTGTGTCTATGCTCTAACTTTGTGCATAATTTTATCAAGATATTTATGAATTAAATTTTTGGATTAAAAACCAAACAAACCATACACCATTATATTGTGTAATAAAAATTAAATTTAAATATCAGAATTTCTAATTATACATAATAATGTATATCACATTTCAATAATAAATATATATGTATGCTGAACATAAATGTAATCTTTCATGTCCATTCAAATACCTCTATATAAACTATAATATGTATTCCTTTTTCTGATTGTGATAGCTAAATATCTAATTATGAACTAAGTATGACTAATGTATGTAAGCTACTAATATTCAACATTCTTCCTGTGATTATTAACTAGCATGCATTGGTAAACCAACCTGGATAATGCATGGTCTTTGAAAGTCAATTCAGGGGTAAACAGTTGATCTTCAATAGGTGTCTTATTCATCATTTCATAAATAGAGGACTGAAAAAACAATCTAAAAATTAGAAAATAATCTAAGTGTCTGATTGTGATACCTAAATATCTAATTATGAACTAAGTATGACTAATGTATGTAAGCTACTAATATTTGATATTCTTCCTGTGATTCTTAACTAGCATGCATTGGTAAACCAACCTGGATAATGCATGGTCTTTGAAAGTCAATTCAGGGGTAAACAGTTGATCTTCAATAGGTGTCTTATTCATCATTTCAAAAATAGAGGACTGTGAAATACCATCTAAAAATTAGAAAATAATTTAAGTGTCTCCACAGCCTTATTCTATCAAATAGCTGGCACTT
This sequence comes from Bombina bombina, assembly GCF_027579735.1. NCBI lineage: Eukaryota > Metazoa > Chordata > Amphibia > Anura > Bombinatoridae > Bombina > Bombina bombina. The sequence goes on along the minus strand of NC_069500.1, from coordinate 854,003,721 downwards.
ACCATGTGAACATGTCTTTGTATGGTTTTCAAGGTCAGCAGATTTGAAAGATAATGCCAGACATGATCCACATTGTCGAAAGAAACTAAAGGGGAATGAAAATTATATATAGATATGTGATGTCTAACCCAAGAGGTAAAATTTTAAAAACTACATAATATTAATATCTATAGTTAAATGTCCCTTTAAATGACTCCACTAGAAAATAAAATCTATTAACATGGCATCCAATAACTAGCTTATGCAAAATATGAAGTTAAATGACCTACCATTTTTAAATTTAAAATTTATAAATTTATTAAAATAATGTTTTTAGATACCTAAGGAATATACAAGATGTTATAAAATAAATTTTACATTCAACAACACTGTCACTTTAATGTAAGTGAACCACTTCCCCTTCTTAAAAGTGAAACAAAAAAATTTATGTCAAATTCTGACTACATATCCAAAATTATTTTAACATCTAAGAATTACACAAGAAAAGCATTGATGGATCTCACTCCCCAATTAATTTAAAAAAGATAGTTTAATTTAATATTCTCTGAATCAGTGGATTTTCTAAAATTAATTCCTAATTTGATCTTATGCATGTGCTTGTCAAATAGACAACTACCAGTCATGGGAGTCAAATTGTTTTTTATTGACAGATTATATGGATATGTATTATAATCTGTTCAAAAGAGGGTATTTAATAATAAAATGTTGATTATTACCATTTAAAAATAAAAAGTTTTTTTAACAAAAACAAAAACAAAAAAATATTCCTGGAAGTCATCAGATGACAATCTGAAATTAATTTTTTTTTTTCCAAAGTTAATACACACGTTGTAAAATATTCATAAAATACATTTACAATCATCTTGCGTCTATGCTCTAACTTTGTGCATAATTTTATCAAGATATTTATGAATTAAATTTTTGGATTAAAAACCAAACAAACCATACACCATTATATTGTGTAATAAAAATTTAATTTAAATATCAGAATTTCTAATTATACATAATAATGTATATCACATTTCAATAATAAATATATATGTATGCTGAACATAAATGTAATCTTTCATGTCCATTCAAATACCTCTATATCAACTATAATATGTATTCCTTTTTCTGATTGTGATAGCTAAATATCTAATTATGAACTAAGTATGACTAATGTATATAAGCTACTAATATTCAACATTCTTCCTGTGATTCTTAACTAGCATGCATTGGTAAACCAACTTGGATAATGCATGGTCTTTGAAAGTCAATTCAGGGGTAAACAGTTGATCTTCAATAGGTGTCTTATTCATCATTTCATAAATAGAGGACTGAAAAACCAATCTAAAAATTAGAAAATAATCTAAGTGTCTGATTGTGATACCTAAATATCTAATTATGAACTAAGTATGACTAATGTATGTAAGCTACTAATATTCGACATTCTTCCTGTGATTCTTAACTAGCATGCATTGGTAAACCAACCTGGATAATGCATGGTCTTTGAAAGTCAATTCAGGGGTAAACAGTTGATCTTCAATAGGTGTCTTATTCATCATTTCAAAAATAGAGGACTGTGAAATACCATCTAAAAATTAGAAAATAATTTAAGTGTCTCCAATAGGATGCCTCCACAGCCTTATTCTATCAAATAGTTGGCACTTACCATGCGAACATGTCTTTGTATGGTTTTCAAGGTCAGCAGATTTGAAAGATAATGCCAGACATGATCCACATTGTCGAAAGAAACTAAAGGGGAATGAAAATTATATATAGATATGTGATGTCTAACCCAAGAGGTAAAATTTTAAAAACGACATAATATTTATAACTATAGTTAAATGTCCCTTTAAATGACTCCACTAGAAAATAAAATCTATTAACATGGCATCCAATAACTAGCTTGTGCAAAATATGAAGTTAAATGACCTACCATTTTTAAATTTAAAATTTATAAATTTATTAAAATAATGTTTTTAGATACCTAAGGAATATACAAGATGTTATAAAATAAATTTTACATTCAACAACACTGTCACTTTAATGTAAGTGAACCACTTCCCCTTCTTAAAAGTGAAACAAAAAAATTTATGTCAAATTCTGACTACATATCCAAAATTATTTTAACATCTAAGAATTACACAAGAAAAGCATTGATGGATCTCACTCCCCAATTAATTTAAAAAAGATAGTTTAATTTAATATTCTCTGAATCAGTGGATTTTCTAAAATTAATTCCTAATTTGATCTTATGCATGTGCTTGTCAAATAGACAACTACCAGTCATGGGAGTCAAATTGTTTTTTATTGACAGATTATATGGATATTTATTATAATCTGTTCAAAAGAGGGTATTTAATAATAAAATGTTGATTATTACCATTTAAAAATAAAAAGTTTTTTTAACAAAAACAAAAACAAAAAAATATTCCTGGAAGTCATCAGATGACAATCTGAAATTAAATTTTTTTTTTTCCAAAGTTAATACACACGTTGTAAAATATTCATAAAATACATTTACAATCATCTTGTGTCTATGCTCTAACTTTGTGCATAATTTTATCAAGATATTTATGAATTAAATTTTTGGATTAAAAACCAAACAAACCATACACCATTATATTGTGTAATAAAAATTAAATTTAAATATCAGAATTTCTAATTATACATAATAATGTATATCACATTTCAATAATAAATATATATGTATGCTGAACATAAATGTAATATTTCATGTCCATTCAAATACCTCTATATCAACTATAATATGTATTCCTTTTTCTGATTGTGATAGCTAAATATCTAATTATGAACTAAGTATGACTAATGTATGTAAGCTACTAATATTCGACATTCTTCCTGTGATTCTTAACTAGCATGCATTGGTAAACCAACCTGGATAATGCATGGTCTTTGAAAGTCAATTCAGGGGTAAACAGTTGATCTTCAATAGGTGTCTTATTCATCATTTCATAAATAGAGGACTGAAAAACCAATCTAAAAATTAGAAAATAATCTAAGTGTCTGATTGTGATACCTAAATATCTAATTATGAACTAAGTATGACTAATGTATGTAAGCTACTAATATTCGACATTCTTCCTGTGATTCTTAACTAGCATGCATTGGTAAACCAACCTGGATAATGCATGGTCTTTGAAAGTCAATTCAGGGGTAAACAGTTGATCTTCAATAGGTGTCTTATTCATCATTTCAAAAATAGAGGACTGTGAAATACCATCTAAAAATTAGAAAATAATCTAAGTGTCTCCAATAGGATGCCTCCACAGCCTTATTCTATCAAATAGTTGGCACTTACCATGTCTTTGTATGGTTTTCAAGGTCAGCAGATTTGAAAGATAATGCCAGACATGATCCCATTGGTATTCTTCAATTTCAATCTTGTCTTTTTCCACTGTCAGTCTGGGAATTCTTCACTGTCATTCTTCGAATTCTTCCCTTTCAGACTTTACATGAAGTCATCTCCCTAATGGCATAAAATTGTTTTTTAAAATTACTAATACAAGTGTGTGAATCAGTTCTGTACCCCTCTCCCACCCCCCATTTCTGAATAAATTTCTGTCACTAGCTTACTAAGCGTGTGTAGCATCTTGTGTTATGTTCTATCAAGTGTGAAGATGAGTCATATTGAGCAGAACAAACCTCTAATGTGTGACATTGAACCATAGTCATGCTAGAGGATAGTTATGCTAGAGGATCTCTTTCTGAGTATTTACATTTTAAGTAATGTGTAAACTAAATACTAGTTTAGAAAATGTATGCCATATGATGTATTTGTGTACAATTCATGCCAGCAACAGTCCATACATTTATACTTACCAGCTGATGTCCTCTTTAAAAACCAGGTGGCAAAGACTCGCTACAGGACCCAATGACCAGAGCATCACCTATATTAATAAATTAAACACATTTTTAGCATTTGATGAACAATCATAACATGTTTGCACAATTCTCTACTTGTCATTTCCCTAGAGTTCACATCTATTGACAATACTCCAGTCTAACTTCTATTATTTACCGTCTAAAGTGGCGGTTGATGATGTCTGCTCTGACATTGAGCCCCTCGTCCCGGAATGGCCCCTCTAGAACTGGATCATCCTCCTCATCTCTGAGGAGGTTTCGGTGCGCCTGGACGCCCTGCAGCATCCCAGCCCGCTGTGCAATATTATGCAGGACACTACAGGCTATAACGATCTTAGCCACCTTCTTTGGGTTGTACTGGAGGGCTCCTCCCGACCTGTCCAGGCACCTGAACCTCATCTTTAGGAGCCCGCACATTCGTTCAACCACCGCCCTGGTTCTCTTATGAGCCCTATTGTAGTGCTCCTCAGCCACATCAGTCGGGCTACGCAAGGGGGTAATAAGCCAAGGGCGGCTCATGTAACCAGAATCACCTATAAATTATGAACAGAACATAATTCAAACTGAATCCTCAAAATAGTATTTTGAGTCCAATAAAAGTTTGTGTACACGATAATCCACTAACAAATGTTTATTTTTTAAAAGAATAATCTAGTTCAATATTATTCTCTATCTTCCCATTTCAGCTAAGACATGCTACATATGCATATTTCTCCTAAACCAGACCTTGTGTAAAATGCAAACTAAATGGTTACATTGCATTCTCTATCTGAGCATTTAAGGTAAGACATGCTACATATCTGCAATTAACTAAAACTAGACATTAGCGGAAAGAGACAATGACATGGTTAAATTGCATTGGCTGCTATCTTCCCATTTCATCTAAGACATGCTACATATGCGTATTCCTCCTAAACCAGACCTTGTGTAAAATGCAAACTAAATGGTTACATTGCATTCTCTATCTGAGCATTTAAGGTAAGACATGCTACATATCTGCATTAAACTAAAACTAGACATTAGCGGAAAGAGACAATTACATGGTTAAATTGCATTAGCTAATATCTTCCCATTTCAGCTAAGACATGCTACATATGCGTATTTCTCCTAAACCAGACCTTGTGTAAAATGCAAACTAAATGGTTACATTGCATTCTCTATCTGAGCATTTAAGGTAAGACATGCTACATATCTGCATTGAACTAAAACTAGACATTAGCGGAAAAAGACACTGACATGGTTAAATTGCATTAGCTAATATCTTCCCATTTCAGCTAAGACATGCTACATATGTGTATTTCTCCTAAACCAGACCTTGTGTAAAATGGCAACTAAATGGTTACATTGCATTCTCTATCTGAGCATTTAAGGTAAGACATGCTACATATCTGCATTGAACTAAAACTAGACATTTGCGGAAATAAAAATAAATGGTTAAATTGCATCCTATAGCTGAACATTACGCTAACATTTTAAAACTACAGTGGCAATTGTCAAACTAATTAACCATGTTGTGCACAAATACTCACCAACGAGATAACCAGGGGGCATTTGTCTTTCCTCAAACGGTCTCCACAGGGACGACTGAGAGAGGATGCGGGCATCATGACAAGCTCCTCCAAAATTCGCACACACATGCATAATCCTCATCTGTGCGTCACAAACATACTGCACGTTGAGGCTATGAAAATGTTTGCAATTTCTGAAGGGCAAGTCATCAATTGGAGCATGCAGCGCAATGTGGGTACAATCTATGGCTCCCAAGACATTGGGCAATTGAGCAATAGCAAAGAATTCCCGCTTCAGGTGCCTCCAATCACCATCATTCTGTGGGAATCCTATGTATTGCTTACTGATACGTACCATGGCGTCCAGAAAGTTATCAAACACCACAGAGAATGTACCTTGAGACAGGCCATGCATGTACATTTCTCCGGATTGAAAACTCCTGGAGGCCAGGACGTATAGACAACTTAGCATCTTACTCATGCCAGGAACAGCAGTCCTTATTCTTATACGTGGCTCCAAATGAGGTTTAAGAAGATCGTAAAGGCCAATGAGCTGTTCGCGATTGAGCCAATACTTATCATAAACCTCAAAGTCGCTCATGTTTTCCAAGGTGGGTCTCACCCTGTAGACACGAGGACCGCGAACCAGACGAGCCCTTCGTCTCAGTCTGAGCCGCCGAGGCTGTCTGATTCTATCAACCGCTAGTTCGCCAATAGCAGCACCAGCAGCGTCTACCATGTCATGGATCACAAGTGATGCTTTGGCCATGTTGTTTGGGGGATTTATAGTACAATTAGTCCAATGGTAGTGAGTTTGTAATGATTGCTGATTGTATACACTTGTTTGTATGTGAGCGGCGCGAATGCTTTCACAGTGGGCGTTTTTTTGTTGTTTGCTGAAATGTTGTTTTCCCCCAATGAATCTCAATGTGAAAGTGTCAAATATCACACATACAGTGCAAGTTTGTAATGTTTGATCATATGCGTAGTCAATATTTATTAAACGCGATCTTATAGTAACAAGCACACGTCCAGGCTAACATGAATGAAAGTGCATAGTTGTGTATAATGTGCATCGAATGTGATCGATCAATGTTGCTGCAACATTGTTTGAAAAGGATAAAGTAACATCTGCCATCTGTAGTATTGTATATATAAGTGATTGCCGAGCTGTCAATATTGTACGCGTCCCTTTAAAATCGCAATAATAATTCAGAACTTCCCGTCTGCCATCTGTAGTATTGTATATATAAGTGATTGCCGAGATGTCAATATTGTATGCGTCCCTTTAAAATCGCAATAATAATTCAGAACTTCCCGTCTGCCATCTGTAGTATTGTATATATAAGTGATTGCCGAGCTGTCAATATTGTATGCGTCCCATTCAAATCTCAATAATACTGAATAACTTCCGGCTGTCATCTGTAGTATTGTATATATAAGTGATTGCCGAGCTGTCAATATTGTATGCGTCCCTTTAAAATCGCAATAATAATTCAGAACTTCCGGCTGTCATCTGTAGTATTGTATATATAAGTGATTGCCGAGCTGTCAATATTGTATGCGTCCCATTCAAATCGCACTAATACTGAATAACTTCCGGCTGTCATCTGTAGTATTGTATATATAAGTGATTGCCGAGCTGTCAATATTGTATGCGTCCCTTTAAAATTGCAATAATATTTCAGAACTTCCGGCTGTCATCTGTAGTATTGTATATATAAGTGATTGCCGAGCTGTCAATATTGTATGCGTCCCTTTAAAATCGCACTAATGCTGAAGAACTTCCGGCTGTCATCTTTAGTATTGTATATATAAGTGATTGCCGAGCTGTCAATATTGTATGCGTCCCTTTAAAATCGCACTAATGCTGAAGAACTTCCGGCTGTCATCTGTAGTATTGTATATATAAGTGATTGCCGAGCTGTCAATATTGTATGCGTCCCATTCAAATCGCACTAATACTGAATAACTTCCGGCTGTCATCTGTAGTATTGTATATATAAGTGATTGCCGAGCTGTCAATATTGTATGCGTCCCATTCAAATGGCACTAATACTGAATAACCTCCGGCTGTCATCTGTAGTATTATATATATAAGTGATTTGCGATCTGACAATATTTATTAATTGTCCCATTCAAATCACCCTAATAATGCTGTTCCAAACTGTTGTTTACGTATATGTTGTATTGTAGTATTGAGTGGTAAATTTCTGAAAGGGGCGGTACAGTCGTGAATCTGTAATGTGTATGGTTGAATCTTCTAATGACGTCATCATATTATTAACCTGCCTATGTAGTTCTGAAATCCTCATTGTGTTGTTGTATTTGACTACATTGTTATTGTGTGCTGAATAAAATATAAATGTGTGCTTTGTGGTTGCGTGACGGGTGATGCGTGTTATGTACATATACGTATATATTGTGATTGTGTCCCACATATGCTGACTTCTATATAGCGGTCTGGCATTGTTGTTCCTTCCCATAAAGTGACATCTGTAATCTGGTGTAATGATGTTCTTCTTGTACGTAATTCCTAATGGTTTATTGTGATGGAATCATGATGTTAAAAGTACAGTAAAATCCATATGTTCTGTTTTGTGATTCCTAGAGAGAATGTAATGTGTTTTTCCCCCATCATTTGAATGCACATGTGTGAGTTGAATGCTAAAAGTAATGTATGTGCATCCATGACTGATCATGTGTTAAGCCTATGTAGATATGCTGTTGCTGCAAGCATATGAGTTGAATAAATGAAATGCAATAATAAAGGTATATGAGAGGTGTTTCCCATTGTGTACTGTTTGTGAATCCTGAAATGTTGTAATTATTTTTGTGTCCGTTTAAATGTGATTTTATTTGTAAAAATGTTTGTCACTAGTGATGTTGATTTGTAGTTGATGTAATGTAAAAGTATGAAACAATTTAATGCTGTTGTGAATATTCAATAAGTAAAATCCATAAGTCCACCATAGGGAAATAGGCATTTCTTGATCTATTTGTCATAGCTGGGTGTAACGCAGAAAAGCATGTATTTTTTTCCTATTTCTAGCGCTGGTATTTGGAGTTTTTTTTGTCTACACTATTTGCGTGCGTTAGGGAAATCTGTCTGTCGCGTGCACGAGCACGTCTTCCCCATAGAAGTCAATGGAGGCTCCAAATTTTAGTGTTTTTTTTTTCAAAGACTGGTTTTCCTCGTAAAGTGAGTGACGTCATGAGCTTGTGTGAAAAAGTAGCTAAATCGTGTTCATTTTGTAATAAATAACTTGTTTGTGTATGTAATGTGGTGTATATTTTTTGTATGCATCGATGAGTGTATGTTTGTGATAATCTTATTAGTTAGATGTAGCTATATGAGGGTCTTTTCCCGTGTGTCAATGTAAGTCAATGGCAAAATGGATTTGTGTTGTTTTTTTTCTAACACCCGAGATCTCGCAACTTCTTTCTATTTGGATGAAAAATTATTAAATCTGAAAAATAAATATAGTGTAGTGTACTTTGTGTAATATTTGTTTTGTGATTCGTGGATGTTTATTTTGTCGGTAGATGTTAACTACTGGGTCTGAGCTGTCGGTAGAGATTTGTGCGTTGGGTGATTTTTGAGTGTCGGTAACTAAACTCTAAATACCGGAGTCCGTAAAAAACAAGCGTTAGGAGCCTCTAACGCTGGTTTAAATCTAGGCCTTAGTTTTTTTTTTATTTCACACGTAAGTTTGTATTTATTTTAACTAGGTAGACTAGTTAGTAAATAGTTATTAACTATTTATACTAGCTACCTAGTTAAAATAAATACAAATTTACCTGTAAAATAAAACCTAACCTGTCTTACACTAACACCTAACCTTAAACTACAATTAAATAAATTGCATTAATTAAACACAATTAACTAAATTACAAAAAAAACCCGACTAAATTAGACAAAATAAAAAAGAAATGATCAAATATTTAAACTAATTACACCTAATCTAATAGCCCTGTCAAAATAAAAAAGCCCCCCCCCCCCCCCGCATTGCCCCAAAGAACTCAGCTCTTTTAGCTGTAAAAAAAATACAAACACCCTCCCAACAGTAAAACCCACCACCCACACAACCAACCCACCTCAAATAAAAACTAAACTAAAAATCTAAAAAACGGAAGCTCCCCTTTGCCATGAAAAGGGAATTTGGATGGGCATTGTTCTTAAAAGGGCATTTAGCTCTTTTTCAGCCCAAACCCTAAGCTAAAAATAAAACCCACCCAGTAAACACTTTAAAAAACCTAACACTAACCCCCGAAGATCCACTTACAGTTTTTGAAGACCTAACATCCATCCTCAATGAAGCGGCAGAAGTCCTCAGCGAAGCCGGCAGAATTCTTCATCCAAGCTGGCCGAAGTCTTCATCCAAGCCGGCAGAAGTCTTCATCCAGATGGCATCTTCTAGACATCCGGCACGGAGCATCCTCTTCTTCCGACGGCTAATGAAGAATGAAGGTTCCTTTAAGGGACATCATCCAAGATGGTGTCCCTTGAATTCCGATTGCCTAATAGAATTCTATCAGCCAATCAGAATTAAAGGTGAAAAATTCCTATTGGCTGATCCAATCAGCCTATAGGATTGAGCTTGCATTCTATTGGCTGTTCCAATCAGCCAATAGAATGTGAGCTCAATCCTATTGGCTGATTGGATCAGCCAATAGGATTGAAGCTCAATCCTATTGGCTGATTGCATCAGCCAATAGGAATTTTTCACCTTTAATTCCGATTGGCTGATAGAATTCTATTCCGATTGGCTGATAGAATTAATTCCGATTGGCTTATAGAATTCTATTCTGTTCCGATCAGCCAATAGAATGTGAGCTCAATCTGATTGGCTGATTGGATCAGCCAGTCGGATTGAACTTGATTCTGATTGGCTGATTCCATAAGCCAATCAGAATATTCCTACCTTAATTCCGATTGGCTGATAGAATCCTATCAGCCAATCGGAATTCGAGGGACGCCATCTTGGATGACGTCCCTTAAAGAAACCGTCATTCTTCAGTTGGATGTCGCCGGATGAAGATGGGTCCGCGGTGGAGGTCTTCAGGATGGAGCCGGTCGTCATCGGATGAAGATAGAAGATGCCGCTTGGATCAAGATGGTTGCCGGTCTGGATTGCCTCTTCTTCCCGGATAGGATGAAGACTTTGGAGCCTCTTCTGGACCTCTTTAGCCACCGGATGATGGATCGCCAGCCCCCGCTTGGGTTGGATGAAGATTTTGGAGCCAGGACGCATCGGTGATACCTGGTGAGGTGAAGACAAGGTAGGATGATCTTCAGGGGCTTAGTGTTAGGTTTATTTAAGGGGGGTTTGGGTTAGATTAGGGGTATGTGGGTGGTGGGTTGTAATGTTGGGGGGGGGTATTGAATGTTTTATTTACAGGCAAAAGAGCTGAACTTCTTGGGGCATGCCCCGCAAAGGGCCCTGTTCAGGGCTGGTAAGGTAAAAGAGCTTTGAGCTTTAGTAATTTAGAATAGGGTAGGGCATTTTGTTATTTTGGGGGTCTTTGTTATTTTATTAGGGGGCTTAGAGTAGGTGTAATTAGTTTAAAATTGTTGTAATATTTTTCTTATGTTTGTAAATATTTTTTTATTTTTTGTAACTTAGTTCTTTTTTATTTTTTGTACTTTAGTTAGTTTATTTCATTGTAGTTATTTGTAGATATTGCATTTAATTAATGTATTGATAGTGTAGTGTTAGGTTTAATTGTAGGTAATTGAAGGTATTTTATTTAATTAATTTAATGATAGTATAGTGTTAGGTTTAATTGTAACTTAGGTTAGGATTTATTTTACAGGTAATGTTGTAATTATTTTAACTAGGTAACTATTAAATAGTTCTTAACTATTTAATAGCTATTGTACCTGGTTAAAATAAATACAAAGTTACCTGTAAAATAAATATTAATCCTAAAATAGCTACAATGTAATTATAATTTATTTTGTAGCTATATTAGGATTTATTTTACAGGTAAGTATTTAGCTTTAAATAGGAATAATTTATTTAATAAGAGTTAATTAATTTTGTTAGATTAAAATTATATTTAATTTAGGGGGGTGTTAGTGTTAGGGTTTAGACTTAGCTTTAGGGGTTAATACATTTATTAGAATAGCGGTGAGCTCCGGTCGGCAGATTAGGGGTTAATAAGTGTAGGCAGGTGGAGGCGACGTTGTGGGGAGCAGATTAGGGGTTAATAAATATAATATAGGGGTCGGCGGTGTTAGGGGCAGCAGATTAGGGGTACATAGGGATAATGTAAGTAGCGGCGGTTTACGGAACGGCAGATTAGGGGTTAAAAAAAATATGCAGGGGTCAGCGATAGCGGGGGCGGCAGAATAGGGGTTAATAAGTGTAAGGTTAGGGGTGTTTAGACTCGGGGTACATGTTAGAGTGTTAGGTGCAGACGTAGGAAGTGTTTACGCATAGCAAACAATGGGGCTGCGTTAAGAGCTGAACGCGGCTTTTTTGCAGGTGTTAGGTTTATTTTCAGCTCAAACAGCCCCATTGTTTCCTATGGGGGAATCGTGCACGAGCACGTTTTTGAGGCTGGCCGCGTCCGTAAGCAACTCTGGTATTGAGAGTTGAAGTTGCGTTAAAAATGCTCTACGCTCCTTTTTTGGAGCCTAACGCAGCCTTTATGTGGACTCTCAATACCAGAGTTATTTTTATGGTGCGGCCAGAAAAAAGCCGGCGTTAGCTACGCGGGTCCTTACCGACAAAACTCCAAATTTAGGCCTTAGTTTGATGATGATTCAATCTACAGTATATTTTTAGGTTTATAATGCTGTTTACCATTTAAAGTCTTCATTTCAAAACTTTAAAAATACATTATTTTTAAAGTTTTGAAATGAAGACTTTAAATGGTAAACAGCATTATAAACCTAAAAATATACTCACTTCCCATTGACTTACATTATAAACTGGGTTTCAATTTACAATGGTTTCGATTTACAACCATTCCTTCTGGAACCTAACCCCGGCGTAAACTGAGGGCTACCTGTATAGATGTATAGGAAGTTATTTCCATAGAAGTAGCTTAAACTCTTTAGGTAAAATTTTAAAATTCACAATGATTTTTTAACAATACATCTGTTCAACACTGCAGATGCACATTAATATAAATATTAATGTGCATCTGCAGTGTTGAACAGAAATATTGTTAAAAAATCATTGTGAATTTTAAAATTTTACCTAAAGAGTTTAAGCTACTTCTATTGGACTATGTAATTAAATACCTATCAAATAACTGAATTAATTTACTGGTGTGGTTTTTAAAAAGTACCTAGAAGAGTTTAAGACAACAAATTCCTTGCCACTTAAAATCTTTTTTTGTGTGTAGCTTTTGGCTTTTGTAGAATTTTTTACAATATATAAATCCCAGCAAAACATCAGACTCAGATGAGGGTAATACTACAAGAAATCCAAAGCTCAGCTGTTATCTTCATGTTTTGAAGTTTTTAATAATATTTTATAAGGACATCAGTATTACTGTTATGGAATAAATCCATGTACTTTGCAATGTCTTATACTCAATTTTAATAGTACTGATATGCATTCATAAACACTAAGGGGCAAGGCTGGATTGGCCTACCAGGATACCAGGAGATTTCCCGGTGGGCTGCAGCAGCTGGGGCTGGAAAGTTTACATTTTAAAGTGGTGATTAATGGATGCAATTGGGCTTTAGAGTGCATATAACAACAATCTGGAACAAAATATTGGAAGATTATCCCAGTAATCCCATTTGAGAAAAATAGGGTGTGCATATTATACTGAGTCAACAGAAAATAGGGCTAATCTCCAAATTTTCCAGGGCTGCTTTTATTCCCAGTCCAGCCCTGCTAAGGGGACGATTTATTAAGGGCCGAATGGCCCCTAATGCTGCGATTTCCGCGCGAGCCTTCAGGCTCGCCGCAAACAGGAATTAAGAAGCAGCGGTCTTAAGAACACCGCTCCTTAACTCGCCTGCCTCCTCTGAGGCTGTGGACATCAATCTGCCCGATTGAATACAATTGGGTTGATTGACACCCCCTGCTAGCAGCCGATTAGTGAATATATGATAAATCTACCCCTAAGTCCAAACACTGTCTTTGTGCATTTTACAGTGCTTGAGCCTACATTATTGAACTCCCAGTTACAAAGGTGCAATCCCATTTAGGTCTTCAATAATATAGGTGCAAACATTGTAAAATGTACTGTTAAGTTCTTGTGCATGAAGGTGCATCCCATATAAAAAAATGGTCACAAATGCGCAATCTAGTTTGAACACCTATGCAGATAGCATGTTGATCTGTTCATCATGTTGATTTATTGATCAGGAAGGTTAATAATGGAACTACTTGACTCAGGCTTGCCACTGCAAGCCTGAGTCAAGTAGTTCCATTATTAACCTTCCTGACTAAGGTTTTTGACTAAGGTTGACTAAGTGATGACTAGAAGACTGTCATTACCTCCCCAAGTCATTCATTCCTGTCTACCCAGTGGACACATTAGTCAATGTTCTGCTTCAGCATCCCCAAGTTTAGTTCCACCGTGCTGCCACAACTTTGTGAAGGCACAAAGTTGTGGCAGCACGGTGGAACTAAACTTGGGCACTGTCATAGATCTGCCCTCTCTTGTTCCTCTCTCAGCATCTGGCTTCTTCACACTGCTGGATGTGCCAACACTGCTTTATGATGTTGGCTAACCTGCCATGACCTTCAGTTAGGCTCTTACTTCAAGATAAATACACGTTTATAATCTTGAAGACCTTTGATTGTATTAAGGGATTCATCTGCCACTACAAAGTCCATGTTAACATTAGTATGCTGGCAGTATGCTATTGATCCAAAATCTCACCATGGTGAACGAAAGACTGACAGCTGCTATTGCCTTCCTAATCTTGGCATAAAGTTTCCAGCACCAGTGTAATCAGTTGGACACTAAAACCTAAGCACAATCCATGCAATCACAATTACAACAGTACTTCTTAGTATTTGTAATTTAGTTTATTGCGTATGTGAAGATATAACAGACACTGTTTCAGTTGGTTGCCTTCAATTATTTCTGAATTGCATGTTTTTAAGTACAACAGTCTGAGACCTTGTCTGTTTTATACCTTCAAAAATGCTAATTATAAATATTGAGGAATGCTGCAGCAATTGTGATGGTCTTCCTACTCTGCTCAGAAGAACTACCACTAGCACTGGTTCCCTCCCCAAAGACATTTGGTTACTGCTAGTTAGCTGTCAAAGATAGAAAGGCATGTGCACAGCATAGTTCTGGAAGTAGGTGAATACTCTAGCAGCATCTGACAGTTCTTCTTTTACTAGTTAGTGTCATGTAGGAACAGTACAGTGAAGATACTAAGTTCCTGCTTAAGGTGGTTTGAGACAGCTGCGGGTTCTTTGGGGCTAGAGCCTATATTCGCTGCTTGAAGAACTCACCAGCAATCATTTGTTCCACAACTTTGAATCTGTGTTGGTGGTTGTGGCTGCATAAATAAGATGATGCATGTTGGTTCACTGGCTGCGTTAGTCCATTCCCCTTGCTGTCACTGATAATGCCGTGGCTGTGTAAAGGCCTACACTTTGTGGGACCAGTCACATTCTCTTCTTCCTGCACATATTTTGTTTTATGAAAAGAAAGAAATAGTTTCTATTGAGAAAGTACAGTACAGTGCAAAATGTTGCGTATTAGGCAGCACAATATTTTGTGCTGCACTATAACGTTTAAATTTCTTTACTTTTAAAACAAATTGGAATCCTCTTTTAAAATTACTTTCTTTTCGAATGGAATGATTCAGATGTGCAACTAGCATTGCACTGCTAGTCCCAAATGGATATTGCCACTGTGTATCACTTGGCACTAGCAGTGCTCTGCAGGCACCGAGGGGGTCTTCTGCTGTGTGATTAACCTCATTTGCAGTTGATAGTCATAAAATGGCATGCTCTAAAAAATTAGAGCATGTCATTTTTAGACCATTACGGTCCTTTAAATACTTAATACTGCATCATCACTCCTAAAAAGTTTGTTACATCAAATATAAGGGCTGGTTTATTTAAAGCAACAACTACATGTGGTTCATATAATTGGATTGACAATAGCTATGGACTTTTGTAATTCATGTTTTTTTGCCATTAAAGGCATCACCTGCACAAAAAATATTGTACAGGTGATGCCTTTAATGGCAAAAAAAACATACAGTATGTCTGCTCAGTTTCAGAACACTCAATTATATTTATAGGAAGAATGATTTTAAAAATTGTTTAAATTTGGATTACTCATTTTAGCCAGATTTGCTACCCTGTTTTATAGCATTTGATTGATAGTAAGCATTTAACATAGACTTTCAGTTGAACATAAAACATTGTAGTGCAGGTATATTATACATTTATACAAATTAGTAAAAAAAATAGTCTTTATTGATACAGGTACTGTAAGATTGGCTAACTAGTGACAATGCATGACCTAACTATAATGTGAAGGAAAATTGAAAATATTTAAGAGCATAGGAACAGATGTTTGGCTGTACAAGCTATTGCTAAAAACACCTGCTACCCTTTCTTAAATATATTAATTTAGAAGAATTAACAAGCATAAGAAGACACTTCTAATGTGCTTAAAGATGTTAGGTTCTTCCATGTCTCTCAACATCTGGCTTTACATTTTCTTTTTATCATTTATTTTATTATGTACCATATATGTAATAAATAGTTTATGCAAACAAAATACACAAGTGCTTTCCCTTAACATTTTTACTTCAACTTAACAAGGGAATCAATATTTATTAACAATACAAATAAGAATCGTGGCTAATCCAACAATTTGTCCCTGGAGATAAAATACATAAAAACATAGTTTATACCAATATATAAATAACATAAATATAAGAATAAATATGTTGTATTATTATTATACCTAATTTATATAAAAAAAATACTAATACATTCAATAATAAACCAATGGATGCATCCATAAATCATTATATTCACTAAGTAGAATAGTAATAAAAATGTTAAAAAATATATATTTATACACATACACAAAGTATCTGCAAAATCCCTCATTGCATGGAATCACTATTTCTAAAGAATGTGAAAAAAACAGGAGTTCCCTTATCTCCTTCCCCAAATTTTAAGAAGATGTTTCCAGTTCCTGCTACTTATCTGGAGTTGTGGACTATGATTCCTAAAGTGGACGATGCTATATCCACTCTCGCTCAGAGAACTGCTATCCCATTAGAGCACAGTACTGACATAAAGGTGGAAGGTTACTTGCAAAGGTTGTTTAACCAGATGGGTCTCCTTTTCCAACCCACATTGGGTGTGGCTGCGGTTGCTGGAGCCACTACATTCTGTTGTTGTGACTCCTTATCTGACATGGTTCTTGTAGACACCCCATTGGAGGATATTTGGGATAGAATTAAAACTTTTAAAATGGCAAATTCTTTCATTTGTGATGCCATTATGCAAGTTATCTGTTTAAATACAAAATCTTCAGGATTTGCTGTTCCTCCAGGAGAGCACATTGGCTGAAATCTTGGTCAAGTCCAGACTACTTTCCTTAGCCTTTAAGACCTAATTTGGCCCAGGATTAGATTCCATTGTCTCCACGGTTAATGGGGGTAAGGGTGCTTTACTTCCCCAGAAAATCTAGCTATAAGGGTTGCCAATCTGGTCATTTTTGTCCCTTTCGTACAAATAAGGGACAGAGATCTCCAGCTTCCTCTAAGTCGAAACAGGCCAAAAGTACCTGGAAGCCAAATTAATCTTGGAACAAGAGCAAGCAGTCCAAGAAATCTGCCCCTGAAAATAAATAAATAAGCATGAAGGGTTGGCCCCTGATCCAGGCTTGGATCAAGTATGGGGCAGACTTTCCTTATTTCAGGCAGCTTGGTTTCAGGATGTTCAGGATCCATGGGAATTGAAGGTGAATTCTGTGGGATACAAGTTTCCTTTATCCAGGCTTTCTTCAAGGCCAGAAAAAAGAAGTTCCTTTTGAAGTCTGAAGAAGATCTGATTTCTATGGGTGTGGTTGTTCCCGTAACCCTATAGGAAAGGGGTTTTATTCAAATCTATTTATAGTTCCCAAAAATTAGGTGTCTCAACAAGTTTCATAGAGTTCCTTCTTCCAAAATAAAAACTATCAGATCTATCCTCCCCTGCTTCAGGAGGGAACATTTATGACCACGATAGATCTAAAGGATGCATATTCCCATTCACAAGGATCACCATCAGTTCCTTCGATTTGCAATCCTGGATTTTCATTATCAGTTTGTGGCTTTTCTTTTTGGTCTGGCTACTGCTCCGCAAATCTTGCAAGGTTTTGCAAGCTCTTCTGGCAGTGATCAAAGCTCAGGGTATTGTGGTACCCCTTATTTGGATGTTATCTTGGTTCAGACTCCCTCTTTTGATTCTGCAAGATCTCACACAGAGAGACTTTTGTGTCTCCTTCGATTTTCAATCTAGGAAAGAGCTCTCTTGGTCCCAGCATAAGAGTGTGCTTCCTGAAAACCATCATAGATTCTGTCTCTGAGGATCTTTTTAAGGGATCAGTGCTGATTCAAGCTTCAGGCTACCTGCTGTTTGTTACAATATTCAACTTGGCCCTCGGTGGCTCAGTGCATGGATGTAGTTGGACTCATAGTAGCTGCTACGGACAGTATTCCTTTTGCTCGTTTCCATCTGAGACCTCTTCAACTATGAATGCTCACACAATGGAATGGCAATCACTCTGACCTATCTCAGTTAATCAGTCTAGATCTGGGGGTGAGGCAGTCCCTGTCTTGGTTGATTTCTCAGGAACATCTGTCTCAGGGAGTTTGCTTCCTGAGACCGTCTTGGTAGATTCTGACTACAGATGCAAGTTTGATAGGCTGGGGAGCTGTATGGGGTCTCCTCAGAGTGCAGGAAACTTTCTGGACCCCTCTAATGGCATAGCCTCAGCTTTTGGTATGTCCACTTTATTTGATTCCAGTCAGACAATATCACTGCAGTGGCCTATATTAATCACCAGGGAAAGAGTCCATTGGAGATGAGAGGTCTCTTGTATCCTTTAGTGGGACGAGAAATTCTATTGTCTCATATCGGCCATTTACATTCCAGCTGTAGACAATTGGAAAGCAGATTTCCTAACCAGGCATACCTTCCATCTCAGAGAATAGTCGCTTCACCAGGAAGTGTTTTCCCTGAAAACCCTCAGATGGGGGGTTCCGGAGATAGACCTCATGGCTAATCAGCTAAATGCCAAGCCACCCAGATACGGGTCGATATTGAGGGACACTCGGGCTGAGCTGGTGGATGCATTAGTGGTTCCGTGGAGGTACAGTCTTGTATGTCTCTTTCCACCTCTTGCACTTCTTCCTTGTGTAATCACACAAGTAAAACAGGAAGGTGTCTCTGCAATTCTGGTTGCTCCGGCGTGGCCTTGCAGAACTTGGTTTGCTGATCTTGTGAAGATGTCATCTACTCCTCCCTGGAGACTGCCTTAGAGACCAGACCTTCTACAGCAAGGTCCATTTTATCATAAAAATCTAGATTCTCTGAGGCTGACTGTGTGGAGATTGAACTGCATACAGATTGTCCAGGAGAGGTTTCTCTGACAAGGTCATTGATACTTTAATTCAGGCTTGTAAACCTGTGACTAGATGCATTTAAGGGTATGGTGAACCTACTTGTCTTGGTGTGATGAACAAGGTTTTCCCTGGCACAAGGTGAAGGTTCCTCGTATCTTTTTGTATCTCCTGGAAGGCTTGGAGCCTTTTGGCTAGTTCTCTTAAGGATCAGATCTCTGCCCTTTCTGTTTTAAAAGGTTGGCTAGGTTACCAGATGTTTTGTCCTTTGTTCAGGCTTTTGCAAGCATTAGGCCTGTGTTTAATCTGTTGCTCCTCTGTGGCGTCTTAATTTTGTTCTTTGAGTTCTTCAGCAGGCTCCATTTGAGCTTATGCAATTCTATTGACATTAAGCTTTTGTCGTGGCTATTTCTTTTGCTTGCAGAGTTTCTGAATAAGCTGCTTTACGTGACCCACCATATTTTGTTTTTCATGCTGATAAGGCGGTTTTGCGTACTAAGTTGGGTTTTCTACCTAATGTTGTTTCTACCATTAATTTCAATCAGGAAATTATGGTGCCTTCTTTTTGTCCCAATCCTTCCTCTCAGAAGGAGCGTTTGTTACACAATTTGGATGTTGTCAGAGCTTTGAAGTTCTACCTTCATGCTACCAAGGAATTTTGTCAGGCCTCTTCGTTGTTCATTATGTATACTGGAAAGTGCAGGGGTCAAAAATCCACTTTGACCACCCTTTCTTTTTTGTTGAGAAGTCTAATCCGTATGGCCTATGTAGAGGCGGGTCAACAGTCTCCTTCTAGGATCACAGCTCATTCTACCCGTGCAGTATCTTTGTCTTGGGACTTTAAGAATTTGGCTTCCGTGGAACAGATCTGTAAAGTGGCTATGTGACCTTCTTTACATACCTTTACCAAGTTTTACAAATTTGCCTCAGCTGAGGATGCCTTTGGGAGAAAAGTGCTTCAAGCAGTGGTGCCTTCATTTTAGGACTGCCTCTGTTTTTTTCTTTCCCTCCCTATTCATTCTATCTCCTCTTCAGCTTGGGTATTGGTTTCCCACAGGTAGTGAACAAAATTGTAGACTCTCACTGCCATTAGAAAGAAAACAAAATTATGCTTACCTGATAAATTATTTTCTTTCTTGGCAGTGAGAGTCCATGATCCCGCCCTAAAATTTAAGTTTTCACTGCATTTTCTTTTTTCCTTCTGGTACCTCTGTTTTCCTTGTCTCTCTTTACTTTTCCTTATCCTCGGCTTGAATTACTGAGAGGGTAGAGGAAGAGGGAGGGATATTTATGGCTTTTGCTGGGGTGTCTTTGCCTCCTCCTGGTGGCCAGGTGTTGAATTCCCACAGGTAATGAATGAAATTGTGGACTCTCACTGTCAAGAAAGAAAAGAATCAGGTAAGCATAAACTTTTTTTTCTTCCACAGGACTGCCACTGGCTGGATGTTTTTTGTTCATTGCACCATTCTCGATACACCCTTGAAATTGTGGTACATGAAAAGTTCAGGAGTACTGCTGTTTCAGATATGATTGGTCCAGAACGTCTTGCATCTACTATCATGCCATGTTCAAAGTCCATTAGATCACTGCTCTTCCCTATTCTCGCTGCAGATTGTATGCTTAACTGATAGTAGGAAGGTTGTTCTTCTGTATTTATACCAAAACTGTGGCCAAGTGACGTGCAACTTAGTGAAACAAATCATTTGTGTTCACAGCAGGGCTGTACCTAATAAAGTGCCCAAAATGTGTATATACATACTACTGTTCTGGAAACATTTGATGTAAGGCAGTTTTGGATTCAAAATTCTTAGATACGCTTTTATGTGAAACCTTAAGGCCAATATAGGAGGATAACTAATGAACTATTAATATGGAACTGAACACTGTTGCTACTCACACAAGTTACTAATTAACATTTTTTATTTCTATTCTACTTGGTTCATACAGTGAATGCACCCATTAATTGATTATTGAATGTAATAGTATTTTTATAATATACATTAGGTATAATAATAAAACATATTTATTCATATATGTATTTTATTTATATATTTGTGTAAAAATATGATCTCTATGGACAAATTGCTGTATTAGCCACAATACTTATTTGGTTTTTTTTAGGCTGTATTGCTGTGAGGGAGAAAAGCATTTTAGAATTTTAGCAATATTTGTCTATAGGAAACTTTTAGAACATTGTGTTTTTGCTTAAACACTATCGGCTAGATTTAGAGTTTGGCGTTAGCCGTCAAAACCAGCGATAGAGGCTCCTAACGCTGGTTTTGGGCTACCGCTGGTATTTAGAGTTAGTCAGGAAAGGGTCTAACGCTCACTTTCCAGCCGTGACTTTTCCATACCGCAGATCCCCCTACGCCATTTGCGTATCCTATCTTTTCAATGGGATCTTTCTAACGCCGGTATTTAGAGTCTTGGCTGAAGTGAGCATTAGAAATCTACCGACAAAACTCCGGCCGCAGAAAAAAGTCAGGAGTTAAGAGCTTTCTGGGCTAATGCCGGTTCATAAAGCTCTTAACTACTGTGCTCTAAAGTACACTAACACCCATAAACTACCTATGTACCCCTAAACCGAGGCCCCCCCACATCGCTGCCACTCTATTAAAATTTTTTAACCCCTAATCTGCCGACCGCACACCGCCGCCACCTACGTTATCCCTATGTACCCCTAATCTGCTGCCCCTAACACCGCCGACCCCTATATTATATTTATTAACCCCTAATCTGCCGCCCCCAACGTTGCCTCCACCTACCTACAATTATTAACCCCTAATCTGCCGACCGGACCTCACCACTACTATAATAAAGTTATTAATCCCTAATCCGCCTCACTCCCGCCTCAAAAACCCTATAAGAAATAGTATTAACCCCTAATCTGCCCTCCCTAACATCGCCGACACCTAACTTCAAGTATTAACCCCTAATATGCCGACCGGACCTCGCCGCTACTGTAATAAATTTATTAACCCCTAAAGCTAAGTCTAACCTTAACACTAACACCCCCTAAGTTAAATATAATATAAATCTAACAAAATAAATTTACTCTTATTAAATAAATTATTCCTATTTAAAGCTAAATACTTACCTGTAAAATAAACCCTAATATAGCTACAATATAAATAATAATTATATTGTAGCTATCTTAGGATTTATTTTTATTTTACAGGCAACTTTCAATTTATTTTAACTAGGTACAATAGCTATTAAATAGTTATTAATTATTTAATAGCTACCTAGTTAAAATAAAGAGAAAATTACCTGTAAAATAAAAACTAACCTAAGTTACAATTACACCTAACACTACACTATACTTAAATAAATTATTCCTATTTAAAACTAAATACCTGTAAAATAAACCCTAAGATAGCTACAATGTAATTAATAATTACATTGTAGCTATTTTATGATTTATATTTATTTTACAGGTAACTTTGTATTTATTTTAGCTAGTTAGAATAGTTATTAAATAGTTATTAACTATTTAATAACTACCTAGCTAAAAGAAATACAAAATTACCTGTAAAATAAATCCTAACCTAAGTTACAATTAAACCTAACACTACATTATCATTAAATTAATAAAATAAATTAACTACAAAAACTACAATTAAATACAATTACATAAACTAACTAAAGTACAAAAAATAAAAAAAATAAATTACAAACATTTTAAAAATATTACAACAATTTTAAGCTAATTACACCTAATCTAAGCCCCCTAATAAAATAACAAAGCCCCCCAAAATAAAAAAAATTCCCTACCCTATTCTACATTAAAAAAGTTCAAAGCTCTTTTACCTTACCAGCCCTTAAAAGGGCCTTTTGTGGGGCATGCCCCAAAGAAAACTGCTCTTTTGCCTGTAAAAGAAAAATACAACCCCCCCCCAACATTAAAACCCACCACCCACATACCCCTAATCTAACCCAAACCCCCCTTAAAAAAACCTAACACTACCCCCCTGAAGATCATCCTACCTTGAGTCGTCTTCACTCAGCCGAGCCACAGATGGAACCGAAGAGGAGATCCAGAGCGGCAGAAGTGATCCTCCATGGGGCGCTGAAGAAGTCTTCCATCCGATGAAGTGATCCTCCAGGTGGCGCTGAAGAAGTCTTTCATCCGGGCGATGTCATCTTCCAAGCGGGGTCTTCAATCTTCTTCTTCAGGATCCATCTTCATTCCGCCAATGCGGAACATCCTTCTTCCCCAACGGACTACCGACGAATGAAGGCTCCTTTAAGGGACGTCATCCAAGATGGCGTCCCTCGAATTCCGATTGGCTGTTAGGATTCTATCAACCAATCGGAATTAAGGTAGGAAAAATCTGATTGGCTGATGGAATCAGCCAATCAGATTCAAGTTCAATCCGATTGGCTGATCCAATCAGCCAATGAGCTTGCATTCTATTGGCTGTTCCGATCAGCCAATAGAATGCAAGCTCAATCTGATTGGCTGATTGGATCAGCCAATCGGATTGAACTTGAATCTGATTGGCTGATTCCATCAGCCAATCAGATTTTTCCTACCTTAATTCCGATTGGCTGATAGGATTCTATCAGCCAATCGGAATTCGAGGGATGCCATCTTGGATGATGTCCCTTAAAGGAGCCTTCATTCATCGGTAGTCCGTCGGGGAAGAAGGATGTTCCGCGTCGGCGGAATGAAGATGGATCCTGAAGAAGAAGATTGAAGACCCCGCTTGGAAGATGACATCGCCCGGATGGAAGACTTCTTCAGTGCCGCCTGGAGGATCACTTCATCGGATGGAAGACTTCTTCAGCACCCCTTGGAGGATCACTTCTGCCGCTCCGGATCTCCTCTTCGGTTCCATCGGTGGCTCGGCTGAGTGAAGACGACTCAAGGTAGGATGATCTTCAGGGGGGTAGTGTTAGGTTTTTTTAAGGGGGGTTTGGGTTAGATTAGGGGTATGTGGGTGGTGGGTTTTAATGTTGGGGGATTGTATTTTTCTTTTACAGGCAAAAGAGCAGTTTTCTTTGGGGCATGCCTCACATAAGGCCCTTTTAAGGGCTGGTAAGGTAAAAGAGCTTTGAAATTTTTTAATGTAGAATAGGGTAGGGAATTTTTTTATTTTGGGGGGCTTTGTTATTTTATTAGGGGGCTTAGATTAGGTGTAATTAGCTTAAAATTGCTGTAATATTTTTAAAATGTTTGTAACTTATTTTTTTTATTTTTTGTAACTTAGCTTTTTTTATTTTTTGTACTTTAGTTAGTTTATGTAATTGTATTTAATTGTAGTTATTTGTAGTTAATTTATTTTATTAATTTAATGATAGTGTAGTGTTAGGTTTAATTGTAACTTAGGTTAGGATTTATTTTACAGGTAATTTTGTATTTCTTTTAGCTAGGTAGTTATTAAATAGTTAATAACTATTTAATAACTATTCTAACTAGCTAAAATAAATTAAAGTTACCTGTAAAATAAATATAAACCCTAAAATAGCTACAATGTAATTATTAATTACATTGTAGTTATCTTAGGGTTTATTTTACAGGTAAGTATTTAGTTTTAAATAGAAATAATTTATTAAAGTATAGTGTAGTGTTAGGTGTAATTGTAACTTAGGTTAGTTTTTATTTTACAGGTAAATTTCTCTTTATTTTAGCTAGGTAGCTATTAAATAGTTAATAACTATTTAATAGCTATTGTACCTAGTTAAAATAAATTGAAAGTTGCCTGTAAAATAAAAATAAATCCCAAGATAGCTACAATATAATTATTATTTATATTGTAGCTATATTAGGGTTTATTTTACAGGTAAGTATTTAGCTTTAAATAATTTATTTAATAAGAGTTAATTTATTTCATTAGATTTAAATTATATTTAACTTAGGGGGGTGTTAGGGTTAGGGCTAGACTTAGCTTTAGGGGTTAATAAATTTATTAGAGTAGCAGTGAGGTCCGGTTGGCAGATTAGGGGTTAATACTTGAAGTTAGGTGTCGGCGATGTTAGGGAGGGCAGATTAGGGGTTAATACTATTTATTATAGGGTTATTGAGGCGGGAGTGAGGCGTATTAGGGGTTAATAACTTTATTATAGTAGCAGTGAGGTCCGGTCGGCAGATTAGGGGTTAATAAGTGTAGGTAGGTGGAGGCGACGTTGGGGGCGGCAGATTAGGGGTTAATAAATATAATATAGGGGTTGGCGGTGTTAGGGGCAGCAGATTAGGGGTTCATAGGGATAACGTAGGTTGCGGCGGTGTACGGAGCGGCAGATTAGGGGTTAAAAAATATGCAGGGGTCAGCGATAGCGGGGGCAGCAGATTAGGGGTTAATAAGTGTAAGGTTAGGGGTGTTTAGACTCGGGGTACATGTTAGGGTGTTAGGTGCAGACTTAGGAAGTGTTTCCCCATAGGAAACAATGGGTCTGCGTTAGGAGCTGAACGCTGCTTTTTTGCAGGTGTTAGGTTTTTTTTCAGCTCAAACGGCCCCATTGTTTTCTATGGGGGAATCGTGCACGAGCACGTTTTTTAAGATGGCCGCGTCCGTAAGCACCGCTGGTATTTAGAGTTGCAGTGGCGGTAAATTATGCGCTACGCTCCCTTTTTGGAGCCTAACGCAGCCCTTCTGTGAACTCTAAATACCAGCGGTATTTAAAAGGTGCGGGGAAAAAAAGCCAGCGTTAACTACGTGGGTCGTTACCGACAAAACTCTAAATCTAGCCGTATGTATTAAACTATAGTTAAAATACCCCTCTATATCCAGATGAAAACAACTGATGTAAGCTAATTGTATTATATTAATGCAATATAAATTATTCAAAATAGCGACTAAACTTTCATTATTCAGACAGAACATGTAATTTTAAACAATTTACATATATTTAATGTGCTTTGTTCTCTTAGTATAGGTAAGCTCAGGAGCAGTAATGACTACTGGGAGCTAGCTGCTGATTGGTGGCTGCCAATATATGCCTCTTGTCAATGGCTCACCTGATGTGTTTCAGTTAGCTCCCAGTAGTGCATTGCTGCTTTTTCAGCAAAGGATACAAAGAGACAAACATATCAGTAATCTGCTTGCTGGACAGTGAAGCATCACCAGAATGGTCCAGACACAAGAACAGTGGTTTAATTATACCAAAGTTGTACTCATGGATTTAGACCAGTGCTTTCTTCTTCTCCTAAATCAGCATTGAACAGCGAGTCTTCCATACCCTGAATTATTTTGGGAGGAGAGTTACTTAAAGGGACAGTCTACAATAAAATTGTTTAAATTCGCTTTTTATTATTGAGGACACAACAAAATGATACAAGATCCGTAAATACATCCAAATGTTTGACAGCATTAGAAGTTGACATAAACATAACCAGAAAGGTAGGCATTTCAATAAGAAGGATGTAACCTTCAAATATCAAAGTGAGACATGTTGATATAAAACAGATGTAGGTCAGATCCATCAGTTATGCATTCAAGTATATAAAACCTAACTGACAATTTGCACGTGTCCCTCAATATCTTTTATAATATATTCATAAAATAACCACTTAAAGGGACATTAAACCGCAACATTTTCTTTCATGATTCAGATATAAAATACAATTTTAAACAACATTCCTATTTACTTCTATTATCTAATTTGCTTCATTCTTTAGATATCTTTTGTTAAAGAAATAGCAATACACATGGGTGAGCCAATCACATGAGGAATCTAAGTGCAGCCACCAATCAGAAGCTACTGAGCCTATCTAGATATGCTTTAAAGGAAAGAATGTCAAGAGAATGAAGCAAATTAGATTATAGAAGTAAATTAGAAAGTAGTTTAAAATGGTATTCTCCATCTGCATCATGAAAGAAAAAAATTGGTTTTAATGTCCCTTTAACCATATTAACTAACCTAACATTACCAAACTACTTTAGGACCTAAGAGTTGTGGATTGATGGCATCCCCTTAGGCCTAGCAAATGAGAGATGTGGGGGGGAGGAGGAAAAAACAAAAAAAAACAACAAGAGTTAGAAGGATTCAATAAGGAGTGCCTCAGAGTCTCGCGTTCCGTTCTGAGAGGGTCTTGATGTAAACAATGTTTTCCATTCTCCCCTTAGGGCCGCCTCCAACATTATCTCATGATGCACAAAAGGCTGATGCTCTGTAGGCAGTTTTTCTAAGAGACACTTCCACTTCCTTAAAAACGCAGTAGTCTGTGCTTAGTATCCCAACAAACACCCTGTTGTTCAATAAATTGTTTGAATAGAATCCTTTTAAATTGTGTCACCGTTGGGGCCGATCTAGAGCACCATAAGATTAAGATGCAGTACCTTGTGCTGCTAACATTAACCCATGTAAACAGGTATATATTAGTGGTATTAAAAGAAATATCAATACACAGGGTTGTTTTAAACCAGTATTGTAAATATCCCCAAAACCGTTTAATCAAAGGGGGCAATTAAAGAAGTAATGAACTAGAGAGAGGTCAGGGAACTGACATTTTATGCACTTGTTTGGGTGTTGAGGGTTCCATTTTGCCCTTCTGCTATGGGTGATGTAGTCTCTGTTAATTAACCCAATTTGTGCCTCCCTCAGTGTCAATGCCAGAGTAGCTGCCTTGGTTTTCATGAGACTATTCTTAATATCTTGGATGGACACCTCGTTTGTGGTGACCAATCTCAATTTCTCCAAATCACTCGATTGAGCTTTAGTAGTATGATGTCGAAGGATTTCCTGATAGATTTCTGAGATCGAAAAGCTCCCCATATTAAAAGCAACCTGGGGGATCGCAAATGGAGCTTGACTCCAGAACCCTGAGTTAGCATCCATTAGCGCTTTAACATAGTGCCTAATCTGCAGATTTACATAGAAATGTTGGTTCAGAAGGTTGAAGGTGGCTTTCAGATCCTGGAATGTTTTTACGGTGTGCGACAGTGGATCCAGAAAATCTCCCACCCTCTGCAGCCCCCTCCAACCCCATATGCCAAAGGGAGCATGCTCATCTCCCCCAGGGAAACAAGGTTTACCTCTAATGGGTATATATTTGGGAGCAGGGTGCAGGTGCAGTAGTTTGTGTGCCTGCAACCAGGCTGTGAGAGGGTCCCTGTATAGGAAGTTATTCTTTATATGCTGAGGCAAGTCTCTCAGTTGGCATTGGAGGATTTTGTTGTCCTTCATTCCACGAATGGAAGTGGGGCTGGAGAAGAGCTCCCTTGTCCCAGCTACATGGGTATTCTGCTTAGGAATTATTTTTGATCCTTTTAATGAAGTATTTTCTGTCGGAGGTCAGGAAGGCCTAGATTCTTCCTCTTGCCTCCTTCTGTCCACTGTTCAGTCTCAGTGAATCAGTGTCCGATTCCATTAGAGAGTTCAGCAGTTCTGCATGCTCAGTCATTGGAATGGGGCTGTCGACAAGAGTCTCTTTCCAGTGGTGGGAGGTGTCTGGGACTCGTTGAGACCCGCCGGGGAATTAGGAAATGGTAGATCGCTCGCTTATCAGGTGAGACACTTTGACCCACTTTATAGAATCCCCTTACCCATTTTCTACACTCCTCCCTAGTTGTTAGGACACCATTTTTTTTAACTCTTAGTTCTCTTAGAGTCTTTTTGACTCCGTATTATATCTAATTTAAATTATGCCCTGTAGGAACAGTCACTGTTAATTTCCTTTCTCTTTGGCTTTGTTAGCGCTATCCCAGTCCCCCAATTCTTTGTACCAAGTTTGGTTTTCTTTTTAAAAAAAATTTGGACAGAGATTTTAATCAGGAACTTGTTGTTCCTTCTCCCTGTCCTAATTTTTTGTCTCATAAAAACGTCTGTTGCACAACTTAGATGTTGTGCGGGCCCTTAGATTTTATCTACAGGCTTCAAGGGACTTTCATCAGTCTTCTGTATTGTTTGTTGTTTTTCTGGCATTATGGCCAGAAGGCTTATGCCACTTATTTTTCTCTCTGGTTGAGAAGTGTTATTCGTCGGGCTTTTGAGCCTGCTGGACAGCAATCACCTGAGATAATTACTGCTCTCTCCACTAGGCCGGTGTTTTCTTCTTGGGCCTTCAAGAAGGAGGCCTCTGTAGAATGGATTTGTAAGGCGGCGACTTGGCATTTTTTTGCTAATTTTTCCTATAGTCAAAAGAAACCTCAGCTGAGGCCAAAGAAGCAGTGGTACCTTCTGTTTAGGTTGACTATCTTGTCCCTCCCGTATCATCTGTGTCCTCTAGCTTGGGTATTGATTCCCAATAGTAATAAATTATGCTTACCTGATAAATTTCTTGACATGGTGAGTCCACGGCCCTCCATATTTTTCAGACAGGTTTTTTTAATATAAACCTCAGGCACCTCTGCACCTTGTGTTATTTTCTTTCTCTCCTTTCCTTTGGTCGAATGACTGGAGTTTGTGGGAAGGGATACTTAACAGCTCTGCTGTGGTGCTCTTTGCCTCCTCCTGCTGGCCAGGAGTCATATTCCCAACAGTAATTAATGATGATCCGTGGACTCACCGTGTCAAGAAATAAATAAATTTATCAGGTTAGCATAAATTTTCTTTTTTTCTTTTTGTTTCTTTTTTAAGTTTCTTTCATGTAAGTGGCAAGAGTCCATGAGCTTGTGACATATGGAATATACATTCCTACCAGGAGGGGGCAAAGTTTCCCAAACCTCAAAATGCTTATAAATACACCTCCCACCACACTCATTCCTCTGTTTTACAAACTTTGCCTCCTGTGGAGGTGGTGAAGTAAGTTTGTGCTTGATTTCTTCTATGATAGGCGCTTCTAAGCATTTTAAAGCCTAATTCCTCTCAGAGTACAGTTTTTTTCAGAGGGATGTGAAGAGAGTATCACCTGTTGATTTCATGGTTTCACTCATGGGAAATCTTTTCAAAGGCTCTCTGTTATTCATTCTTTACTTCCCTTTTCAGATTGACAATGTACTCTTTTACCATTACCTCTCCGACACTCTCAAAGGCTCTCTGTTATTCATTCTCTACTACACCTTTCAGATCGACGATGTACTCTTTTACCATGACCTCTGCGACACTCTCAGCTATGTTTAGTGGTTTATGTTATATTATAAAGTTTTAAATATATGTGTTTACTTATATTTGCCATGAGTCTGGTCTATGTATATTTCCCTTTTGCAGTCTAGCAGTTTCAGTATGAGAATCATGTTTTAGGAAGTTTATTTAAATTTGTATTCTTACCTGGGGTTTCCGTATTTTTTTTTCAATTTATCTTGTTTTTCCTTAATTTTTGCGAGCAAATCTAGGCTTGCGTGGATGCAAAATGCTGTTATTTATTGCGTCATTCTTGGCGAGAATTTTTTTTTGCCATGAAGTTGCGCCTATAGTGGCGCTAGTTTCGTCATTTCCTGCGTCTTTATTGACGCTAGTTATTTTGGGGCAAAGTCACACTTGTTATGACGTGAGTTGCTTTATTTCCTGGTGTTGGTTTGGCGGCAAAAACATTTTTCACCTCCTTTTGCGTCATGCGTCATACTTGGCGCCAAAAAAATGTATTTAAAATTTTTATTTTACCCCACTTTTATGCTTCTTGCTCTCTTTATATTATAGAGAGCTATGCCGTTTGCTTTTTTGCCTATTTTTTTATTATAATATTTTTTTCCCATTCCTGAAGCTGCTATATGAGGAAATTGAATATTTTGTTTAAATGTTAATTTTTTTCCTTTTACATTTTGCAAGATGTCTCTCTCAGACTGATCCTGACTTTGATGTTACTGTAGAAACTAAGATGCCCTGAACACATTTCTTTAACAAGCTAAGTGTGTTTTTATTGTCAAGCTGATTTTATTCTCTTCAGCTCAATTATGTGGCATTTATTTATCTTATTTCATGCTGCTGATGTTTCTATATCTACAAATACATTTACTGTTTTTTAATTTTTCAGTTTAATGTACCTGATTAATTCTGCAGATTTCACATGTTATTACTGCAATCATAAGAAGGCTATGACTGTTTTTGTGTCTTCAAATAAACTTATAAGGTCCTTCCAAAATTGTTATAAGATTTAATCAATTTTGTTTTGACTGACAGCATACTTAAGTTTATTCTACAGATGAGGGTTTCTTTGGCTTAAAGGATCCTGCATCAGAGACTGTATTTGACAAAATCTTCATTTTTATTTTTTGTACATTTTTTGTTCTTTATTAAGGAAGTTTTGATAATTTTAGGTATTAGGAGTCTAGTCCTCCTATTAAATGTGTTATATTCATTTAAATATTTCTTTAAATTGCTCCTGAGGTTTTTTTTCCTATTCTAGATGCTATCTATTATATGTTTGCTCGAATGGATTAAACCTAATTCCTTTTTGGGAATGTACTACTATTTCTATGGAAGTTAGTACTTATTTTCAGGATCTTTTTAATTTTCAATCTTACCTTAACCCCTTAATGACAACTGACGTACCAGGTACGTCATGCATTAACAACCAGTTAATGACAATAGACGTACCTGGTACGTCAGTTGTCTAAGAGAGTGCTGGAAGCGATCGCAATCGCTTC
This sequence comes from Bombina bombina, assembly GCF_027579735.1. Taxonomy (NCBI): domain Eukaryota; kingdom Metazoa; phylum Chordata; class Amphibia; order Anura; family Bombinatoridae; genus Bombina; species Bombina bombina. The sequence continues at coordinate 853,972,306 of NC_069500.1, read as the reverse complement.
CAGCAGCTCTCAGGGTATTGCAGTGATGCCTCCATATGGAGGCATCCTGCAATACCTTTTCAGAAGACTCCGATGCAGAGAGAGCCACTCTGTGGCCCTCTCTGCACCGGTAGCGATGGTGCCGGTTCGTTGGTGGGTGGGAGCATAACAGGGAGGGCGGGTGGGCGGCCCCATCGCTACCCGGCATCCGGTTCCTGTAAGTGCAATGTGCACGCCGGGTGCCGGGAGCGCGCGGAGGGCGCGCGTGCGCCCGTGCGCCGTGCAGCGCGCGATTAGCTGGCCACTGACACCAATGAGGAGGGAAGAGGGGGGGAAAAAAAGAATTAAAAAAAAAAATATATATAAGGATCTGGAGGGGGAGGGGGGTTGGGTATTGTGGGGGGCTGCTACACTACAGAAAACATTAAAAATTGCAAAAAAGATAAAAAAAACACTTGTTTTTGGGGCAAATTGGGTACTGGCAGACAGCTGCCAGTACCCAAGATGGCGGCAATTAGGTAGGGGAGAGGGTTAGAGAGCTGGGGGGGGGGGATCATGGAGGTTGGGGCTAAGGCAGGGGGTCCATCACAGCTAAAACATTTTATTTTTTTTTATTAAAAAAAAGAAAAACTCCTTTTATTTAGTACTGGCAGACTTTCTGCCAGTACTTAAGATGGCGGGGACAATTGTGGGGTGGGGGAGGGAAGAGAACTGTTTGGGAGGGATCAGGGGGTGGGATGTGTCAGGTGGGAGGCTGATCTCTACCCTAAAGCTAAAATTAACCCTGCAAGCTCCCTACAACCTACCTAATTAACCCCTTCACTGCTGGGCAAAATTTACGTGTGGTGCACAGCAGCATTTAGTGGCCTTCTAATTACCAAAAAGCAATGCCAAAGCCATATATGTCTGCTATTTCTGAACAAAGGGGATCCCAAAGAAGCTTTTACAACAATTTGTGCCATAATAGCACAAGCTGTTTGTAAATACTTTCAGTGAGAAACCTAAAATTGTGAAAAATGAATTTTTTTTAATTGTTTCGCTCGCATTTGGCGGTGAAATAGTGGCATAAAAATATATCAAAATGGCCTAGATCAATACTTGGGGTTGTCTACTACACTACCCTAAAGCTAAAATTAACCATGCAAGGCTCCCTACAACCTACCTAATTAACCCCTTAACTGCTGGGCATAATTTACGTGTGGTGCGCAGCAGCATTTAGCGGCCTTCTACTTACCAAAAAAGCAACCCCAAAGCCATATAAGTCTGCTATTTCTGAACAAAGGGGATCCCAAAGAAGCATTTACAACCATTTGTGCCTTAATTGCAGAAGCTGTTTGTAAATAATTTCAGTGGGAAACCTAAAGTTTGTGACAAAATTTGTGAAAAAGTGAACTTTTTTTTTTTATTTGATGACATTTGGCGGATGAAATGGTGGCATGAAATATACCAAAATGGGCCTAGATCAATACTTTGGGTTGTCTTCTAAAAAAATATATATACATGGTCAAGGGATATTCAGGTATTCCTGACAGATATCAGGGTTCCAATGTAACTAGCGCTAATTTTGAAAAAAAGTTGTTTGGAAATAGCAAAGTTGCTACTTGTATTTATGGCCCTATAACTTGCAAAAAAAGTAAAGAACATGTAAACATTGGGTATTTCTAAACTCAGGACAAAATTTAGAAACTATTTAGCATAGGTGTTTTTTGGTGATTGTAGATGTGTAACAGATTTTGGGGGTCAAAGTTAGAAAAAGTGTGTTTTTTTCAATTTTTTCCTCATATTTTATATTTTTTTATAGGAAATTATAAGATATGATGAAAATAATGGTATCCTTAGAAAGTCCATTTAATGGCGAAAAAAACGGTATATAATATGTGTGGGTACAGTAAATGAGTAAGAGGGAAATTACAGCTAAACACAAACACCGCAGAAATGTAAAAATAGCCATTGTCATTAAAGGTAAGAAAATTGAAAAATGGTCCGGTCATTAAGGGGTTAAAAGAGCATATTTACATACTGTTTATATTCTTAGTTCAGCTATAGCTATGACTGACATTGCTGCTCTCTCAACTTTATTGTTGGACAGTTAGTATAAGCAGTTTTCATATTCTGAAGTACATAACACTGTTCATTTACTTCAAAATGTATTCATTTTATTTATGATACTATCTGCTAGATTACGAGTCTTGCGTTAGCCTTAAAAAGCAGCGTTGAGAGGTCCCAACGCTACTTTTTAATGCCCGCTGGTATTACGAGTCTGGCAGGTCTTGCTCACTTTTCTTCCGTGACTCGAGCATACCGCAAATCCCCTTATGTCAATTGTTTATCCTATCTTTTTAATGGGATTTTCCTAACGCCGGTATTACGTGTCTTGGAAGAAGTGAGCCGTAGACCCTCTCCTGTCCAGATTCCTACTGCATTTAAAAGTCAGTAGTTAAGAGTTTTATGGGCTAACGCCGTAACATAAAACTCTTATCTAAAGTGCTAAAAAGTACACAAACACCCATAAACTACCTATTAACCCCTAAACCGAGCCCCCCCCCCCCCACATTGCAAACACTTAAATACATTTTTTAACCCCTAATCTGCCGACCGGACATCGCTGCCACTTCAATAAATATATTAACCCCTAAACCGCCTGCACTCCCACCTCGCAAACAGTTAAAATTTTATTAACCCCTAATCTGCCATCCCTAACATCGCCGACACCTACCTACATGTATTAACCCCTATCTGCTGCCGCCCCCAACGTCGCCGCAACTATATTAAATTTATTAACCCCAAAATCTAAGTCTAACCCTAACCCTAACACCACCCTAACTTAAATATAATTTAAATAAAACGAAATAAAATTACTATAATTAAATAAATTATTCCTATTTAAAACTAAATACTTACTGATAAAATAAACCCTAAGCTAGGTACAATATAACTAATAATTACATTGTATCTAGCTTAGGTTTTATTTTTATTTTACAGGCAAGTTTGTGTTTTATTTTAACAAAGGTAGAATAGTTATTAAATAGTTATTAACTAGCTAAAATAAATACAAATTTACCTGTAAAATAAAACCTAACCTAAGTTACAATTACACCTAACACTACACTGTAATTAAATAAATTACCTAAACTAACTACAATTAAATACAATTAAATTAAATAAACTAAAGTACGGAAAAAAACACTAAAATACAAAAAATAATGAAGTAATTACAAGAATTTTAAACTAATTACACCTCATCTAATCCCCCTAATAAAATAACCCCCCCCAAATAAAAAAAATCCCTACCCTATACTAAATTACAAATAGCCCTTAAAAGGGCTTTTTTGCGGGGCATTGCCCCAAAGTAATCAGCTCTATTACCTGTAAAAAAAAATACAATACCCCCAACAATAAAACCCACCACCCACACACCCAACCCTACTCTAAAACCCACCCAATCCCCCCTTAATAAAACCTAACACTAACCCCCTTGAAGATCACCCTACCCTTGAGACGTCTTCACCAAACCGGGCAGAAGTGGTCCTCCAGAGGGGACAGAAGTCTTCATCCGATAGGGCCAGAAGAGGACCTCCAGATGGACAGAAGTCATCATCCAGACGGCATCTTCTATCTTCATCCATCCGACGAGGAGTGGCTCCATCTTGAAGACATCTGAAGCAGAGCATCCGTCCAGACCGATGACTACCCGACGAATGACGGTTCCTTTAACCCTTTAAGGGACACAGCTCTCAGTTTCCTCAATTGTTTTATGACGGAAACATTCCGTCATATGTCCTTAAGAGGTTAAATGATGTCATCCAAGATGCATCCCTTGAATTCCGATTGGCTGATAGGATTTTATCAGCCAATCGGAATTAAGGTAGGAAAAATCCTATTGGCTGATGCAATCAGCCAATAGGATTGAAGTTCAATCCTATTGGCTGATCCAATCAGCCAATAGGATTGAGCTTGCATTCTATTGGCTGTTCCAATCAGCCAATAGAATGCAAGCTCAATCCTATTGGCTGATTGCATCAGCCAATAAGGATTTTTCCTACCTTAAATCCGATTGGCTGATAGAATCAGCCAATCGGAATTCAAGGGACGCCATCTTGGATGACATCATTTTAAGGAACCGTCATTCGTTGGGTAGTCGTCGGTCTGGATGGATGCTCCACGTCGAATGTCTTCAAGATGGAGCGGCTCCTCGTTGGATGGATGAAGATAGAAGATGCTGTCTGGATGAAGACTTCTGCCTGTCTGGAGGTCCTCTTCTGGCCGGATCGGATGAAGACTTCTGCCCTTCTGGAGGACCACTTCTGCCCGATTTGGTGAAGATGTCTCATGGTAGGGCGATCTTCAAGGGAGTTAGTGTTAGGTTTTATTAAGGGGGGATTGGGTGAGGTTTAGAGTAGGGTTGGGTGTGTGGGTGGTGGGTTTTAATGTTGGGGGGTATTGTATTTTTTTTTACAGGTAAAAGAGCTGATTACTTTGGGGCAATGCCCCGCAAAAAGCCCTTTTAAGGGCTATTTGTAATTTAGTATAGGGTAGGGATTTTTTTTTATTTTGGGCTGCTTTTTTATTTTATTAGGGGATTAGATTAGGTGTAATTAGTTTAAAATTCTTGTAATTATTTCATTATTTTTTGTATTTTAGTGGTTTTTTTCGTACTTTAGTTTATTTAATTTAATTGTATTTCATTGTAGTTAGTTTAGGTAATTTATTTAATTATAGTGTAGTGTTAGGTGTTATTGTAACTTAGGTTAGGTTTTATTTTACAGGTAAATTTGTATTTATTTTAGCTAGGTAGTTATTAAATAGTTAATAACTATTTAATAACTATTCTACCTAGTTAAAATAAATACAAAGTTGCCTGTAAAATAAAAATAAATCCTAAACTAGCTACAATGTAACTATTAGTTTTAAATAGGAATAATTAATTTAATTTTAGTTATTTTATTTAAATTATTTTAAATTAGGGTTAGGGTTAGGGGTTAGACTTAGGTTTAGGGGTTAATATATTTATTATAATGGCGACGTTGGGGTGGCAGATTAGGGGTTAATAAGTGTAGGTAGGTGGCGGCGACATTGGGGGAGGCAGAGTAGGGGTTAATAAATAAAATGTAGGGTTCGGTGATGTTGGGGGCAGCAGATTATGGGTTCATTAGTATAATGTAGGTGGCGGCAGTGTCTGGATCGGCAGATTAGGGGTTAATAATATAATGCAGGTGTCGGCGATGTCGGGGTTGGCAAATTAGGGGTTAATAAGTGTAAGATTAGGGGTGTTTAGACTCAGGGTTCATGTTAGGGTGTTAGGTGTAGACATAAATTTACTTTCCCCATAGGAATCAATGGGGCTGAGTTAGGAGCTGAACGCTGCTTTTTTTTTCAGAAGATTCTGCCCCATTGATTCCTATGGGGAAATCGTGCACGAGCACGTTTAGCCAGCTCACTGCTACCGTAAGCAGCGCTGGTATTACAGTGAGATGTGGAGCTAAAGTTTGCTCTCCGCTCACTTTTTAGAGGCTAACGCCGGGTTGAAAAAAACCTGTAATACCAGCGTTGTCTGTAAGTGTACGGTGACCTGAAACTGCTCGTTAGCACCACACCCCTGTTACCGCAAAACTTGTAATCTTGCTGTATATTTGTTGTCATTTAAGATTAATTTCAAATCTATGTTTTTAGCTTTTCTATTTAGAAGAGCTTCATGGTTTTAATCTTGAATTTTGACATGGTCTAAATATATTTTATTATCTCTACCTTATTAGGATAATAATTTGTTTTGATTTCTATTATCTCTACTATATCTGGAGGTAAAAGTGTTTTTCTGCCCTACTTTTTGGCCGGTGATGTAGATCAGTTGGTAAAGGCCCTGACTCCAAAAGCTTGTTCTAAGATCCAAGGGTCACAGATTCATATCCGGCAGGGTCGATGCAGGCCTTCGGCCTTTTGAGGTCAATAAAATGTGTACCGTTTATTTGAGTAATAATAAAAACTATTACTATTCAGCTGCCAATTTGGTTAACTCCGAGTGCAAAAAAAAAAGCGTTTTTTTGAGTCCTACTAGGAATAAAGTGCTATACAAATACTAGTTAGTAAGACTACATGAAGGTGCGGTTCTCAAACCAGTTCTTCTGGTGGGGGGCAGATGAAGTTATTTTTGGAGGGATTCAGTCCAAAGTCTATAGAATAATATTCTTAGGGTTTTAAATAGATTTTTAGAATGAGACCTGATATGGGAAGATTCTTTCGTTCTCATGTTTCAATACACTCTGTGAAGGTTCAGGTTTTTTTCCGAAATATATTCAGAACTGGAATTTTTTTTCAGAGGTGTTTGTACCAGTTCCTTAGCAGAACAGGGTTTGGGTTTCTATTCAAATCTATTCTTTGTCCCAAAGAAGGAAGATTCATTCAGACCAAACTTGGATCTGAAAGCTTTAAATTTTGTGGGTGTCCCAACTTTCAAGATGGCAACTATAAGGTATATTATGCCTTTTGTTCAGCAAAAGTTCACAATAGTTGTATGGGATGCTTATCCTCACATTCCAATTCATTCAGATCACTTTTGGTTTCTGAGATTCTCTTTTCTAGGCAAGCTTTACCAATTTGTCGCTTTTCCATTTGGTCTAGCGACAGCTCCAAGAATCTTTTCGAAGGTTCTCGGTGCCCTTCTATCTGTAATCAGAGGGCAGGGTATTGCAGTGTTTTCCTTATTTTAGATGATATCTTGGTACTTAGCTCAATCCTTTTCATTTAACAGAATCTCACATGAATAAACTAGTGTTGTTTTTTTTTCAAAGACATGGTTGGAGGATCAGTTTACCTAAGAGTTTTGTGATTCCTCAGGCAAGGGTCACCTTTTTAGGTTTCCAGATAAATTCAGTGTCCATGAATCTGTCTTTAACAGTCAAGAGACGAATGAAATTAGTTTTAGCCTGTCTAAACCTTCAGTCTCTATTATTGCCTTCAGGGAAGTTTTTAGATTTCATGACTGCAGCATAGGATGCAATCCCCTTTGCTCGTTTTCTTATGAGACCTTTGAAGCTTTGCATGCTGAATCTATGGTGCAGGGATTATTCTCAGGTATCACAGTTGATACTAAACCCATTTTTTTAAAGGGATACTAAAAAAATGATTCAGATAGAGTGTGCAATACTCTGTGGCATATGTCAATCATCAGGGAGGGACTCACAGTCCTTCAGCGATGAAAATAAGTATCTCAAATACTGTCAGGGTGCCAGTAATCAGACTGAGATGAGACGTGCAAAAATAATCACACCTTTATTAATAGCAAAAAATAATAAAAAGTCCACAAGTCAAATAACAAGCCAGGAGTCAAAACCAGAGCTGGTAGTCAGACGAGCCAAGTCAGGAGCCAAAGCGAATAGTCAGACCGAGCTGGAATCAGGAACAAGGAAAATAGCAGAGTCAGGAACACACCAGGGATCAGGAACCAGGAAGGATTCACACCACTCTTGCCATAAAAGGAAGTGCAGGAAATGAGCAGTATCCCCCACAATGCACCATAGTCAGCAAGAGAGGCGAGTAAAATGGCAGCAGCGCATTGCAAACAAACAGGGAAAAGACCCTGACAAATACTTCTTTGGGCGTAATTCAATTCCTGTCTAATTTCTGCAATTCATTTCCCAGGTGTAGACAATTGGGAGGCGAATTATCTCAGCCACCAGACTTTACATCCAGGGGAGTGGTTTCTCCATTCAGATGTGTTTTTCTCAGATTGTACAGATGTGGGGCCTTCCAGAAATAGTTCTGATGGCCTTCATCTAAACAAGAAATTTCCCAGATAGCTTTCCAGGTTCAGTGATCCACAGGCAGAGATGGTGGTTACATTAACAGTTTCTTGTTTTGATAACAGTTTCTTGTTTTGTTAACAGTTTTCTTGTTTTCTGCTTACATTTTTCCACCTCTGGTTCTCCTTTCAAGGGTGATCTCCAAGATCATAATGGAACAGTCTCATGTGTTTCTGGTAGCACCAGCATGGCCTCACAGGTTTGGTATGTGGATCTTGTCTGAATGTCCAGTTGCCAGCCTTGGCCACTTCCTCTAAGGCCAGACTTTCTGTCTCAAAGGCAGTTTTTCCATCAGGATCTCAAATTGTTAAATTTGAAGGTATGGAATTTTAACGCTTAGTGCTTAGTCATAGAGGTGTCTCTGACTCAGTAGTTAACTTTATGTTACAGGCCCTTAAATCTGTTTCAAGAAAGATTTATCGGGTTTGGAAAACCCATATTTCATGGTGTTCTTTTCATAAATTCTCTTGGCATTCTTTAGAATTCCTAGAATTTTGTAAATTTTTCAGGATGGTTTGGATAAGGTTTTGTCTGCAAGTACTTTGAAGGTACAAATTTCTGCTCTTTCTGTTTTATTTTATAGAAAGATTGCTAAACTTACTGATATTCACTGTTTTGTTCAGGCTTTGGTTCGTATCAAAACCTGTTATTAAATTAATTTCTCCTTCTTGGAGTCTAAATTTGGTTTTAAGGATTTTGCAGGCTCCTTCTTTTGAGCCTATTCATTCTTTGAAATATTAAACTACTTCCTTGGAAAGTGTTGTTTCTTTTGGCTATCTCTTCTGCTAGAAGAGTTTCTGAGTTATCAGATCTCTCTTGTGAGCCTCCTTATCTGATTTTCCATCAAGATAAAGCTTTTTTGCAGACTCAATTCAAATTTCTTTCTAAAGTTGTGAATTCTATTCTATTAGTAGGGAATTCTATTCTATTAGTAGGGAAATTGTTGTTCCTTCTTTGTGTCTTAATCCTAAGAATTCTCTGGAAAGATCTTTACATTCTTTGGATTTCAGAAAGACTAGTCTATTTGTTATTTTTTCTGGTTCCAGGAAAGGTCAGAAAGCCCTTTCCGTTTCTTTGGCATCTTGGTTAAAGCTTTTTGACTCACAAAGCTTATTTGTAGGGAGGGCAGTTTCCGTCTCAGAGAATGCATCACATTCTCTGAGATGGAAACGTCTCAGGGAATTAAAGCTCATTCTACTTGATCAGTCGTTTCGTCTTGGGGTTTTAAAGAATGAAGCTTCGGGTGATCAGATTTTGCAAAAGCAGCAACTTGACTTTCTTCGCATACATTTACTAAATTTTATTATTTTGATGTATTTGTTTCTTTTGAAGCAGTTTTTGGTAGAAAAGTTCTTCAGGCAGCTGTCTCAGTTTGATTTTAATGCTTATGATTAAGTTTTTTGGAAGTTTATAAGAAAAAAAACAACTATTGTTTGGATTTAATTTCTCAGCAGAAATAGCTGTTGTTATTTTATCCCTCCTTCTCTAGTGACTCTTCTGTGGACTTCCACATCTTGGGTATTTTATCCCATACGTCACTAGCTCATGGACTCTTGCCATCTACATGAAAGAAAACATAATTTATGTAAGAACTTACCTGATAAAGCAATTTCTTTCATAGTGGTGAGAGTGGTGAGAGTCCTTGAGACCCACCCTCTTTTGTGGTGGTTATGATTTTTTTGTATAAAGAGCACAATATTTTTTCAGTTCCTCTCTTTGTATGCTTTTTTTACTCCTTTTTACACAACTGAGGCATTTTGAGGTTTGGGAAACTTTGCCCCCTCCTGGTAGGAATGTATATCCCATTACGTCACTAGCTCATGGACTCTTGCCACTATGAAAGAAATTAATTAATCAGGTAAGTTCTTACATACAGTATGTTTTTTTTATTTTCTGTGTGGGTAATTAAAGGGACACTCAGGTTAAATTAAATTTTCATGATTTCGGTACAGCATGTAATTTTAAACAACTTTCCAATTTACTTCCATTAAAAAAAATGTGCACAGTCTTTTATATTTACACTTTCTGAGTCACCAGGTCCTACTGAGCATGTGCAAGAATTCACAGACTATATGTATATGCATTTGTGATTGGCTGATTACTATCACATGGTATAGGGGAGTGGAAATAGACATAACTTTTAAATTTGTTTGAAAAAATCTACTACTCATTTGAAATTCAGAGACAATGCTGTTGTATTGTCTTGTTGTCTTGCATTTGTTGATTATGCAAATCTACTGTGTTTACTGGTCCTTTAAGGAAGGGTTTTTTTTTTTTTTACTTGTTTGGGCCTACCTAGACTATACATTTAACACAGTAACTCTTGGAGCCTGCTTTAAAAGGGTCTGCTGCAGTGATTATCTGTTAAAGTAAGATTGTCTGTTTAAGTATAGCAGTTAGCTAAACAAGGTAGTTAGGCAAACAAGGATTTGGAGTAACCAAGGGGAAATATAATTAATATTTTTAAGTTAAACCTTTTAGCAAGAATATGTGAGAATCTCATTCAGCATACAGCTTGCCATATGTTTGCATCACTGGAGCAGCCACTTCAGGGATTATATGTTTGTGGCAAGTGTGAGCATATTGTCTCTTTAGAAACTCGTATTGGAGTTCTGGAGGAATGAATAGCAACACTGCATGAAATTCAGACACTTGAATTTGGATAGGACTGAGCTAGATGTTAATGGTTCTAGCAGTGGGAATGGGGAGGATTCAGATGAGGAGACTCCAGAAACTAGCTGGGTCACAGTCAGAGGGTAAGGTAAAGGTAAGCAGAAGAGACAGGCAAGTTCTCTGCTTGTACACCCCAACAGATTTGCAAGATTAAGTGAAGATGTTGGGGATATCAGTTCAGGGGTGGCAATTTCAGAGAGGGCTGTTTTGCCTAGTATAGTAAACAGTCCTTTAGTCATGGAAGAGGAGCATTCTATGGTGGGCAGTCCTTCAGACATGGTAGAGGGGCATACTATAGTTAACAGTCCTTCGGACATGGAAGAGGGGCATACAATTCAGGGCCTGAGGCAGACTGTTGGTGGTAGGAGACTCTATTATTAGGAAGCTTGATAGGGTAATTTTTCATCCAGACCTTTTAAATAGATCAGTTTGCTGTCTTCCAGAGGCTCATGTTAGGCATAATGTGGAGCATATTGATAGATTGTTAGAGGGATATCGGTCTGATCCTGCAGACTTCAGGGAGTTATGTAGCAAGCTTAAAGCAAGGACCTACAAAGTAATATTTTTTGAGATATTACCAGTGCCGTGTGCTAACTCAGTAAGGCAGAAGGAACTAAGGTCTGTTAATTCATGGTTAAAAACATGGTGTAAAAATGAGGGGTTTGACTTTTTAGAGCACTGGGCTGACTTTTCACTTGGGTACAATTTGTACAGTAAGGATGGATTGCACCTGAATGACATGGGTGCAGGTGTGTTGGGGGGAAAGGATGTTAGCATGTTTAGATAATCTATTAAACTAGACAAAGGGGGAGGGTCAGTTAGAACACAATAGAACAGATAGAGTCTGTGAATATGTCACTTCTATAGTATCTCAAGGAAGGGGTGACTTAAGAAATGTAATATTAGAAAGTATGGAGGAAAGCACACCAGGTAGCAGCAAAAAGCACATGAAAATTAAATGTATGACAACAAATTCAAGAAGCATGACGATTAATATGGGGGAGCTGGAGCTCTTAGTTGCAGAAGAGGACTATGACATTATCAGTATAACCGAAACTTGGTGGAATGATTCACATGACTGGGCAGTTAACTTATGGGGGTATACTTTATTTAGGAGGGACAGGAATAATAAAAGGGGTGGAGGAATCTGCATGTATATTAAACCTAACCTTAAACCTACAATAAGGGAAGATATTTATGATACAGGTGACAATGTAGAGACCCTGTGGGTTAAAATTAAGAGTGGGGGAAAAAAATCCTAAAATATATTACTTGGAACATGCTACAAGCCCCCCAACATTAGTGACCTGGAGGAAACTCAACTACTTATGCAAATAGTTAAGGCTGCTAATAATAGTGCTGTAATTATGCAAGATTTTAACTACCCTGATATAAACGGGGACAACGAAACTAGTAATTTAGCTAAGGGGGATAGATTTTTAAATGTTCTCAGGGATAACTTCTTGTCACAATTAATAAAGGAGCCAACTAGGGGTAACGATATATTGGATTTAGTGCTCTCAAACAATACAGATATAATATCAAACATAGAAGTCAAAGAACATTTGGGTAACAGTGATCATAACATGGTCACATTTGAAATCTTTTTTCATAAGTAGTGTCTTAAAGGTTTAGCTAAGACTTTTAATTTTAAGAAAGCAAAATTCAACGATTTAAGGAAATCATTAATTAACATAAATTGTGACAAAGTATTCTCTAATAAAAATACAGAGGATACATGGATAACATTTAAAACTTTGCTAAATAAATATACATATCAACAAATATCATATGGTTTTAAAAATAACAAATCCAAGCCAATATGGCTAAATAAAAATGTGTTAAGGGAAATTAGGAAAAAACATAGGGCATTTAAATTATACAAAGAAAATAGTACAGACTCAACATAACATCTTTATAAGGAATTTAACAATGCATGCAAAAAAGCAATCAAATTTGCCAAAATGGAAAATTAAAAATTAATTGCTAAGGATTCTAAGTTTAACCCTAAAAGGTTCTTTAAGTACACAAATAGCAAAAAATCTAAGGAGGACAATATAGGTACATTAAAATGCATGGAGAAGGCTGAGGTACTAAATCAGTTCTTTTCTTCAGTATACAAAAGAGAGGAACCAATGGAGGATACTTTGGAACAAACTAGAACATGCCAGCACATACCATTAACTGGGTTATGTATAGAGGATATCAGGAAAAAATGGATAATATTCAGGTAAATAAAACTCCAGGCCCAGATGGAATTCACCCAAGGGTATTTTTAAATCAGCATGGTTTTATCAGAAATAGATTATGTCATACTAATATAATTAGATTATATGAGGAAGTAAGTAAAAATATAGATAAAAGGGAATCAGTTGATGTGATATACTTAAATTTTGCAAAGGCTTTTGATACAGTGCCACATGAGAGATTAATGCACAAAATTAAGGGACTGGGAATAGCTGAACATGTTAGCTCATGGATAAATAACTGGATAAAATATAGGGAGCAACGAGTAGTAGTGAATAGATCATACTCAGATTGGACAAAGGTAATCAGTGGAGTCCCCAAGGAATCAGTAGTGGGCCCTGTTCATTTTAATATTTTTATAAATGACTTGGAGCTAGGATTAAATAGCGACATCTCTATTTTTGCAGATGATACTAAGTTAAGTAAGGTCATTAGGTCAGAGCAGGATGATCTTTTGTTACAAAGGGATCTTCAAAATTATAAGTATGGGCAGGAATATGAAAAATGAGATTTAATATGAGAAAATGCAAGGTTCTACATTTTCTAAGTAAAAGTAAGCAGTCAACGTATTATTTAAATGGGAGAAGACTTAGCCAAACAGAGGAGGAAAGGGATTTGGGAGTAGTAATGCATAACAAGCTAAAGATGGGTGCACAATGCAGGGCAGCGTCTACAAAGGCTAATAAGATGTATTAAAAGAGGCATTGAGGGGGCGTGTCCTAACAGCATTCTAGTAAGGACGCACATCTCAAGAGCTCCGGAGGAATTTTTGATAAACCGCCGAATATCAAATCCTTATAACAGCATCTACATAAGATTTCTAAGTTATAGCATTGCCCCACTTTGTGAGGCTCTAATACAGCTTTGCTTTGCTGTTTGCATGAAACTGGAGCCACGGATTAGACACAGAAGGCCTAGAGCGGCGGCTCAACATTAGGTGAAACCTCCCCCGGGAAACCGGGTTACACTACCATAACTGGACTGCGTAGGTTTATCATTAAATATTGCATCCCTTTTCTTTCATACCCCAGTACGAGGAGATACATGAAAGAAAACATAATTTATGTAAGAACTTACCTGATAAAGCAATTTCTTTCATAGTGGTGAGAGTGGTGAGAGTCCTTGAGACCCACCCTCTTTTGTGGTGGTTATGATTTTTTTGTATAAAAGCACAATATTTTTTCCAGTTCCTCTCTTTGTATGCTTTTTTACTCCTTTTTACACAACTGAGGCATTTTGAGGTTTGGGAAACTTTGCCCCCTCCTGGTAGGAATGTATATCCCATACGTCACTAGCTCATGGACTCTTGCCACTATGAAAGAAATTAATTAATCAGGTAAGTTCTTACATACAGTATGTTTTTTTTATTTTCTGTGTGGGTAATTAAAGGGACACTCAGGTTAAATTAAATTTTCATGATTTCGGTACAGCATGTAATTTTAAACAACTTTCCAATTTACTTCCATTAAAAAAAAATGTGCACAGTCTTTTATATTTACACTTTCTGAGTCACCAGGTCCTACTGAGCATGTGCAAGAATTCACAGACTATATGTATATGCATTTGTGATTGGCTGATTACTATCACATGGTATAGGGGAGTGGAAATAGACATAACTTTTAAATTTGTTTGAAAAAATCTACTACTCATTTGAAATTCAGAGACAATGCTGTTGTATTGTCTTGTTGTCTTGCATTTGTTGATTATGCAAATCTACTGTGTTTACTGGTCCTTTAAGGAAGGGTTTTTTTTTTTTTTACTTGTTTGGGCCTACCTAGACTATACATTTAACACAGTAACTCTTGGAGCCTGCTTTAAAAGGGTCTGCTGCAGTGATTATCTGTTAAAGTAAGATTGTCTGTTTAAGTATAGCAGTTAGCTAAACAAGGTAGTTAGGCAAACAAGGATTTGGAGTAACCAAGGGGAAATATAATTTAATATTTTTAAGTTAAACCTTTTAGCAAGAATATGTGAGAATCTCATTCAGCATACAGCTTGCCATATGTTTGCATCACTGGAGCAGCCACTTCAGGGATTATATGTTTGTGGCAAGTGGTGAGCATATTGTCTCTTTAGAAACTCGTATTGGAGTTCTGGAGGAATGAATAGCAACACTGCATGAAATTCAGACACTTGAATTTGGATAGGACTGAGCTAGATGTTAATTGGTTCTAGCAGTGGGAATGGGGAGGATTCAGATGAGGAGACTCCAGAAACTAGCTGGGTCACAGTCAGAGGGTAAGGTAAAGGTAAGCAGAAGAGACAGGCAAGTTCTCTGCTTGTACACCCCAACAGATTTGCAAGATTAAGTGAAGATGTTGGGGATATCAGTTCAGGGGTGGCAATTTCAGAGAGGGCTGTTTTGCCTAGTATAGTAAACAGTCCTTTAGTCGTGGAAGAGGAGCATTCTATGGTGGGCAGTCCTTCAGACATGGTAGAGGGGCATACTATAGTTAACAGTCCTTCGGACATGGAAGAGGGGCATACAATTCAGGGCCTGAGGCAGACTGTTGGTGGTAGGAGACTCTATTATTAGGAAGCTTGATAGGGTAATTTTTCATCCAGACCTTTAAATAGATCAGTTTGCTGTCTTCCAGAGGGCTCATGTTAGGCATAATGTGGAGCGTATTGATAGATTGTTAGAGGGATATCGGTCTGATCCTGCAGACTTCAGGGAGTTATGTAGCAAGCTTAAAGCAAGGACCTACAAAGTAATATTTTTTGAGATATTACCAGTGCCGTGTGCTAACTCAGTAAGGCAGAAGGAACTAAGGTCTGTTAATTGATGGTTAAAAACATGGTGTAAAAATGAGGGGTTTGACTTTTTAGAGCACTGGGCTGACTTTTCACTTGGGTACAATTTGTACAGTAAGGATGGATTGCACCTGAATGACATGGGTGCAGGTGTGTTGGGGGGAAAGGATGTTAGCATGTTTAGATAATCTATTAAACTAGACAAAGGGGGAGGGTCAGTTAGAACACAATAGAACAGATAGAGTCTGTGAATATGTCACTTCTATAGTATCTCAAGGAAGGGGTGACTTAAGAAATGTAATATTAGAAAGTATGGAGGAAAGCACACCAGGTAGCAGCAAAAAGCACATGAAAATTAAATGTATGACAACAAATTCAAGAAGCATGACGATTAATATGGGGGAGCTGGAGCTCTTAGTTGCAGAAGAGGACTATGACATTATCAGTATAACCGAAACTTGGTGGAATGATTCACATGACTGGGCAGTTAACTTAGAGAGGTATACTTTATTTAGGAGGGACAGGAATAATAAAAGGGGTGGAGGAATCTGCATGTATATTAAACCTAACCTTAAACCTACAATAAGGGAAGATATTTATGATACAGGTGACAATGTAGAGACCCTGTGGGTTAAAATTAAGAGTGGGGGAAAAAAATCCTAAAATATATTACTTGGAACATGCTACAAGCCCCCCAACATTAGTGACCTGGAGGAAACTCAACTACTTATGCAAATAGTTAAGGCTGCTAATAATAGTGCTGTAATTATGCAAGATTTTAACTACCCTGATATAAACGGGGACAACGAAACTAGTAATTTAGCTAAGGGGGATAGATTTTTAAATGTTCTCAGGGATAACATCTTGTCACAATTAATAAAGGAGCCAACTAGGGGTAACGATATATTGGATTTAGTGCTCTCAAACAATACAGATATAATATCAAACATAGAAGTCAAAGAACATTTGGGTAACAGTGATCATAACATGGTCACATTTGAAATCTTTTTTCATAAGTAGTGTCTTAAAGGTTTAGCTAAGACTTTTAATTTTAAGAAAGCAAAATTCAACGATTTAAGGAAATCATTAATTAACATAAATTGTGACAAAGTATTCTCTAATAAAAATACAGAGGATACATGGATAACATTTAAAACTTTGCTAAATAAATATACATATCAACAAATATCATATGGTTTTAAAAATAACAAATCCAAGCCAATATGGCTAAATAAAAATGTGTTAAGTGAAATTAGGAAAAACCATAGGGCATTTAAATTATACAAAGAAAATAGTACAGACTCAACATAACATCTTTATAAGGAATTTAACAATGCATGCAAAAAAGCAATCAAATTTGCCAAAATGGAAAATTAAAAATTAATTGCTAAGGATTCTAAGTTTAACCCTAAAAGGTTCTTTAAGTACACAAATAGCAAAAAATCTAAGGAGGACAATATAGGTACATTAAAATGCATGGAGAAGGATGAGGTACTAAATCAGTTCTTTTCTTCAGTATACAAAAGAGAGGAACCAATGGAGGATACTTTGGAACAAACTAGAACATGCCAGCACATACCATTAACTGGGTTATGTATAGAGGATATCAGGAAAAAATGGATAATATTCAGGTAAATAAAACTCCAGGCCCAGATGGAATTCACCCAAGGGTATTTTTAAATCAGCATGGTTTTATCAGAAATAGATTATGTCATACTAATATAATTAGATTATATGAGGAAGTAAGTAAAAATATAGATAAAAGGGAATCAGTTGATGTGATATACTTAAATTTTGCAAAGGCTTTTGATACAGTGCCACATGAGAGATTAATGCACAAAATTAAGGGACTGGGAATAGCTGAACATGTTAGCTCATGGATAAATAACTGGATAAAATATAGGGAGCAACGAGTAGTAGTGAATAGATCATACTCAGATTGGACAAAGGTAATCAGTGGAGTCCCCAAGGAATCAGTAGTGGGCCCTGTTCATTTTAATATTTTTATAAATGACTTGGAGCTAGGATTAAATAGCGACATCTCTATTTTTGAAGATGATACTAAGTTAAGTAAGGTCATTAGGTCAGAGCAGGATGATCTTTTGTTACAAAGGGATCTTCAAAAATTATAAGTATGGGCAGGAATATGAAAAATGAGATTTAATATGAGAAAATGCAAGGTTCTACATTTTCTAAGTAAAAGTAAGCAGTCAACGTATTATTTAAATGGGAGAAAACTTAGCCAAACAGAGGAGGAAAGGGATTTGCATAAAAATCGAAAGAGAGAGAACAGCACTCCATGAGATAGAACAGAAGCTGGAATAACTTCCATGCATGTTCATTTTTATTAAATTCCTCAGGGTGCCAGTTCTTTTTGCACACTATGCCCCTTCACAGAGAAAAAATATCCTGAAGCATATCAGTCTGACCCTGCCCAATGACAGTCCAGCGCCGAAATACCAGGCAATTCTTCTCTGAACAAGGGAAGCAACAACCCCAGACGATCGTTTCGGCCTTCTATGGGCCTCGTCAGTGAGGTGCAGTTGTATCTCTCTAAGGGCAAGTGTGTATGGAGTCCACGTCTGGTTTCCCCATTACTCTTAGGGTGACCCAAGAATAATTTGCATAAAAATCGAAAGAGAGAGAACAGCACTCCATGAGATAGAACAGAAGCTGGAATAACTTCCATGCATGTTCATTTTTATTAAATTCCTCAGGGTGCCAGTTCTTTTTGCACACTATGCCCCCTTCACAGAGAAAAAATATCCTGAAGCATATCAGTCTGACCCTGCCCAATGACAGTCCAGCGCCGAAATACCAGGCAATTCTTCTCTGAACAAGGGAAGCAACAACCCCAGACGATCGTTTCGGCCTTCTATGGGCCTCGTCAGTGAGGTGCAGTTGTATCTCTCTAAGGGCAAGTGTGTATGGAGTCCACGTCTGGTTTCCCCATTACTCTTAGGGTGACCCAAGAATAATTTGCATAAAAATCGAAAGAGAGAGAACAGCACTCCATGAGATAGAACAGAAGCTGGAATAACTTCCATGCATGTTCATTTTTATTAAATTCCTCAGGGTGCCAGTTCTTTTTGCACACTATGCCCCTTCACAGAGAAAAAATATCCTGAAGCATATCAGTCTGACCCTGCCCAATGACAGTCCAGCGCCGAAATACCAGGCAATTCTTCTCTGAACAAGGGAAGCAACAACCCCAGACGATCGTTTCGGCCTTCTATGGCCTCGTCAGTGAGGTGCAGTTGTATCTCTCTAAGGGCAAGTGTGTATGGAGTCCACGTCTGGTTTCCCCATTACTCTTAGGGTGACCCAAGAATAATTTGCATAAAAATCGAAAGAGAGAGAACAGCACTCCATGAGATAGAACAGAAGCTGGAATAACTTCCATGCATGTTCATTTTTATTAAATTCCTCAGGGTGCCAGTTCTTTTTGCACACTATGCCCCTTCACAGAGAAAAAATATCCTGAAGCATATCAGTCTGACCCTGCCCAATGACAGTCCAGCGCCGAAATACCAGGCAATTCTTCTCTGAACAAGGGAAGCAACAACCCCAGACGATCGTTTCGGCCTTCTATGGGCCTCGTCAGTGAGGTGCAGTTGTATCTCTCTAAGGGCAAGTGTGTATGGAGTCCACGTCTGGTTTCCCCATTACTCTTAGGGTGACCCAAGAATAATTTGCATAAAAATCGAAAGAGAGAGAACAGCACTCCATGAGATAGAACAGAAGCTGGAATAACTTCCATGCATGTTCATTTTTATTAAATTCCTCAGGGTGCCAGTTCTTTTTGCACACTATGCCCCTTCACAGAGAAAAAATATCCTGAAGCATATCAGTCTGACCCTACCCAATGACAGTCCAGCGCCGAAATACCAGGCAATTCTTCTCTGAACAAGGGAAGCAACAACCCCAGACGATCGTTTCGGCCTTCTATGGGCCTCGTCAGTGAGGTGCAGTTGTATCTCTCTAAGGGCAAGTGTGTATGGAGTCCACGTCTGGTTTCCCCATTACTCTTAGGGTGACCCAAGAATTATTTGCATAAAAATCGAAAGAGAGAGAACAGCAGGAAAGGAAAGGGATTTGGGAGTAGTAATGCATAACAAGCTAAAGATGGGTGCACAATGCAGGGCAGCGTCTACAAAGGCTAATAAGATGTATTAAAAGAGGCATTGAGGGGGCGTGTCCTAACAGCGTTCTAGTAAGGACGCACATCTCAAGAGCTCCGGAGGAATTTTTGATAAACCGACGAATATCAAATCCTTATAACAGCATCTACATAAGATTTCTAAGTTATAGCATTGCCCCACTTTGTGAGGCTCTAATACAGCTTTGCTTTGCTGTTTGCATGAAACTGGAGCCACGGATTAGACACAGAAGGCCTAGAGCGGCGGCTCAACATTAGGTGAAACCTCCCCCGGGAAACCGGGTTACACTACCATAACTGGACTGCGTAGGTTTATCATTAAATATTGCATCCCTTTTCTTTCATACCCCAGTACGAGGAGATACACAGTGAATTCATACCCAGCGATCATGCCTGGTGAGAAGCTATTACAGCACCTTGACACCATCTTCAGTAGAATGGAGGAGCTGCTGCAGTCTCTAATGGACAAATCGCTACCAGACTATATTATAAGAGATTTAGCAGAGGACGCTACGGGACTTCCCCTGCCAGTCGATTGCATAATGGATCCTGTTCAGGAATATGGCTCACCACTAAAAAAGACCCCTATCACTAAGGCGCTAATACAAGAAGACAGACCACGGGAATCACTAGATGATTTTACTTACACTCCGGCAACAAGGGCCCACCGGAAACTTCAACTAAAATCTAACAGTCAGCCTTATAAGAAAATCAATACCACAAAAAAAACAACAACAACCAAACTGTCGCTATGGAAAAGGGGCAAGAAAATGGCGTCTAATCTCCCGGGCGCGCCAATTCTCAGACTCACCACAGCTGACCGATCACTAATAAATCTGATCAAACGCGGTAAAAACCGCATCCAGAAGACACCATGGACTGTTCATTCCACATTGGGTCCCCGACAAGTAAGAGAGGTCTTTGGATCCTCACCTCTTCTCTCCACCGCATCGCTAATGGGATTTAATACAACCGGCAAATTAACTTGAACTTTACATTACTCACATAGACTTGGCATTTTTCATCAAGCCCTTACCGGGATCCCTGACATGGACGTTAGCTGTGCTCATGATATAGTATTTGCATGTAGAAAGAGATCTGACCCGGGTTAAAACTGGAAGAGACAATTCTTATTTCTGGTCTGTTTAGTTAAGTTTATGTGTTTCCTGATTGGCGATACCGTTTAAAGTAAAGTTAAGTTTTTGTTTTCCTAAACAATGTGAGTTTTAGAATGCAGTCACACACAAACCCTCTATAACATCACCTAATGCGTAGCTGACTTGTTTCACTCTACACTTTATTCAGTGATCATCTCTGTTATGTGCCTTTAGTGT
The DNA here is from genome assembly GCF_027579735.1 of Bombina bombina. NCBI lineage: Eukaryota > Metazoa > Chordata > Amphibia > Anura > Bombinatoridae > Bombina > Bombina bombina. The sequence continues at coordinate 853,951,364 of NC_069500.1, read as the reverse complement.
AAATACTTAAAAGAGACAACTATGGGATATATACATGTTCCTACATATATAACCACCATTACAGATCTTATATATCATTGTCCTGTGCTTTGGTCCCCACTTTGCGGCCAGCGGCCGGGGCCGTGTGGGGGCTAGGGCACTAGATTATTCTGCACGGAACACACAGTGATAGCATACACTTGATTAGGAAGAGAAAATAACCACACAATCTCTTTTACATATTTTATATTTACTTTCTAATTCCCTGGAGGGTAACATTACTTTACTCAAGCTGACAATTTCTGTTTTATATCATGAGAGAGGTTTGCTTATATATGTTTATGCTGTATTACATTTATCCCATTTGTTTTATACTCCCCACTCTATGGCTGTAATACCACATTTTTTTTTCATAGAGAGATCTCAAACCTAGCATTATAATAGTTGGCCCAGTCCTGGCCATATTTATTTGTTAAATGTTTTCTTTATAAAAACACTAACTCCATGGCAGTGTTTTACATGGTCATGTCATTTTATAACTTATATATTTTCCTCTCACATACCTAGGGCAATGTTGACTTTTGTATTATTGTGGCTGGTCCAGTTTTGGTCTTTTTGGTTTAATCTTTGTAACTTTAAAACTGTGCATCTTATTACCTTGAATGGTTGTATAGCGTTGATTTTTCATATTTTAGATGCAAATTTTCTTTGTTTGTTTTCTCTTTTTTGTTTTTGTTTTAAGCACAATCCCCTGGAATTGGACTTACATAGCCGCACAGGTCCAAAAGTGACCTATTATGTTAAAATAAGGGGAAGAAAAATGAGGACTTATCAATATCTTAAATCAGATATGACATGAATATTTGATTTGCTGTTTACCTATTGAGATATCTGTATTTTAATTATTTTCTTTGACCTCAATAAAAATATTAATAAAAAAAAAAAAAAAAAAAGAGGCATTGATTCAAGGGAGGAAAGCATAATTCTGTCACTATAAAAATTCCTGGTAAGACATCACCTTGAGTATGGAGTGCAGTTCTGGGGATAAAGATATTGCAGAACTAGAAAAAGTTCAGAGAAGGGCCACAAAGCTAATAAGGGGAATGGAGAATTTAAGCTATGAGGAGAGGCTAGCCAAACTGGGTCTATTTTCTTTAGAAAAAAGGCGCTTGAGAGGTGATAGGATTACTTTATATATTGTATTACTTCCAAGCTCCATTCACGCTGTGGCTAGGGCTTCTGCTAGAATCCCCCCCAGTCATCTGGGTTATTGAGTACCTTGTTACTCCAGTGAAATGCTTCTCCACTCACTATCATTGCCTTCTCGGCTCCTGCATAGTTCAAGTATTAGATGGCCATCCCCTATGGCTGCAGCTAATGAAGGAGAAGTACCAAGCCTATTATTACTTTAACAAATTTGACCTTATACAGCAAGTTATCAACATCTCTACCCGATAAATGAGAATTTATAACAAGATGGCAAAGTTCATGATCATGGACACCCTCAGCAGGGAAGCAGAAATATCTCAGCTGATTCGTAGCCATTTTAGTGAGCTCAAACAGAGTTTAGTCTCATTGCTATCATGTGGCCCAACCCTTCACCCTAAACAGTCTATACCACCACTAGACTTACAGCGGCATTCATTGAGCGAACAAACTATATCCCTGAACTTAGACACCATCAAGGGAACCTACTTCACTATAGCAGAACACACTATACTAAGTCCTGCCATTGACTTGTTAGAAGGTCCAGAGTATCCCAGTAAGGCACAGAGAGTCATATTTACACCCCAACAAAACGGGACATTGGACTTTACAGAGAGACCCCTAGAGGTCAAAGCGGTGGAAGGGTCCGAAGCATATGTCACTCGGGGAGGTGTGGCCCAGCCTCCCGGAGTATAGCGAGGATATGGCATATACATTGTGTGATGTGAGGCAAAGTCTTCGACAGCGATTGCTGCTCCACTGCTTACCAATCTCCTGCTCCACTGCTTACCAATGTAAGCAATGGAGCAGGAGACTTTCACAAAGGTCCTAGTAAACAGACCATTCAAGTACAAACCCCATAAGGAACATGTGAGGACTGGAGTGGGATAATTGAGATCAGCTGAAAATCTGTCTTTGACTTTTGCTAGTAACTATTAACTGTTGTACTTATCCCTGCAGGATGTTCTTAAGGTTTCTTTAATAATATATGCTTTATAAAGTCTTGTACAAACATTACTTCCAGGTTATTGTTAAATCAGTTTGCCCAATAGAAGTAGCTTGATAGGCGTTATTGTTGGTATTATGCATACTATTATTTATACTGGATTTTATGAAGGTTCTCAACCTGAGTTTTCTGTCCAGTATATACTCATGTGCTCTATGGGTATATGTTTTAGAGGCATATTAGCGTCTGTCCTGCTTATAGTTATATCTCTTCTTTAGAAACAATACTTCTGTTAGCTGCCCTCATCCACACTAATGTTGGTTATGCCGCAGTTTATTTGTTAGCTCATTAGGTTAATACATATATTAGAACACTGCTTCCTACCAATGTGGTTATTTGCTCTATTTGTCTAACCTATACATAGTTTCAGAAACTTTATGTTGTTGAACATAGTTTGTAAATTATCTGTTAATAATTTTTGGGCACCCTTCATCTAACCTTTATCTAAAGTAGTGTCCCTTTAGGGTTAGTCTATAACTTATATGCATTACCCAGCTCAGCTTCAGTATGCCAGTTTCCCTTCTTGATCTGGCTTAATACATAGATGTAATGTATATTTCAGTTTACAATGCTACTATTATGTTAGAGTTAAATCATATAAAGCTTGCAAGTTTATTATTAGGTAACACTCATCTGGCTTGGATGAAGACTTTGGCCTGCTTGGATGAAGACTTCGGCCCGCTTGGATGAAGACTTCTGTCGGCTTGGATGAAGACTTCTGCCGGCTTTGATGAGGACTTCTGCCGCTTCATTGGGGATGGATGTCTTCCAATCAGCCAATAGAATGCAAGCTCAATCCTATTGGCTGATTGGATCAATCCTATTGGCTGATAGGATTGCATTTTTTTTTCACCTTTAATTTCCGATTGGCTGATAGAATTCTTTCAGCCAATCGGAATTCAAGGGACACCATCTTGGATGATGTCCCTTAAAGGAACCTTCATTTTTCATTCTTCATTAGCCGTCAGAAGAAGAGGATGCTCCGCGCCAGATGCCTTGAAGATGGAGCCGCTCCGTGCCGGATGGATCAAAATAGAAGATGCCGTCTGGATGAAGACTTCTGCCGGCTTGGATGAAGACTTCTGCCCGCTTGGATGAAGACTTCGGCCCGCTTGGATGAAGACTTCGGCCCGCTTGGATGAAGACTTCTGCCGGCTTGGATGAAGACTTCTGTCGGCTTGGATGAAGACTTCTGGCGGCTTCGATGAGGACTTCTGCGCTTCATTGAGGATGGATGTCTGGTCTTCAAAAACTGTAAATGGATCTTCGGGGATTAGTGTTCGTTTTTTTTTAAGGGTTTATTGGGTGAGTTTTATTTTTAGCTTAGGGTTTGGGCGGAAAAAGAGCTAAATGCCCTTTTAAGGACAATGCCCATCCAAATGCCCTTTTCAGGGCACTGGGGAGCTTAGGTTTTTTAGATAGGATTTTATTCGGGGGGTTTGATTGTGTGGGTGGTGGGTTTTACTGTTGGGGGGTTGTTAGTATTTTTTTTTACAGGTAAAAGAGCTGATTTCTTTGGGGCAATGCCCCACAAAAGGCCCTTTTAAGGGCCATTGGTAGTTTAGTTTAGGCTAGGGTTTTATTTATTTTGGGGGGGGCTATAGTTAAACAGTTGCTCATTCCAAGGTTTTGAGCATCATTTAACAGCATATATTATACATCGTACTCTACCTACCCCTACGACAGTACTTAAGCCAGACATAGAAATTAAGTTTTACGCATTTAACTCTTAGGTATAGACCATCTTGCCATATAGAACATACAACGCTACTATGACCTTCTATGGTTTATTATAATTGTCCCCATTTATACTGTCAAGCTAAAGACGAGAACACCACCTTATATATGAGTTCTGTTAACTAGTAACCAGTATCCTAAGGTGTTGTAAATTGAGAGTTAGTCTAAGGCTTCTTTTGAACTGTTTGCTTCATACCAGGACCTGGTTTCATTGACTAAAGTTCTTGCTAGAAATCTGCTATTGCGCTCATGCTATACTATTATATACCATACTCACCACACTTAACATATAAATTGTCCAGTTCTTTGATCTATTCAAATGGTAAAGAGATTCTGTATGGTCCATTGGAATTATTCACTAAACAACTTGGTTATAGCCAATACTACATTTTCTCCATCTACTTTAACCAAAAATAACTTACAAGCTCCCACTTTGTAAACATCAGAAAATATATCTAAACACCCACCACCCCAAATTATTATGCTCTTGGTTCTATTACGGAAGCAGCTGATTAGATGCTACTTTCCGGATGAATAGATATAGTAAGTTCACATAACCACACTTCCGCTTAGTACTATACCCTGGGCACAGAGGATTTATGTACTTGAAAAATAATTTTTGTTTAGCTACTGTTATATCCTTGTGTGTTATAGACAATGCTCTATATGGGATGGTTATAGAGTAGCCTACTTGGTTTTCTCCTTATCTATCTATATCACCAGGAACTGCTAAAATTATATTGTAGTATACTTCCTTAAAGGGACACTGAATCCATTTTTTTTTCATGATTCAGATAGAGCATGACATTTTAAGCAACTTTCTAATTTACTCCTATTATCAATTTTTCTTCGTTCTCTTGCTATCTTTATTTTAAAAGCAGGAATGTAAATCTTAGCAGCCAGCCCATTTTGGGTTCAGCATCATGGATAGCACTTGTTTATTGGAGGATTACATTTACCCACCAATAAGCAAGCATACCCCAGGTTCTCAACCAAAAATGGTCCGGCTCCTATGCATCACATTCCTGCTTTTTAAATAAATATAGCAAGAGAACAAAGAAAAAATTATAATAAGAGTAAATTAGAATGTTGCTTAATATTGCATGCTCTATCTGAATCATTAAAGAAAACAGTTGGGTTTAGTGTCCCTTTAATGTTAATTCTAATCCCTACCCTACTAATCCTGATAAATATATGTTTATCTGTGCACCTATAGTATTTATCGGGAAAAATAAGGTGTGATATTATGTGTTGCATTTCTTTAATGTATGTAAAACATTATTCCTTGATGTACATAAGCTCCAGTTTTACTATGTCCTTAGAATATTTTCTTTGAGCTTTCTAAGAAACCTGAAAAAGCCTATGTACTGAATATATTTTCTCGTATGTATAATTTTTGCCTAAACACCTTAATAAAAATTATTAAACAAAAAAGAAATGAGTATTTGAGCCAACGTAGGTTTGGCTTTCAACTAAGAATACCAAGAGTACTCAATAAATTTGATGATAAAAATAAATTGGAAGGTTGCTCTATCTGAATCATGAAAGTTTAATTTGGACTTTACTATCCCTTTAAGATGCTTAGAAAATTTTACAAGACTGGTGAAAGAATCCTGGGAACCCCCCTCTTCAGCCCAGGGAGCTGCCTGTCCCTTCCACTTTTTGAAGCTGTCAGTTTTAGTTGGCAATGCAGAAAATCCAAGGTACAATGTAATTTGTATACAAAGTATGGTCCTAATTTGTTAAAGTAGCAAATGAGTGTAACAAAACTCTCATATAATACTGTTTATATATACAAATTACATTGCAGTGCTATATTGCACTGGGCTTGTCTCTCCTTCATATATAAAAATAAGAGATCTCATAGTGCTGGAGAGTTCCGCCCTTTTTCTTTTGAATATTCAGTGAGTTCAACCCCTGTAAAGTCTCAAATGCAATTTCTCTCCAAGTTGGAGAAGTTTTAAATATCTCCAGCCTGAGTGTATATACACAGTGTAAACGCTGACTTCAAAAAACACAAGCATGCTTAGTCCACTTGAATGATTTTTGTTAGGGAACATTAATATGAATTGGCTAGATTAGGAGTTTTGCGGTATGAGTGAAAAAGCAGCGTTATTGCTCTTTTTCCCTACCACTGGTATTATGAGTCTTGCAGGTATATCTGTACCGCACACTTTTTTGTCCGTAACGCAACGTAACTACCGCAGCTTTTAAAAAGTCCTTTTTCAATGGGACTTCCATAGCACCGGTGTTATGAGTTTGCCTGTCCAGCCAAAAAGTGGTACAGCCTATACCGTGAAGATCCATAACGTAAACTGAAAGTCAGTAGTTATGGCTTTTATGTTACAAACGCCGTAACATAAAAACTCATAACTAAAGGGCTAAAAAGTACACTAACACCCATAAACTACCTATTAACTCCTAAACCGAGGCCCTCCTGCATCGCAAACACCTAAAATAAAATTATTAACCCCTAATCTGCCGCTCCCGACATCACCGCCACTAGAATAAACATATTAACCACTAAACCGCCGCTCTACCGCATTGTAAACACTAGTTATTATTATTATTATTATCGGTTATTTGTAGAGCACCAACAGATTCTGCAGCGCTAAGTTAAATATTATTAACCCCTAATCAGCTGTCCCTAACATTGCTGCAACCTACATTACTGTTTTTAACCCCTAATCTTCTGCTCTCAAAATCGTCGCCACTATACTAAAGTTAGTAACCCCTAAACATAACCCTAAGTCTAACCCTAACACCCCTAACTTTAATATAGTTTTCATCCAAGCGGGCTGAAATCTTCATCCAAGCCGGCAGAAGTCTTCATCCAAATGGTATGTATCTTCTATCTTCATCCATCCAGCGCGGAGCGGCTCCATCTTCAAGACATCTGACGCGGAGCAACCTCTTCTTCCGACGGCTAATGAAGAATGAAGGTTCCTTTAAGGAACGTCATTCAAGATGGCGTCCCTTGAATTCCAATTGGCTGATAGAATTCTATCAGCCAATCGGAATTAAAGGTGAAAAAATCCTATTGGCTGATGCAATCAGCCAATAGGATTGAGCTTCAATCCTATTAGCTGATCCAATCAGCCAATAGGATTGAGCTTGCATTCTATTGGCTGTTCCAATCAATTTAAGGGCAATGCCCATCCAAATGCCCTTTTCAGGGCACTGGGGAGCTTTGTTTTTTTAGATAGGATTTTATTTGGGGGGTTTGATTGTGTGGGTGGTGGGTTTTACTGTTGGGGGGTTGTTAGTATTTTTTTTTACAGGTAAAAGAGCTGATTTCTTTGGGGCAATGCCCCACAAAAGGCCCTTTTAAGGGCCATTGGTAGTTTAGTTTAGGCTAGGGTTTTATTTATTTGGGGGGGGGGGGCTATAGTTAAACAGTTGCTCATACCAAGGTTTTGAGCATCATTTAACAGCATATATTATACATCGTACTCTACCTACCCCTACGACAGTACTTAAGCCAGACATAGAAATTAAGTTTTACACATTTAACTCTTAGGTATAGACCATCTTGCCATATAGAACATACAACACTACTATGACTTTCTATGGTTTATTATAATTGCCCCCATTTATACTGTCAAGCTAAAGACGAGAACACCACCTTATATATGAGTTCTGTTAACTAGTAACTAGTATCCTAATGTGTTGTAAATTGAGTTAGTCTAAGGCTTCTTTTGAACTGTTTGCTTCATACCAGGACCTATGCCTGGTTTCAGTGACTAAAGTTCTTGCTAGAAATCTGCTATTGTGCTCATGCTATACTATTATATACCATACTCATCACACTTAACAAATAAATTGTCCAGTTATTTGATCTATTCAAATGGTAAAGAGATTCTGTACGGTCCATTGGAATTATTCACTAAACAACTTGGTTATAGCCAATACTAGCTGATACTACATTTTCTCCATCTACTTTACCTAAAAATAACTTACAAGCTCCCACCACAAACTCCCCCCCCCCCCTATAGTTTACTTTGTAAACATCGGAAAATATATCCAAACACTCACCACCCCAAATTATTATTCTCTTGGTTCTATTACAGAAGCAGCTGATTAGATGCTACTTTCCAGGTGATTAGATATAGTAAGTTCGCATAACCACACATCCGCTTAGTACTATACCCTGGGCACAGAGGATTTATGTACATGAAAAATAATTTTTGTTTAGCTACTGTTATATCCTTGTGTGTTATAGACAATGCTCTATATGGGATGGTTATAGAGTAGCCTACTTGGTTTTCTCCTTATCTATCTATATCACCAGGAACTGCTAAAATTATATTGTAGTATACTTCCTTAAAGGGACACTGAATCCATTTTTTTTTCATGATTCAGATAGAACATGACATTTTAAGCAACTTTCTAATTTACTCCTATTATCAATTTTTCTTCGTTCTCTTGCTATCTTTATTTTAAAAGCAGGAATGTAAATCTTAGCAGCCAGCCCATTTTAGGTTCAGCACCATGGATAGCGCTTGCTTATTGGAGGATTACATTTACCCACCAATAAGAAAGCATATCGCAGGTTCTCAACCAAAAATGGTCTGGCTCCTATGCATCACATTCCTGCTTTTTAAATAAATATAGCAAGAGAACAAAGAAAAATTTATAATAACAGTAAATTAGAATGTTGCTTAATATTGCATGCTCTATCTGAATCATTAAAGAAAACAGTTGGGTTTAGAGTCCCTTTAACGTTAATTCTATTCCCTACCCTACTAATCCTGATTAATATATGTTTATCTGTGCACCTATAGTATTTATCGGGAAAAATAAGGTGTGATATTATGTGTTGCATTTCTTTAATGTATGTAAAACATTATTCCTTGATGTACATAAGCTCCAGTTTTACTATGTCCTTAGAATATTTTCTTTGAGCTTTCTAAGAAACCTGAAAAAGCCTATGTACTGAATATATTTTCTCGTATGTATAATGTTTGCCTAAACACCTTAATAAAAATTATTAAACAAAAAAGAAATGAGCATTTGAGCCAACGTAGGTTTGGCTTTCAACTAAGAATACCAAGAGAACAATGATGATAAAAATAAATTGGAAAGTTGTTCTATCTGAATCATGAAAGTTTAATTTGGACTTTACTATCCCTTTAAGATGCTTAGAAAATTTCACAAGACTGGTGAAAGAATCCTGGGAACTCCCCTCTTCAGCCCAGGGAGCTGCCTGTCCCTTCCACTTTTTGAAGCTGTCAGTTTTAGTTGGCAATGCAGAAAATTCAAGGTGCAATGTAATTTGTATATATAAACAGTATTATATGAGCGTTTTGTTACACTTCTGTGCTACTTTAACAAATTAGGATCATACTTTGTATACAAAGTATGGTCCTAATTTGTTAAAGTAGCACGAGTGTAACAAAACTCTCATATAATGCAGTGCTATATTGCACTGGGCTTGTCTCTCCTTCATATATAAAAATAAGAGATCTCATAGTGCTGGAGAGTTCCGCCATTTTTCTTTTGAATATTCAGTGAGTTCAACCCCTGTAAAGTCTCAAATGCAATTTCTCTCCAAGTTGGAGAAGTTTTAAATATCTCCAGCCTGAGTGTATATACACAGTGTAAACGCTGGTTTCAACAAACACAAGCATGCTTAGTCCACTTGAATGATTTTTGTTAGGGAACATTAACATGAATTGGCTAGATTACGAGTTTTGCGGTATGAGGGAAAAAGCAGGGTTATGGCTCTTTTTCACTACCGCTGGTATTATGAGTCTTGCAGGTATATCTGTACCGCACACTTTTTTGTCCGTAACGCAACATAACTACCGCAGCTTTTAAAAAGTCCTTTTTCAATGGGACTTTCACAGCACCGGTATTATGAGTTTGCCTGTCCGGCCAAAAAGTGAGTGGTACAGCCTATACCATGAAGATCCATCCCGTAAACTGAAAGTCAGTAGTTATGGCTTTATGTTACAATGCCGTAACATAAAACTCATAACTAAAGGGCTAAAAAGTACACTAACACCCATAAACTACCTATTAACCCCTAAACCGAGGCCCTCCTGCATCGCAAACACCTAAAATAAAATTATTAACCCCTAATCTGCCACTCCCGACATCCCCGCCACTAGAATAAACATATTAACCACTAAACCGCCGCTCTACCGTATTGTAAACACTAGTTAAAAATGATTAACCCATAATCAGCTGTCCCTAACATCGCTGCAACCTACATTACTGTTATTAACCCCTAATCTGCTGCCCCCAAATTCGCCACCACTATACTAAAGTTAGTAACCCCTAAACATAACCCTAAGTCTAACCCTAACACCGGCAGAAGTCTTCATCCAGACGGTATCTTCTATCTTCATCCATCCAGCGCAGAGCGCTCCATCTTCAAGACATCTGGTGCGGAGCAACCTCTTCTTCTGACGGCTAACGAAGAATGAAGGTTCCTTTAAAGAACGTCATCCAAGATGGCATCCCTCACATTCTGATTGGCTGATCCAATCAGCCAATAGAATGCGAGCTCAATCCTATTGGCTGATCCAATCAGCCAATAGGATTTTTTCACCTTTAATTCTGATTGGCTGATAGAATTCTTTCAGCCAATCGGAATTCAAGGGACGCCATTTTGGATTATGTCCCTTAAAGAAACCTTCATTCTTCATTAGCCGTCGGAAGAAGAGGATGCTCCGCGCCGGATGGATGAAAATAGAAGATGCCGCCTGGATGAAGACTTCTGCCGGTTTGGATGAAGACTTTTGCCGGCTTGGATGAAGACTTTGGCCCGCTTGGATGAAGACTTCTGCCCGCTTGGATGAAGACTTCTGCCGGCTTAGATGAAGACTTCTGCCGGCTTCGATGAGGACTTCTGCCGCTTCATTGAGGATGGATGTCTTCCAATCAGCCAATAGAATGCAAGCTCAATCCTATTGGCTGATTGGATCAATCCTATTGGCTGATTGGATCAATCCTATTGGCTGATAGGATTGCATTTTTTTTCACCTTTAATTCAGATTGGCTGATAGAATTCTTTCAGCCAATCGGAATTCAAGGGACACCATCTTGGATGATGTCCTTTAAAGGAACCTTCATTCTTCGTTAGCCGTCGGAAGAAGAGGATGCTCCCCGCCGGATGTCTTGAAGATGGAGCTGCTCCGCCCCGGATGGATGAAAATAGAAGATGCCGTCTCGATGAAGACTACTGCCGGCTTGGATGAAGACTTCTGCTGGCTTGGATGAAGACTTCGACCCGCTTGGATGAAGACTTCTGCCGGCTTGGATGAAGACTTCTGCCGGCTTCAATGAGGACTTCTGCCGCTTCATTGAGGATGGATGTCTGGTCTTCAAAAACTGTAAGTGGATCTTCGGGGATTAGTGTTAGGTTTTTTTAAGGATTTATTGGGTGGGTTTTATTTTTAGCTTAGGGTTTGGGCGGAAAAAGAGCTAAATGCCCTTTTAAGGGCAACGCCCATCCAAATGCCCTTTTCAGGGCACTGGGGAGCTTAGGTTTTTTAGATAGGATTTTATTTGGGGGGTTTGATTGTGTGGGTGGTGTGTTTTACTGTTGGGGGGTTGTTAGTATTTTTTTTTACAGGTAAAAGAGCTGATTTCTTTGGGGCAATGCCCCGCAAAAGGCCCTTTTAAGGGGCATTGGTAGTTTAGTTTAGGCTAGGGTTTTATTTATTTGGGGGGGGGGGCTTTTTTATTTTGATAGGACTATTAGATTACGTGTAATTAGTTTAAATATTTTATAATTAATTTTTTATTTTGTAGTATTTGTTTGTTTTTGTAATTTAGTTAATTGTATTGAATTAATGTAATTTATTTAATTGTAGTGTAAGATTAGGTGTTAGTGTGACTCAGGTTAGGTTTTATTTTACAGATAAATTTGTATTTATTTTAGCTAGGTAGTTAGTAAATAGTTCATAACTATTTAGTAACTAGTCTACCAAGTTACAATAAATACAAACTTGCCTGTGAAATAAAAAAAAACCTAAGCTAGATACAATGTAACTATTAGTTATATTGTAGCTAGCTTAGGGTTTATTTTGCAGGTAAGTATTTAGTTTTGAATAGATATTGGGGGCGGCAGATTAGAGGTTAATAAGTGTAATGTAGGTAGCGACGACATTGGGGGCAGCAGATTAGGGGTTAATAAGTGTAGGTAGGTAGCGATGACATTGGTGCGGCAGATTAGGGGTTAATAAGTGTAATGTAGGTAGCAACGACATTGGGGGCGGCAGATTAGGGGTTAATAAGTGAAATGTAGGTTTCGGCAATGTCGGGGGTGGCAGATTAGGGGTTAATAAGTATAATGTAGGTGTCGGCGATGTCGGGGGCGGCAGATTAGGGGTTAATAAGTGAAATGTAGGTGATGGCGATGTTGGGGGCGGCAGATTAGGGGTGTTTAGACTCGGGGTTTATGTTAGGGTGCTAGGTGTAAACATAAATTTTATTTCCCCATATGAATCAATGTGGCTTCGTTATGGAGCTTTACGCTCTTTTATTGCAGGTGTACGGCTTTTTTTCAGCCGGCTCTCCCCATTGATGTCTATGGGGAAATCGTGCACAAGCACGTAAAACCAGCTCAAAGCAGTGCTGGTATTTGTGTGCGGTATGGAGCTCAATTTTGCTCAACGCTTACATATTGCCTGCTAACTTTGGGTTTATGAAAACCTGTAATAGCGGCGCTATAGGGAGGTGAGCGGTGACAATAACTTGAAAGTTAGTACCGAGCCGCTCATAATGCAAAACTCGTAATCTAGCTGATTATTTGCTCTGAGTGCCAGTGGTTATGTTTCATGTAATCATTGCAAAAAATGTTGCTTAACCACATGCCCCAAGCACCTTAGTCTCTCTAAGCAAGTGCATGAAAGTTAATGGGACAGTCTAGTCCAAAATAAACTTTCATGATTTAGTTAGGGCATGTAATTTTAAACAATTTTCCAATTTACTTTTATCATCAATTTTGCTTTGTTCTCTTTTTATTCTTAGTTGAAAGCTAAACCTAGGCGGTTCATATGCTAATTTCTAAGCCCTTAAAGGCCACTTCTAATCTAAATGCATTTTAACAGTTTTTCCCCACTAGAGGGTGTTAGTTCATGTGTGTCATATAGATAACACTGTGCTCATGCATGTAGAGTTACCTAGGAACCTCCACTGATTGGCTATAGTGCAAGTCTGTCAAAAGAACCAAAATACGGGGCCAGTTTGTAGAGGCTTATATACAAGATAATCACAGAGGTAAAAAGTGTATTTATATAACTGTGTTGGTTATGCAAAACTAGGGAATGGGTAATAAAGGGATTATCTATCTTTTAAAACAATAACAATTCTGGTGTAGACTGTCCCTTTAAAAAGGGAGGGGTACAGAATAGTTTTTTATTACCTTAATACACTTTGATCCTGAAATGCATATTTCATCAATCATGGAGACAAAATAATAAATAATTCAATGTTGAATATTATTATGGGTGGATGTTATCAATAACTTCATGTAAGTGTTCTTTGTTTTAAACAAATCAAAATTACTAACCAGCATCTGCAGCTGTGTCTACAGAGGACCCCTCTTCAGCTAGAATAGAAAATGTTAGAACTTCCTTATTTCCATTTAAGTCAATGTGAACTTCAATATTGAAAAATCAGATTTTGACATTGTAGGCTAACATAAAAATATACTAATGTAAAATAATAGTTATCAAGTGACCGGAAACCAACATTGTTGTTGCAATATTCAGAAAGAGCATTCAATTTAAAGACACTTTAAAATATACTATTGCTGAACAGATAAATATTAAGGTAAGTGCCAGTTTTATTTTTCTATGTAGCAGGAAAAAAATTTGCACTTATTCAGCTGAAACACTGCAGGGGGACGTTTTTTATTATTCCTGTCAGGGTACAGAATTTTATGGCAGTTTTTGCAGGCACTGTTAGTGTGAGGAGTTATTTAGTAACGGATTATGTACTTTTTTGGGGGGTTTATTGTTTCTTTTTAAGCCTGTTTTTCAAGACAGCTGTTTAAAAAAATAATTTAATAAAAATGGCTTTTTTGTCAGCTGTAGGACCGCCCCTTTTTGGGAGGTTCTGATTCTGTGATGTCAGAGTTTTTTTGGCGCTTTTCTTCACTTCAGATGGCTCTGCTGTTTAGAAGGCTTCTTGCTCATTTTGCTTTTCTGGAAATCCGGATTGTAAATAGGATTGTTTTTTTCCTCAGTTTGCTGCGGGTTGCAGGACAGGTAGGGCACCTCAGAGTGTTGCCTGGGGTATGTTTTCTTGATTTGGTAAATTTAAAGGGAACATTTATTTAAGAAAGTTTTTTGGTTCTGTATTATATCCTTTGTTAAAAGATATATAAAAAAGTTTTTTTTTTTTATTATGGATCAGGAGGCTGTGCAGGATGTTACCTGTAGCTTATGTTTCTTTTTAAAGACACGATGAGTCCACGGATTTCATCCTTACTTGTGGAATATTCACCTCCTGGTCAGCAGGAGGAGACAAAGAGCACCACAGCAGAGCTGTTAAATAGCCCCTCCCTTCCCTCCCACTCCAGTCATTCTATTTGCATACGTTAGTGATAGGAAGGTAAAGAGTTTATTATTTTTAAATTAGTGCCAGAGTGTGCTGCTTTGTCGAGGGTGTAGCCGTAGTCCACATCAGTCTCTACAGTAGAGCTTTTGGTGCGCCTCCCATACATTGATGCTGCCCTTATCCTGATGGCCTAAGCAAACTTAACTCAGGCTTTATCTTTATCCACAGGGCTATGGGAGGGAGAGGACCTCCTAAACCTGCTGAGATGCCCTGCTGTCAGGCAGATTTTAAAGGAAAGTGCTAACTTTTATTATGGGTCTGAGGTAAAGAAAAAATTCAGGACAGAAGAAGTGGAGCACTTTACTGGGACACATATCTCCTATGTATGTATGAAAGGCGATCCTGTGACAGCTTATTATTATGAGGCACTGGGGCTGAGAGAGAATAGAAGATGGCTTATCTGGGGGCTCTTATATCAAGAGTATTTATTCCCTTACACCGAACTGGAAAAAAAATGAACAGGCTCAGGTGTACTGTCTCTCATCGGTACTACAATTTGCCCCAGGTGTTATAAGGCAGAGTTCAGTTATCTCCCGGTGGCCTACCTCTAAAAACACTAATGGTGACCGGGAGGCTGTGTGTGACACTGCCCACGATGGGCGGGGTTATGTATGGCGCAATTTTCCGATCTCTGGGCTCCATTAAACAATAGGAAATCAGAGTTATGGGTTATCACACCCACGAGGGGAGGAGCTAGGTTTGAGCCAACTTAGACGGCTCTTGGTCAATTTATTCTGTTCATCGGAAGGAAAGAGGAAGTGTTGTTTTTCCTTACTAGGCACATTACTCATTGCTATCATTTAGTTCCGGATAGCGCTACAGCTGCTTTCCGGATTTGCATAAGTCGCTCTAAGTTGTATGACTTTCTAGTAGTGGGTACTGATGGATGAGCCATCAGCATGCTATATCTGAGGTGTAAGTAAATACTTATTTGAGTGCTAATCTGGCTCATTTTGTTGCGCACAAGAATAAAACGTTACAGTTTAAAATTTAAAGCAACAGTAATGTTTTTTATATGGTATCTTTATTAAACGAATTTAAGATGTTTATTTGTTAAATTCATCCTTTGTGAAGCTTAGGATAGAACAAGACCACACTCAAAAATAAAGACTTACTTTTTTAATTTAAAGAAACAGTAACAGTTTTTTTATGGTATCTACAATATTTCAGCTTTGTGTAGACAGGTTGTCTGACATTTCAGCTCGGTCAAACTGAGGGTATAGATGGAAAGTTATTCATGCATCTTCAATAATAAAGATGTGGTTATTATTAGCATTTAAAGGGACAGTACCACTTGCCATATACTGATTCTATTTGCAATTGGTTAAGTTCCTTTTATTCCATTATTCTGCTATATGTGAGGCAGGGTGATTAAACAAGTGTGCATTAATTTTTTTCTCCTCACATGCAGTGCCCTGTGGTTCCTTGCTATTTACCGTCTGGAATTGCTGCACAAGACATTGTTTCCTTAATGTCATGACAATGTTTATTGACAGCAATGTTGACATGCTAATTTGCCTTTTTCTGTGCTCAGAAATAAGAAATTACTTTTTAAATTTAAAGAGACAGTAACATTTTTTATCTTCATTTTTATTAAAAGAATTTCAACTGTTTATTTGTTTGATTCATCCTTTGTGATAGGATTGAACAAGAGCACACACAAAAAATAGTTACTTTTTAAATTTAAAGAGACAGTAACGTTTTTATGTGTTAATTTTTATTAAAATATTTCTCTCTTTTTCTGTTAACAATGGTCAATCTATGCCACAATTTTCTCCTATAGTGTCTCACAAAATTTTTAGGGCCCTCATGCAGTGTCCTGCGTTTCCTCTCACACGCCACCCGGAGTTACTCTGCATTTCATGCATTCTATGTTTTTCCCACTTGGTAGAAAATCATTACTAGAGGAATTATTTTCAATCGTTTAGGGTGATTGATTCAGTAGTGCCTTTTCCGAATGGTTCTTCCCTGTTAATTGAAAGAGGAAGATACTTCGGGATTATCTGAGAGAGCATTCTCAGACTCAGATGAATACTATATTTATTGATCCTGAGGTTGTTTTTCTTTCAGTTTTTTTTTTTTTTTTAGTTTAAACACCTCCATTGGTTACTTTAGAAGGTTTTAGCTACCCTGGGCGACTCCTACACTACTGGTGTAATCTATCCTAGTGCGTCCAGTAAGTTATAAGGAATGGAAGACCAGCATTCCCTATATTTAAAAACATGTTCCCCATAGCCGACTCAGCTACGGAGTCTGGGCAAATATTCCCTAGGGTGGAAGAAGTAGTTTCCAGTTTCGCTAGAGAACTACTATATCCTTAGAGGATAGTTGGGTTTTTCAAAGGTCCTATGGACAAACGTTTTTTTTTTAAAAAAAGTTGTAAACAAGGGCTTACATTGGCAACCAGCTGTGTACTTTGCTCTGTTCTCTGTTCCAGCTCACAGAGCCTTATGGTCAGAGCCTTGTTTTACGGATGGATGCTCTAAACTTTTAGCGATTCGTTACAAGAGGAAGAACTTGTTGGAACCTGGCTTGATGGAAATAATATCTTTTGAAATTTAAAGAATTTCAAAATATAAAAAAAAAAAAATCCAAGTAGCCTGCTGTCGAATCAAACACGGCATGAAGGAAATGTCTCCAAACCGGGACTGGATCTTTTAGGGGCGGATTTTCCTTCCTCATTCAGACTTGGGTTTGAGGATCCCTGGGCAGTAGATATAGTGTCCCAGGGATACAAATTAGAGTTAAAATGTTTTCCTCCCAGAGGCAGGTTTCTGTTTTTCAAGATTATCTGCAGATCAGTCAAGTGGAGAGGCGTTCTTACACTGCGTAGGAGACCTCTTAGATTTGGGAGTGATTGTTCCAGTTCCAATACAGGTACAGGGTCTTGTTTTTTTATCCCAGTCGCTGTGCGGTTAACAAAAAGGAGGGAACCTTCAGACCACTTTTTAGATCTCAGGAGACTAAACAAATTTCTTAGTATACCGTCCTTCAAGATGGAAACTATTCGTTCCATTCTTCCCTTGATCCAAGAGGGTCAATTTATGAGTGGAATTAAAGGACGCATTCCTTCATGTATTATTCACTAGAATCATCTCAAGTTCTAAGGTTTGCCTTACTGGACGAACATTTCCAGTTCGTGGCTCTTCTTTTTGGTCTTGTCACAGCTCTTAGAGTTGTCACAAAGGCTCTGGGATTGCTGTTGACAGTGCTTTGGTTATGGAACATTGCAGTGGCGCCCTATCTGGACGTCATCCTAGTCCAGGCACCATCCTTACAGCAAACAAGATTTCACACGGACATAGTGTTATCCTTCCTGCAATCTCACGGGTGGAAGGTAAATTTGGAAAAAGAGTTCCTTAGTCCCAAGCACCGGGGTAACTTTCTTGGGAACCATAATAGATTCAATTTCAATGAAGATTTTTCTGACAACAGTCAGGAATTCAAAGATTATCGATACTTGTCTCCATTTTGGGTGATTGTGGCAACAGACGCCAGCCTTCTAGGGAAGCAGGCTGGAGCTCCCTAAGGGTTTAGAGGGTTTGGACTCAGTCAGAGTCTGTATTTCCTATACACATTCTGGAACTGAGAGCAATCTACAATGTGTTTTTGGCCTGGCCTCAGTAAGCTTGGCCCAGTTTATCTGGTTCCAGTCGATCTACATGTCGTCAGTGGCTTACATCAATCATCACGAGAGTTCCTTACTGGTGACCTGTTGGCGAGTCACATCCCGGCGGTGGAACATTTGAGAGGTGGATTTCCTGAGCAGGCAGTCTTTTCATCTAGGGGAGTGGGAACTCCATCCAGAAGTTTTCTCCAGTTTTTCTTCCATTTGCTTTTCTTCCTCGGGCCATTGCTCGGCTCAAGCAGGAGAAGACTTTGGTGATCCTCATAGCACCAACTTCGCCTTGTAGGATTTGGTATGCAGATCTGGTGGACATGTAATCTCTGCCACCATGGGGGCTTCCGTTGAGAAGGGACCTTCTAATTCAAGGCTCCTTCTTCACTCAAATCTGGTTTATCTGAAGCTGACTGCTTGGAGATTGAACACTTATTTTTATCCAAGCGGGGGTTTTCTGCCTCGGTCATTGTGACCATGATTCAGGCTCAAAAGCCTATTACTAGTCAATTTTATCTTAAGATATGGTGTTAATATCTCTATTGGGTGATTCCATGGGCTACTCATGGAGTAGATAGGATTCCTAGAATTTTGTTTTTTCTCCAAGAGGGTTTGGAGGAAGGTTTATCATCAAGTTCCCTAAGGGGTAACAGTTCTCTTTTTTGTTACACAAACTCTGGTTGATGTTCCAGATGTACAATCATTTTGTCAGGCCTTGGTCAGGATCAGGCCTGTGTTCATACAGTTACTCCTCCATGGAGTCTGAATCTAGTTTTCAGAGTTCTTAAAGGGTCTCCGTTTGAGCCTATTCTTTCCTTTAGATATTGAGTTGTTATCTTGGAAAGTTTTATTTCTTGTTGCTATTTCTTCTGTTCTGAGAGTGTCAGAACTCTTGGCTTCTCAGTATGAGTCTCCTTATCTTAATTCCATTCAGATAAGGTAGTTTTATGTACTACAATTAGGATTTCTTCCTAAAGGTTGTTTCTGATTGGAACATTAATCAGGAGATTGTTGTTCTTTTCTTGTGTCCTTATCCTTTTTCTCAGAAAGGACTTCTGTTCAATTTGGACATGGTCCATGCTTTAAAAATTTTGTTTACAGGCGACTAAGGCCTTTTGTCAGTCATCTTCTTTGTTTATCGTGTTCTCTGGGAAACGTAATGGTCAGAAATCTACGGCTACCTCTTTCTTTTTGGTTGAAGAGTATCATCCGTTTTGCATATGAGACTGCTGGATAGCAGCCTCCTGAAAGAGTTATGGCTCATTCCGCTAGGGCTGTTGCTTCCTCATGGGCATTCAAAAATTAAGCTTCTGTAAAACAGATTTGCAAGGCTGCAACTTGGTCTTCCCTTCACACTTTTTCTAAATTTTACAAATTTGATACTTTTGCCTTGGCTGAGGCTGCTTTTGGGAGAAAGGTTCTTCAAGCAGTGGTGCCTTCCGTTTAGGTTCCCTGTCTTGTCCCTCCCTTTTCATCCATATTCTCTAGCTTTGGTATTGTATCCCACAAGTAAGGATGAAATCCGTGGACTCATCGTGTCTTTAAAAAGAAAAGAAAATTTATGGTTACCTAATAAATTTATTTCTTTTTAGACACAATGAGTTCACGGCCCGCCCTGTTCTCTGAGACAGGTTATTATTTTTTGTAAACTACAGACACCTCTGCACCTTGGCTTTTCCTTTCTCTTCCTAACTTCGGTCGAATGACTGGAGTGGGAGGGAAGGGAGGAGCTATTTAACAGCTCTGCTGTGGTGCTCTTTGCCTCCTCCTGCTGACCAGGAGGTGAATGTCCCACAAGTAAGGATGAAATCCGTAGACTTATCATGTCTAAAAAGAAATAAATTTATCAGGTAAGCATAAATTTTTTTTTTTTTTTTTTTTTTTTTTATTTGTAAATATTTTTATTGAGGATTATGCATCACAACACATGTTACAGCATGAATGACCAATAAGTTCACATGTATATATACATTATTTTGTTACCATTACATAGTGTGTATAGATATTGGTGATGATGCAGAGCATATAGATCAAACATATCAGAAGTAAGTAAAATGATAACTACGTAAACCTCATTTTCTGTTATTGCAAACAAACTTTAAATATAGGGACTAGGGTAATACTCCAGTCCTACACATGGACATAACTTTCTAGAGACTTCAGAAAGTCAGCTCAGAAATGTCTGTCAACACACTTCTTCCAATAGACGTAGTGCGCATCTCCAGACAGGGGAGGCCTTTTCTGAGAGGGTGAAGGAGAGGAAAAGGTACGGGCTAGGGCAGAGGGTAGGTCACATGTAGTAGGAGGGGGAGGGGGAAGAGGGGAGGGTAGGGGAGAAAGGGGGAGGGGGGATAGGGTCAGAGATAGGAGGAGAGAAACAGAGTTTGAAAATTTAGAGAGGCAGGAGCCATCAGTTAATTAGTACAGTCTAATTAAGTACGAAAATTTAATTATGTTAATAGAAATGATCAGGGGCTCTATCATGTCTACATATTTGGCTATGGTTTCCCTGGTAGTTAAACCAAGTCTCCCAAATCTGCCAGTATAGGTCCTTTTTATCCATGTTAAAATAGAAACTTTGTTACATTTTGGCGTATACCTGTATTATAGATGTAATGGTCGTAATATCTGGGGGTAAGGCCTGCTTCCAGGCTCTTGCTATCGCCAACTTCGTGGCCGCTAGGACAAAGATGATCAATTTAGAAACGTGGGCTGGGACACTTCTTGGGAAGATGTGCAGGAGAGCAATTGCAGGGGTGAGTGGGATAGAGAGCCCGAGGTTGGTACAGAGGTCTGCTACCTGACTCCAAATGGGTGCGAGTTTTGGGCAGTCCCACCATATATGAATATCCGAGCCTCTCTGCGCACATTCTCTCTAGCATAAAGGAGACGTTGTAGGGAACATTTGTGACAATCTCGAGGGGGTATAGTACCATTTCAGGAATAGTTTCATGTAGGCCTCTAAGGTGTTTGCACAGTGTACAGTCTTTTTAGTTAATGGACCTTGTTTAATTCTGTTTTGAACAGTTTATAAAAGGCTGCCGGATAGCCATCTGGGCCTGGGGCTTTGTTATTATGGGTATGTTTAATGGCTAAGTTAAGCTCATGTAAGGAAAATGGGGCTTTAAGTGCTTCTCTATCTTCCTCTGGGAGAGTTGGTAAATCTAGATTTTGCAAAAAGTCAATCACTTCACGTGAAGAGGACTCTTTGTTAGCCATCAAGGGCTTAAGATGATACAGATCAGAGTAATAGGCCGCAAACGTCTCCCCAATTTCCTTGGGTGAGAAGACCGAGAAGACCGAGATATTGTCCCTTTTAAGTGACAAAATCCTAGCTGTCGCTGTCCTGCCCTTTAGTTTATGGGCAAGAAGGTTCGAGGCTTTTTGAATCGAACATAGGATTCTTTAACTCTCTGTAGTTCCCTGTCCGCCAGTTGTGTTCTTAGTTCCTTAATTTTATCGGCTAGAAGGGTAGTTGGAGCATCTTTATTCTCCTGCTCTACAGAGCGCAGCTCAGCCATGAGAAGACCCAGGGGCAAGCCTGCTTGGCGTCTTGATATTGCCTTTCTCCTAATGCAAATCCCTCTTATGTACGCTTTTCAAAGCGGCCCACACAGTTTGGGGGGACATACCTGGGGTTTCATTTATTCTCAGGAACTCTATAATAGAGGTCTGAAGGGAGGCTCTAAAGGTTTTATCTTGGAGCATTTGCTTCGGGAATTTCCAGCTAGGCCTAGACTCTGTGGTTAAGTCTGTGGAGAAAGTGAACGTAAGGATATCATGATCCGACCATGGGCAGACCCTAATATGTGACGTCAAGACTCTATTTAGAGTCCACGAGTCAGTAAAGAAGTGGTCCAGCCTCGAGTAGGAATTATGTGGTCTGGAAAAATATGTATAGTCTCTGTCATTATGGTGTAGTGTCCTCCAGATATCATACATATTATGTTGGATGATGTACTGTCGAAATTTATTGGCCGTAGTTATAGAGTACGCATCAATTTTTTTCCCAGTCGGGACCTTCTTGTCTAGTAGGGGATCCCATATCATATTGAAGTCACCCCCTAGGATTACCGTCCCAGCCTTATGTTTCTCAATTTTAGACAGTACCCTTTTCAGGAATTTAGATTGTAATTGGTTTGGGGCGTATATATTAACCAGAGTAAATAGGATACCGTTTAGCTTACAATTGAGTAGTAAGAACCGCCCTTGGCTATCTTTCTCTGCGTGGATATGGTCAAAATGTAAGGATTTGTGTATGGCAATCGCTACTCCTCTTGATTTCTCAGTATGAGAAGCTAGGACCACTGTGGGATAGTCAGAGGTTCTGTATGGATTCTGGGTTGACGCTAGCCAATGAGTCTCTTGCAAAAAAACAACTTGTATTTTCAGAGACTTCATAGTATTGGTAAGCATACTTCTCTTTTCTTGTGAGTTGAGTCCTTTGGCATTCAATGTTGCAAAGGAAATGTTATTAGAGGTTGTCGCCATCTTAAGCCTAGGAAGGGGGGGGGATGGGGGTAGGAAAAGACAAGAGAGGGGGAAGGATTTAGATATTTAACTTACCCCGCCTGGATCTGCGCACCTGAGTGTGGCACTTGATGAGCTCCAAGCTCAGTGTTCGAATTAAGATCAAAAAGAGCCACGTGAGAATATATCCCGGAAGAATTCTGATTGTCACCTAGAGTATAATGCAAGAAATAAAAAGAACAGGAAACGTTGAACAAATGAACAGGAACAACAACTATGCAATATAGACAGTATAGTGTGCGTCTATAGATTAGAACCAATCGTATTAATGTTATTTAGGTGAGGTTTAGGTGTTTTAACAGATATGGTGAACCGCTGGATCACCAAAGGGAGAAGTGTATCTAGATACGAAACTGACTTCTCCAGTCCCCGTAAGAGGGGATAGCACAAATAAAATTTGCGTATATGGGGGGGGGTAATACAAGTATTCAACTTGTAAGTATAGATTGACTGTCATTGGGGGAATGTGAACGAGAAGAACACATCAGTGTCTTTCTATCAAAACTGAATAATATTTCATATTTCTACAAGCATAGTAACATGTATTGTTAGTGCTATATAATATGTTATAGTCTCTGCTATCTCAAGGAGCAATTCGAAGCAACACCAGATAGGCGTCTGTGAGAGATCGAGCAGACTGAGTAACTTAGAGGAGTGGGGAGTGCCCGTGAGTCCCAACCGAGGAGAGATAATAACTAAAGAAATAAAGTGGGCAGCACTGGGCAAACACCCATTCCTCAACGGGAAGTCCTGGGTCTCCCCACTTCCTCCATGCAATAAACAACTAACATATAGTAAATACAACCAACAGTATATACATTTTATCTAGTTTCGGATGTAGAAACATTATGGTAGCAGGAGCAAATATTATATCTCATTTCTACAGGCATAGCAACATGCACTGTTAGTGCTATAAGATATGCTATAGTCACTGCTGTCTCTAGGAACAATTCAATGCGGCAACAGGTAGGCGCCTGCGAGAAATCAAGCAGTCTGAGTAACTTAAAGGAGTGTGGGGTTCCCATGAGTCCTAACCGAGGAGAGATAATAACTAAAGAAATAAAGCGGGCATCACTGGGCAAACACCCATTTCCTAACGGGGAGTCCTGGGTCTCCCCACTCCTTTTATGCAATAAACAACTAACACATGGTAAATACAACCAACAGTATATACATTTTATCTAGTTTCAAATGTAGAAACATTATGGTAACAGGATCAACTTAGTATAAAGACCACTATTTTTCATTTGGCAGGCTTTTGAAGTCTAGGGGTGAAATCCAGAGCACCAGCCCGGACTTTTGTGGCATGGGGGACTTTTGTGGCATGGGGGGTGTCTGTTCCACTCGGCCTCTGTAATGATTGAGCCGTGTTCGTGGTATCGGAGCGGTCTCTAGAAGGCAAAGAATCCGCATCTGATTGGGGTTTAGTTGAAGCCAGGCCCCAGTCTTCTAGCAAATCAAATCCTTCTTTGGGAGTAAAAATTGTGTGAGTCTCACCATTTTTAGAGACTATGAGTCTTGTCGGGTACCCCCATCTATATCTGATATTCTCCGTTCTTAGGATTTGGGCGATGTTTCTGAAGGATCTCCTCTTTTGTAGGGTGTAGCTGGAAATGTCCGGAAATACTGTAATTTGTTGGAATTTTTCAGGTAGTTGAGGTTTGTTAACCAGCTCCCTTAGTATCTTCTCTTTATGAGTGAAGAAGTGGATCCTAGCTAGGACATCCCTGGGCTTATCTTGGGAGACAGATCTAGGTTGTGCCACTCTGTGAACTCTGTCTAGAAGGAGACCAGGCGGGTCTGAAGAGGGTAGTAAGATGTTGCAGAACTCCAAAACATATGGCTCCAGTTCTTGGGGGCCGACCTCTTCAGGTATTCCACGGAATCTCAGATTATTCCGTCTGGAGCGATCTTCCATGTCGGCTAGTTTTAATTCCAGATCAGATATCTGTATCGCTAGGTTTTGGGAATAGGCTTGCAGGTAGGTGTGGTCTACAGCCAGGTCCTCTTGTTTATGCTCTAGAGTTTCAGTGCGTTCTCCCAATGCTCCAATTTCTCTGCGGAGCTCAGCTGTGGAGCCTTTGATTTCCTTTGTTAACGTGTCTTGAAGGAGGTTCATACGCCTGGTTAGGACATCGACAATGTTTGCAGATAGGGCATCTGGTATGGGAGATTGGGAGTCTATGCTGCCTTCAGATTCATTGCCCTCTAGTGCAGAAGTGGATTCTCTATACATTTGGGATTTTCCAGGGTGATGGTTTTTGAAATGGTCTGCGACCGTTTTCCCGGGTGGATGGGACGGTTTTGATTTTCTCTTAGTAGTTTGAGACATGTTTTGAAGTCTATTTCCCCTGCCAAATCAATGTGTTTGGACACTTGCTCTTTGATGTAGAGTATAATGAGTGAGACAATGGTGAGAAGTATTGTACTAAAGTCCCCCTGACGTCAATCTTGGTTTAAGCGGCCATACTCAGCGGGTTGCTTGTAGCCAGAGTGGAATCTTGTATCATGACCCTGGGTAGTTTCAAATCCTAGTCAGGCCTCCGCAGAGGAGGGCAGAGTGAGATTCCCAATATACACCCACTCCGGGGGAGATGCCCACACTGGGCCAAGACGGAAAATGGAGTGGGGGTATGACCTGCTGCACCAGTGTACAGCAGGAAAGGGGTGGAGAGAGTGTCAGAGAGTGTTAAAGTGATTAGCTTCTGGTCTTTAATACCCAATGGATAATGACAAATTTAGGACAATATATTAGTGTTATGCCTTGTAAGTTAAGTAGCTCCGCTACACTTTCAGTTCGTATGTAAGTACGCCTTTGTACTAATATATCTGTAGAAAGAAGGTCAAGATTAGTTTATGCAATGAGCATTACAATCTAAATATGCAACCCAATAGTATATGTTTACACAACAGTTAGTAATAGTGATGGTTTATAGCAAGGGCCTTTGGCGTGGGATAACTCGTGACAACTTGTTGTGTAATCTATGTTTAGAACAGTACGTATAAAAGCCCTCTGAACAATATTTGTTTGTAATAGTATAGTGGCTACCACCGCTGGAGGGAAAAAATTAGTTGTTAATAGGCAGACATTGTACAGGAAAGTTATGCCACTCTGTATCTAACACACCTTTTTTTTTTTCCTGCAAAAAGAAACAAGGGTTAAGACACTCCACTCTGAGCCTGGGCTGCAGAGGTACATAGGCTCACACAGCAGCTCAAATATTATAGCGTTGCTTTTATCAGAGTTCTGGGTAGAGATCAGTCCCTGACAAATTAGAGTAGGCCTTTACAACCAAGTAGAGAAGCTGCAGTCCAGCACAAAAAGTTTGAGTGATATTTCAATACCAGGCAGTCTTTCAGGTAAACATTGTAATCACCTAAGTAAATTTAAGTAGCTCATTAGGTGTTAAATTCCAGGGAATAGGTCTGTGGTTTATCAGGGCACAACTATTACAGTACACTTATCTTGATCAGTTGTAGTGCTGTAATCTGTTAAAGTTAATGCAGACCAGCAGGGCCTAAGAGTGGATCTGTCAGCCAGATGCTTCCAATGTTGCTTCCTCTCTATTACAACCTTTTGTCAATCTTTCTTCTTCAAAGCCAGGGGTAGGTTAACAGGACCCTGGTAAAAGGGTCGCTTGTATGCAGTGACAATAAAGGTAGTTTAGTGACGATTCTAACGGCCTTAGTGGTGGTTAGGCAGGGACAGGTCGTATAGGAGTTGCGTTTCCCTCCCACTAAAGATGTTGTTTTCTAGGCCACTGGGAGGTAGGGCTTATGTTTATATGTCTCTAGGGGTAGGCCTTAATGCCGAGTTTGTAGGTTGTTAGAGTTAAAGACCCGGTGTACAGTGTTATTTTCCCAGCCAGTTTCACAGTCTAACAACAAACATCCAGCACACCTATGGTCAAATACTGTGATTAAATCTATCACAGACTCTTACCGGAGGTTCCTGCAGGCGGTCGTGGTGCGCTATCTGAGGGAAGTTGGTGACTGGGAGATCCCTCCGCCAATGTAGTCCCAAAAGGAAGATGGCGATCTTTTGCGCCAATTCACCTCCAGCGGTTTCTGGCCTCAGGCTCCACAAATCTCGCTGCTGGTGAGTCTTATGCGTTACGGTAGATACCGCAAGCAAAGTCTGTTAGGGTTTTAGTACAGCAGCAGGTCTCCGATGTCGGGTCACAGGATGCAACTGCAGAATCAAGGGTTGGTAGTACCTCCCCCGCATACGATGCAAACCGGGTGTCACAGCCACTAGACTCTTGGGCTATGAACTCTGGAGAGGAGCCTCGCTCCTCCGGTGTCCCACTAAGTTAGCAGTATGTTCCAGGACCGGTGTTTGCTCTGTTCAGATTGCGTGCGGTCTGCTGCAGCTCCGTGACTTGTAGTTAGGTGCTCCTGAATTTCAGGTCTAAAGCTCAGGCTCTTGTAATAAGTAGTTGTTCCCTTCTAAACAGTCAATATAAGGGTATTAGAGCCTAATTTTGGTGAGTTATATTACAATAAATTCCTTTTTTAATCTATATTAAGCAGAGAGCTGCAAGTAAGCACGTCTGCTTCTCTCAATAGCTGGCTCTGCCCCCCATATTTTCTTTTTGATGCCCAGGTGGAACCTCCAATACCTTTTTGTTCTTGATGTATAGAAAGAACTTTAGCTTACAGAAATAGAATTTTTTTGAGCCATCATTAGCTAAGGCAGATGCTGTTCAGAAGCCTCCTGTTTCAGATGTGCTGCAGCATTCTCCTTAAGCGTCCCAAATTCATCTGCACATGCAGTGCCCTGCGTTTTCTCTTATGCTCCGTTTCTTTGCAAGATATTGCTGCCCAGGTATCTTCTGCAGTATCTGAGGCGCTGTAAAGTTTCTAATCCTAAGGTAGCTAATCAAAATATTTCCTCTCAGAAGTCTGAGGGAAAAACATCTTCGGGTGCATCTGAGGGTGAAATTTCAGATTCAGGCAGTATAATTCCTTTTACTGTTGCTGAAGTTGTGTCCTTCAGATTTAAGCTGTGACACTTCTGCTTGTTACTTAAGGAGGTTTTAACTACCTTGGATGACTCTGATACTTCTATCATTGTTAACACTAAGAAGTCTAGTAAGCTGAACAAGTATTTTGATGTTCTCTGCAGTGGAGGTATTTCCTTTTTCTCCATCTCCTATTTTTAAGAAAATATTTCCTATAGCTGACTCTATTAAGGAGTCGTGGCAAACGGTTCCTAAGGTGGAAGGAGCTATTTCTACTTTAGCTAAAAGGACCACTATTCCCATAAAGGATAGTTGTTCTTTTAAGGATCCAATGGATAAGAAATTGGAGGCATGTATGTTCACCAAGGTCTTCAATGGCAGCCTGCGGTGTATTGCTACTGTTACCAATGCTGCAGCTTACTGGTTTGATGCTTTGTCTGATTCTATTCAGACAGATGCTCCTCTTGAGGAGATCCAGGACAGGATTAAGGCTCTTAAATTAGCTAATTCCTTTATTACTGATGCTTCCTTACAAGTCATTTAACTGGGAGCAAAAATGTCTGGTTTTGTGGTTCTAGCTTGCAAAGCCCTTTGGTTAAAATCCTGGTCTACGGATGTTTCTTCTAAGTCTAAATTATTAACTATTCCCTACAAGGGTAAGACCTTGTTTGGGCCTGGCTGAAATTATTTCAGATATCACAGGAGGAAAGGGATCTTTTCTTCCTCAAGATAGAAAGAATAAGCAGAAAGGACGTCAGAGTAATTTTTCGTTCCTTTAGTATCGTAACTTTAGAGGTAAACCCTCCGCTTCCTCTTCTAAGCAGGAACTATCCAAGTCTTCCTGGAAGTCTGGTCAGTCTAAGAAGCCTAAGGCTGACTCCAAGTCAGCATGAAGGGTCGGTCCCCGATCCAGGAATGGATCTAGTAGGGGGCAGGCTTTCTCAATTTGCTCAGGCTTGGATATGAGATGTCCCAGACCTATGAGCCATGGTAATTGTATCTCAGGGGTACAAGATAGAATTAAAGACTTTTCCTCCCAGAGGCAGGTTTCTTCTCTCAAGATTATCTGTAGACCAGATAAAGGGAGAGGCTTTCTTAAATTTTATCAAGGATCTTTTTGCCCTGGGAGTTATAGTTCCAGTTCCTCCGCAGGAACAAGGTCTGGGATTTTATTCAAATCTGTGTGTGGTTCCCAAGAAAGAGAGGGGACTTTCAGAACTAAAGTGTTTTAACAAGTTCCTCAGTGTACCGTCCTTCAAGATGGAGACTATACGTTCCATTCTTCCTTTGGTTCAAGAGGGTCAGTTTATGACAACCATAGACTTAAAGGATGCATACCTTCATGTTCCCATTCATCAGGATCATCACACGTTTCTAAGATTTGCTTTCTTAGACAATCATTTCCAGTTTTTGACTCTTCCTTTTGGCCTTGCCACAGCTCCCAGAATTTTCTCAAAGGTCCTGGGGGCTCTTTTGGCAGTGATCCTGTCTCAGGGGATTGCTGTTATGCCTTATCTGGATGACATTCTGGTTCAGGTGCTGTCTTTTCAACAAGCAAACTCTCATACAGAGATCTTGTTGTCTTTTCTTCGCTCTGATGGTTAGAAGGTAAATCTGGGAAAGAAAACGCTGATTCCAGCCACAAGAGTGGTGTTTTTAGGGACCATAATAGACTCCCTACTAATGAAGATATTTCTGACAGAGGTCAGAAAAACAAAGATCTTCGACTCTTGTCTTGTCCTTCAGTCCTCTCCTTGGCCGTCAGTGGCTCTATGTATTGGTCTGATAGTAGCTTCCATGAACATCATTCCATTTGCTCGGTTCCATCTCAGACCTCTGCAGTTATGCATGTTAAGGCAATGGAACGGGGACTATGCGGATCTGTCTCCGCAAATAATTCTGGATCAGACGACAAGGGACTCTCTTCTGTGGTGGTTGTCTCAGGAACACCCCCAGGAAACTTGTTTTTGCAGACCTTCCTGGGTGATCGTGACCACGGATGCCAGCCTTCTGGTTTGGGGAGCAATTTGGGGGTCATTGAAGACTCAGGGTCTTGGGACTTGGGAGAAGTCAGTTCTCCCTATAAACATTCTAGAACTGAGAACGATTTTCAATGCTCTACTGGCCTGCCCTCAGTTAGCCTTAGTCCGGTTTATCAGGTTTCAGTCGGCTAACTTAACTTCGGTGGCGTACATCACCACCAGGGGGGAACTTGGAATTCCTTGGCCATGTAAGAGGTGGCTCACAACTGTTGTCTTTCTGTGATCCACATCTCAGGAGTGGACAATTGGGAGGCAGATTTGTGAGCCGACAGACTTTTCATCCGGGGGATTGGGAACTCCATTTGGAAGTATTTTCCAGTTTAATCCTCAATTGGGAGCAGCCAGAACTGGATCTCATGGCTTCTCGACAGACCACCAATACAAGGAACAGCGGAGATATCCCCAGAGGAGGGGAAGAAGAAGGGGGAACTACGGATATTAAACATAATTAACTTATCAGGATATACCCCTGATCCCCATGAACTTGAGGTTCTAAGCTTGGCACTGACCTTCGTTCCCACAGCTGACTTTGATTTGTTCAAGACTCTACTCAATGTTAATAAACTCATATGGGACTTAACGTTAAAAAAGTTTTTTAATATGCATCCCACTAGAGGTTTTGATTAGAGTCACGTTACCATTGATAGTGAGCTGGGAACAGGAACTATGGGCTCCTTGAGAGACAATACTTTTGACTTTCAGGAGCTCTGTGACATTGGAACTTTGGAATCTCTCCTAGAAAGTGGGGATCTGGATAGACCTGTTGGGACTAAGTTACCAACTTTTAGGGAGAAGTCCACCTTCTACCCAATTCAGTGCAGGGGCAACCTTCTAGAGAAATTCCAAAGGAGGGTGGAAGAGGACCTTACCCGTTTGTACTACAAGTCTGTAAGGGGTGAGCAGAGTAATATTACTAAAAAACAAAAGAGGGCATTGGAGAAACTTGGCAAAAACACTGACATCATAGTTAGGGCCGCAGATAAGGGTGGGACTATTGTTGTGCAGGACAGAAAAGATTTTATATCAGAAACGTTAAGACAACTAACGAACACAGATGATTACACTACACTGCCAGGGGATCCCACTCGGGCCTACCGCTCACAGTTGGCCTCCCTGGTGGATGATGGGGTGGAGTTTGGTTACATTGATCAAGACACAAAGAGTTATCTTCTCATGTCTAATCCCACCATTGCTGTTTTTAACCATCTTCCCAAAGTCCATAAAACTTTGGAAAATGTGCAGGGGAGGCCAATTGTGAGCGGTATTGGGTCATTACTTGAACACCTCTCTGAATGGCTAGACAACCATTTGCAACCCATAGTGAGCACTTTGTGGAGTCATTTGGCAGATACTAAACATGTCTTGAATCTGCTTGGTGGTATAACTTGGAAGATGAACTACAAATGGCTCACTGTGGATGTCAAATCCCTATATACCTCCATCCCTCATACAAAGGGTTTAGAAGCGGTTCGATTCTTCTTGAACAAACATCACAGTGGGGATTCAGTATTTGTGGACTATGTGGTGGAGGTAACACGATTCCTCCTCACCCATAATTATTTTGAATTCATGGGTCAATTCTATCTCCAGAGATGTGGGACAGCCATGGGGGCGAAATTTGCCCCCTCATACGCCAACATATTTATGGGATGGTGGGAGCTATCCCACGTCTTTGGGGAAGAGAATCATTACAGATCTGATATTGTTTGGTATGGTCGCTTTATAGACGATCTGATTTTCATATGGGGAGGAACTGAATCTAACCTGAGGGATTTTGTGACAAATCTGGATAACAATACCTTTGGTCTGGGCTTCACGCCTGAAGTACAAGAAACACGTGTAAATTTCCTGGACATCACATTGGAGGGTGAACAGGGCCAGAAAATAGACACAGAGGTGTTTCGCAAGCCCATAGAAGGAAACTCACTCCTTCATGCATCTAGCTGTCACCCAAAAAGAGTGTTTAAGGGTGTAGCCAAGAGCCAATTAATCCGCTTGAAAAGAAATTGTACGTTTCTTAATGTTTACAAGAGACAGGCGGTTGAGTTGGCTTCTAGACTTAGGGAAAGAGGCTATGACACACAAACCATCATGAGAGCTAGGAAGGAAGTGGAGAAAATCCCTAGAGAGAGACTATTGACCCTGGATAAAACCAAAAGGGGGGAATTTCATAATACTGTCAATTCCGGTGCCAAGGTTTCCTTCATCACTGAGTACTCCAGACAATATAACGAAATTTGTCAGATAGTGGGCAAACATTTCAATCTTCTATCTGCAGATGATGGCCTGATTGATGTGGTGGAAAAGGGGATTAGATTTGCCTTTAGAAAAAATAGAACAATTGGGAATATGGTGGCTCCAACCAAGATTTGGTCTGACCTTCCCAATCCCAACACCTCATCTTGGCTGACCTGCGTGGGGGTTTTCAAATGTCACCACCATACATGTGTGGCATGTGAAAAAATTGTCGTGGGAAACACGTTTGGATCAGCGGCAACTGGGGAGACGTTCAATATCAAGCAGTGCTTGAATTGCAGACAAACCTACATAATTTACCTGATAACCTGCAGTCTGTGTTCCCTTCAATACGTGGGACTCTCAATGAAAGAAGCCAGAACACGTATGAAGGAACACATGTCAGATATCAGAATTGGCACTAAAACCACTCCCCTAGTTAAGCACTTTGTTGAGATACATTTTAAGTCACTTGGGTCCTTTACTTGGACCATCATTGACAAGGTACCTCTTAAAAAGGGACAAGGTGATAGAATCTGTAAACTTGGGGAGAGGGAGGCCTTTTGGATATTCAAATTGAAAACTAGAATTCCAGAAGGCCTGAACTCGGAGTTTGATTTGATTAACTTTTGGTCATGTTAGGCATTGTGCCCTATATAGGTGAGCTGGCTTGGTTTTTTTTTACCACCTCCTTATGCCACCATGGGGGGCCTTTTATGCTGACCTATGCTGGTTTGATATTCAACTCAACACCCAATATTAAAACAAAATGAAATAAAATATTTTTGTTTTATCATTCTAATGATTGGTACAGTGTTAGTGCTTGAAAGAATAGTTCTTTAACATTTTCGGCTAGATTTAGAGTTTTGTCGGTAACGACCCGCGTAGCTAATGCTGGCTTTTTTCTGGCTGCACCTTTAAAATAACTCTGGTATTGAGAGTCCACAGAATGTCTGCGTTAGGCTCCAAAAAAGGAGCATAGAGCATATTTAATGCAACTGCAACTCTCGATACCAGAGTTGCTTACGGACGCGGCCAGCCTCAAAAACGTGCTCGTGCACGATTCCCCCATAGGAAACAATGGGGCTATTTGAGCTGAAAAAAAACCTAACACCTGCAAAAAAGCCGCGTTCAGCTCCTAACGCAGCCCCATTGTTTGCTATGGGGAAACACTTCCTAAGTCTGCACCTAACACTCTAACATGTACCCCGAGTCTAAACACCCCTAACCTTACACTTATTAACCCCTAATCTGCCGCCCCCGCTATCGCTGACCCCTGCATATTATTATTAACCCCTAATCTGCCACTCCGTAAACCGCCGCTACTTACATTATCCCTATGTACCCCTAATCTGCTTCCCCTAACACCGCCGACCCCTATATTATATTTATTAACCCCTAATCTGCCCCCCACAACCTCGCCTCCACCTGCCTACACTTATTAACCCCTAATCTGCAGAGCGGACCGCACCGCTATTATAACAAAGTTATTAACCCCTAATCCGCCTCACTAACCCTATAATAAATAGTATTAACCCCTAATCTGCCCTCCCTAACATCGGCGGCACCTAACTTCAAACATTAACCCCTAATCTGCCAACTGGAGCTCACCGCTATTCTAATAAATGTATTAACCCCTAAAGCTAAGTCTAACCCTAACACTAACACCCCCCTAAATTAAATATAATTTAAATCTAACGAAATTAATTAACTCTTATTAAATAAATTATTCCTATTTAAAGCTAAATACTTACCTGTAAAATAAATCCTAATATAGCTACAATATAAATTATAATTATATTATAGCTATTTTAGGATTTATATTTATTTTACAGGTAACTTTGTATTTATTTTAACCAGGTACAATAGCTATTAAATAGTTAAGAACTATTTAATAGTTACCTAGTTAAAATAAGTACAAAATTACCTGTAAAATAAATCCTAACCTAAGTTACAATTAAACCTAACACTATACTATCATTAAATTAATTAAATAAAATACCTACAATTACCTACAATTAAACCTAACACTACACTATCAATACATTAATTAAATACAATACCTACAAATAACTACAATGAAATAAACTAACTAAAGTACAAAAAATAAAAAAGAACTAAGTTACAAAAAATAAAAAAATATTTACAAACATTAGAAATATATTACAACAATTTTAAACTAATTACACCTACTCTAAGCCCCCTAATAAAATAACAAAGCCCCCCAAAATAAAAAAATGCCCTACCCTATTCTAAATTACTAAAGTTCAAAGCTCTTTTACCTTACCAGCCCTGAACAGGGCCCTTTGAGGGGCATGCCCCAAGAAGTTCAGCTCTTTTGCCTGTAAAAAAAAACATACAATACCCTCCCCAACATTACAACCCTCCACCAGCATACCCCTAATCTAACCCAAAACCCCCTTAAATAAACCTAACACTAAGCCCCTGAAGATCTCCCTACCTTGAGTCGTCTTCACCCAGCCGAGCCAAATTCTTCATCCAAGCGGAGCAAGAAAAGGTCCTCCATCCGGTAGAAGTCTTCATCCAAGCGGGGCAGAAGAGGTCTTCCATCCGATTGAAGTCTTCATCCAAGCGGGATCTTCTATCGTCATCCATCCGGAGCGGAGCGGCAGCATCCTGAAGACCTCCGACGCGGAACATCCATCCTGGCCGACGACTGAACGACGAATGACGGTTCCTTTAAATGACGTCATCCAAGATGGCGTCCCTCGAATTCCGATTGGCTGATAGGATTCTATCAGCCAATCGGAATTAAGGTAGGAATATTCTGATTGGCTGATGGAATCAGCCAATCAGAATCAAGTTCAATCCGATTGGCTGATCGGATCAGATTGGATCAGCCAATCGGATTGAACTTGATTCTGATTGGCTGATTCCATCAGCCAATCAGAATATTCCTACCTTAATTCCGATTGGCTGATAGAATCCTATCAGCCAATCGGAATTCGAGGGACGCCATCTTGGATGACGTCATTTAAAGGAACCGTCATTCGTCGTTCAGTCGTCGGCCAGGATGGATGTTCCGCGTCGGAGGTCTTCAGGATGCTGCCGCTCCGCTCCGGATGGATGACGATAGAAGATCCCGCTTGGATGAAGACTTCAATCGGATGGAAGACCTCTTCTGCCCCGCTTGGATGAAGACTTCTACCGGATGGAGGACCTCTTCTTGCTCCGCTTGGATGAAGAATTTGGCTCTGCTGGGTGAAGACGGCTCAAGGTAGGGAGATCTTCAGGGGCTTAGTGTTAGGTTTATTTAAGGGGGTTTGGGTTAGATTAGGGGTATGTGGGTGGTGGGTTGTAATGTTGGGGGGGTATTGTATGTTTTTTTTTACAGGCAAAAGAGCTGAACTTCTTGGGGCATGCCCCGCAAAGGGCCCTGTTCAGGGCTGGTAAGGTAAAAGAGCTTTGAACTTTAGTAATTTAGAATAGGGTAGGGCATTTTTTTTATGTTGGGGGGCTTTGTTATTTTATTAGGGGGCTTAGAGTAGGTGTAATTAGTTTAAAATTGTTGTAATATATTTCTAATGTTTGTAAATATTTTTTTATTTTTTGTAACTTAGTTCTTTTTTATTTTTTGTACTTTAGTTAGTTTATTTCATTGTAGTTATTTGTAGGTATTGTATTTAATTAATGTATTGATAGTGTAGTGTTAGGTTTAATTGTAGGTAATTGTAGGTATTTTATTTAATTAATTTAATGATAGTATAGTGTTAGGTTTAATTGTAACTTAGGTTAGGATTTATTTTACAGGTAATTTTGTACTTATTTTAACTAGGTAACTATTAAATAGTTCTTAACTATTTAATAACTATTGTACCTGGTTAAAATAATTACAAAGTTGCCTGTAAAATAAATATAAATCCAAAAATAGCTACAATGTAATTATAATTTATATTGTAGCTATATTAGGATTTATTTTACAGGTAAGTATTTAGCTTTAAATAGGAATAAGTTATTTGATAAGAGTTAATTTATTTCGTTAGAATAAAATTATATTTAACTTAGGGGGGTGTTAGGGTTAGGGTTAGAATTAGCTTTAGGGGTTAAAAAATGTATTAGAATAGCGGTGAGCTCCGGTCGGCAGATTAGGGGTTAATTATTGTAGGTTGCTGGCTGCGACGTTGTGGGGGGCAGGTTAGGGGTTAATAAATATAATATAGGAGTCGGCGGTGTTAGGGGCAGCAGATTATGGGTACATAGCTATAATGTAGGTGGCAGCTCTTTGCGGTAGGCAGATTAGGGGTTAATTATTGTAGGTAGCTGGCTGCGACGTTGTGGGGGGCAGGTTAGGGATTAATAAATATAATATAGGGGTCGGCGGTTTTAGGGGCAGCAGATTAGGGGTACATAAGTATAACGTAGGTGGCGGTCGGCAGATTAGGGGTTAAAAAAATTTAATCGAGTGGCGGCGATGTGGGGGGACCTCGGTTTAGGGGTACATAGGTAGTTTATGGGTGTTAGTGTACTTTAGGGCACAGTAGTTAAGAGCTTTATGAACCGGCGTTAGCCCAGAAAGCTCTTAACTCCTGACTTTTTTCTGCGGCTGGAGTTTTGTCGTTGGATTTCTAACGCTCACTTCAGACACGACTCTAAATACCGGAGTTAGAAAGATCCCATTGAAAAGATAGGATACGCAATTGACGTAAGGGGATCTGCGGTATGGAAAAGTCGCGGCTGAAAAGTGAGCGTTAGACCCTTTTTTTAATTACTCCAAATACCGGCGGTAGCCTAAAACCAGCGTTAGGAGCCTCTAACGCTGGTTTTCACGGCTACCGCCAAACTCCAAATCTAGGCCTTTGGAAGTTTATCTTTCTTTGTTTTTTCTTGTGTTAATTTGAGTTCAGCATGTATTGGGCTTTCCTTTTGAGCGGATATGCAAGGCTGCATTATTTTATTTTACAAATTTACTAATATGTTTTGTTCCCTTTAGTTGCGATAATTTGATAGCTACATTTATGATGTGGGAATAGTGTGTCTTTTGAATGTTTGGGGCGATTTCATCACTTACAGCCTGTTCCATTGAGTGAATGAGGATTGTGAATTAGGCTTGGTACCCCTGATGTGAGATGGCCTTGAACTTGTATGGTTCCAGCATGTTTTCGCTCCATTAATTTCCCCCAGCATTTTTGTTATTATTGAGTTCCTCCAGTACTACTTTTTTACTCCAGTGTGATTAGCCTGCATATATGCTATCTCGTCCCGTTTGAGCCAAATGTGTCTATCAACTTTTGGCTACGCGTGACACCCAGTATGAATTACTGTTAAGCCATTGGCTCGTGTGCTTGTGGCTATCATATGGGAGCAATGTGGGAACAGTGTTCTTTTAAGCTTTATGCTGAGAGCATCTTTGAATATGTAGAGCCTGTCTGGGCTTATAAATTAGGCTGGATATCATTTATGTGTGCTCTCTTGAACCAGTTTGGTTATAGCAGCATTTTTTCTGTATTCCTCATTGTTCAATTATTTATTTGTTTATTATTTAGTTCATCTATCACCACTATACTCCTTTGTGGAGCGCCCACACACCTGTCATCTAGTTTCAATGAAGTTGATTGTGTATGTTTACATTAGGTTATGTATGACACTCGGTGTCAATCACTGATTAGTCATTGGCCGGTGAGCTTGCGGTCGTCCTATAGGAGATGTGGTGGTTCTTTGTTCCCTCCCCCTTGAGTGGCTTCGGATATAGATCCGTTACCTTATTGTGATTCTTGTCTGAATGTAAGTGCAATCTTCGGCTTATTTTGTATTGATGAGCGAAGTTTCATGCTAGTATCACTCTCTTCAAATGGTAAAATGGGTGAACCATTATAGTGATCGCATTGGATTGCCTGAAGTGCTCAGTGATGGGATTCGGCTATGGTGGCCAGAACTGGGCGGGAACAAATAACAAATAATAACTATTTGGGTTTACCTCTTTGCGAACAGAGGGGGCGGTGTGTGTGTAAGGGACTTCACAAATTGGTTAATCGGTCTAAGAAGGGTGTGTACCCTGTTAACCAATCAAGTTACAAGCTAGGTTTTTTAAACCACTTTTGGTGTGTATGTTTTTTATTGAGGCTATGAGTAAGGCTCACGCCGAAACACGTTAGCCAACTTTACTACCAGCTCCTTGTTTGTCCTTATCTCTGTATCTTAACTAGGGACGGCATCCCTCTGAACACGTTGTATTGTCAAGTTTGTTTGGATACCCTGTCCATTAAATCATTTGTATCAGCTATTATCAAGTGCTTCTCACGTTCTTTGTATGTGTTGTCTTCATTTTCTGGCCAGAGTGAGCACGGATTACCTAGCTGTGAGCTGCATGGCTTTGGCGCAACATTGGGGAAAAGCCTCCTGGACTGGAGACCGAGGATCGCCTTCAAGCTGTGGTCAGTTGTTCCCTACACCTATGGAAGGCTGCAGTCCAGTATGATACATTGCAAGCCACTGGAGCACGTCTGGAGAAGGTATGCTTACAACTGATGAGAGGGCTGTCGGGTTACTGTGATCTTATTGAACTGCCATTTGCTATTTATTATATGTGAACTGCTCACTGAAAGTAACCTAAAGGTCTAGTTTCCTGCATTTACATCTAAACACGGGGAGGGAGGAACCCCGTTGTGCTGATGTGTTTTGGCATTTAACACCCTGAGGATTTGCTGCAGAGTGACTTGTTAAATTTATTGTGCGAACATTTATCGCTAATACTTACGTCCCCACTCTTGCTATTATTTATATCCTCAATTGTGTTTATACACACCCACTTTTCATTTTCCTCTGTTTGTGTATAATTCTCCACAGAATGCCAAGCTTCTGAGGTATTACTGGAAGTCAAGGGATCCACAGGCTTTCTTGATAGATGCTCTGGCGGTTCCTTGGAATTTCAGTCTAGTCTACATATTTCCTCCGTTCGCTCTCCTGCCAAGAGTCATTGCTCGGTTCAAGCAGGAGAGTGTCAGTGATTCTCATAGCGCCGGCGTGGCCTCACAGAATCTGGTTTACAGATCTAGTGGAAATGTCGTCTCTACCTCTGTGGAGACTCCTTTTGAGGAAGGACCTTCTACTTCAGGGTCATTTTCTTCATCCAAATCTCGTTTCTCTGAAGCAGACTGCTTGGAGATTGAATGCTTGATTTTTCTAAGTGTGGATTTTCAGAGTCAGTCATTGAGACCATGATTCAGGCTCATAAACCTGTGACAAGAACGATTTACTATAAGATATGGTGTAAATATCTGTATTGGTGTAAATCCAGAGGCTACTCTTGGAGTAGAGTCAGGATTCCTAGAATTTTGTCTTTTCTCCGGGAGGGTCTGAAGAAGGGTTTGTAAGCTAGTACTCTGAAAGGTCAGATTTCTGCATTGTCTATTTTGTTGCATAATCGTTTGGCTGTTGTGCCAGATGTGCAATCTTTTTGTCAGGCTTTGGTTAGGATTAGGCCTGTGTTTAAGCCGGTTACTCCTCCCTGGAATCTTAACCTTGTTCTCAGCTTTGCAGTTTGATTTTTCTTATCTTATTTTTCTTTCTGATAAGGTGGTTTTACGTACTTAATTAGGTTTCCTACCTAAGGTTGTCTCAAACAAGAATATTAATCAGGAGATTGTGGTTCCTCCTTTGTGTCCTAACCCTTCTTCTCCTAAGGAATGTTTATTGTATGACCTAGATGTTGTGCGTGCATTGAAGTTCTATCTTCAGGCGACTAAGGACTTCCATCAGTCTTCTGCTTTGTTTGTTTGTTTTTCTGGGAAGCGCAAGGGTCAGAAAGCTACGGCTACTTCTCTTTCTCTTTGGCTAAGGAGTATTATTCGTTTGGCCTATGAGACTGCTGGACAGCAACCTCCTGAGAGAATCAGTGAGGGCTGTTTCTTCTTCCTGGGCAGTGGAACAGTTTTGCAAGGCTGCAACTTGGTTACAATTAAAATAAAAAACCTGGGGGCGGAGCTAACTGCCAAGCAGGATAGACGCATCTTAGGAGAGCTCTGCTCTAATTTCACCAAAAAACTTAAAAATAGCTGAATTAAGTTACTAAATTCTTCCACAAATGTGGTACTGACTTATACCCCAAACAAATAGACAGTTTATCCTGCCCTTTGAACGAAGAAACGCCGACAGGGGTTAAGGAACATTGAGCACTCAGAGACCGCAAGCACTCGTGACAGTCGCCGGAGGGTCGGGGCTCCGCTCCGACGACTGGAGTGCTAAACAAGCAAAGATTTTAACTTAAGAGCCGGCATTCTGACTCCACTATAATACCCACCATCCTAACGGAGCACACCCGGAATTGAGCTGCATTGAAGGCCTTGTGGGGCAACGGAGATCGGAACCCACAAATAGACGGCGACCCAGATCGCACTATCCTACCTGCCAGCAGATCGCAGACCAGCCCGCCATCATCATCGGAGAAGAACGCAAGTTAGGAAGCCTGCAGGAGGAGACCCGAGAGTTTTTTCCATCTGCTCATTTGGCGCGCAACTCCGCCATCTTGCCTGGTGTCTCCCTTCTTCACGGGCTGTAACTCGGTTGCGGCTGGAGACATACTAAACAGACGCTCAGCCTACCCGCCGGGAAGGAGGATCTCAGGAGGGCAGCGAGACCGGACTAGCTAAGGTGAGAAACACCCGCACCAGCCTAA
Organism: Bombina bombina; assembly: GCF_027579735.1. NCBI lineage: Eukaryota > Metazoa > Chordata > Amphibia > Anura > Bombinatoridae > Bombina > Bombina bombina. The sequence continues at coordinate 853,910,839 of NC_069500.1, read as the reverse complement.
ACACTCCTCTTACTGGGGATCCCTTTGGGCCCGAAACACACGCCATACTAGCACTAGCTGGGGAATCCACATAAGAGGGCTCCGGTCACAATCAGACCTTGATGATAAGGCTCTCAGCCCAAATAAAGGAAAGGGGGAAGCCGCAAGATAAGGGGCAAACTGTATTCTCTTTTGCCAAAGACTGTATTACTAGGCCCCACCTGCCCTCCGGAGCTAGCAGCTAGGCACCTGACCACCCAACAGAAAAATTATTAAGGAGAGTTGAATTTATTCCTAGTATTGCTATCCAGACTCTCCCTTCAAAAGAGCTTACAAGGTTGAGGCTTTGAGGCCCCATTAATCAAGTGGAACTAGAATAAACAGCTCACTTTGTCCATAACAAGAATCACACTCTTTTGTGATTGTTTTTATGCTAACAAGCCAGGATCCCTACACAATATCCCAGGAGCTGAACTTATTTCCCTGCCAAACTACACAAGAGGGACATACCCTATTTGGGTCCTACAGGATATTTACTGCAGTCCATACCTTTTATCAGCGTATGGGCAACCAAAGACTGGGACTTCAGATTGTATACTAAGCTCTCCCTAGGGGCATTGGCTCATTAATAATCTTTTTTGCAGATCTACTTCAATACAAATTAGCCTTAAATACCTTAATCCCATGCTCTGAGTAATGACTTAAGACATTAAGTGCTTTACCCTTTGTTTTCTATTTAGCTGCTGCGTCAGCCAAATGTTCTCTGTTGCAAACAGAGTGGAGTGCATTTACTTTTACTGAATTGCTACTAGGGTGTGTCGTTCCTTGGTTTATGAATTTTGTTCATATGAGATAGTTACACTAATTATCTTTGCCTTTTCTAGATACTAAGATACCCATTAGGTTTGGTATAACACACTGACTAACTTACAGGTTTGCCTATCACGCCAACGCAACATACCCCTGGCCAAACACATCTAGGCCAGCCTAGAACTAGAACACTCCCCTTTACTGCACATTCACATAGAACTCACCCCTTTATCCTCCAACATACTTACACACACTTCTCACGCACACTTAGGCCACACCACACTGCCCTTTCATTAGCACAGACTGTAACTCGCCCCATTTCTCACACACGTGATTCAAGAGAAGCACTAGAATATTTGCTGAGGCCTACTCTGGCCATTATTGTATTGCATTGTATTGGTTCATTTGATAGGTGAACCCCAACTGGCCCCCCCTTTCCGGCCCTGCTTGTCTGGGCTGGTCACTTCCCTCTCCCCTTTTCCCTTCTGCAAGGTCGTACCCCCTATTCCCGGGCCAGGGGGGGACTTACCACAATTTTACCCATACATTTTGGAGTGGATTGGCCTTTGACCTGTGTCTGGGGGTTCTCGCCGGCCCTCGCCCCCCGCTGGCGGCCTACCCTTTTTTGCAAACTGGACCTGTGGTCATTTAATCCCTAGTAAGGTGGCCGTCATGGAGGGGTAGGGGTCGGGGAGACCGTCCGGGCCTCTCTCTGTGTACTGTTTAATGTGATTACTTGCTCATGTTCTTATTTTTGTACCTCCTGTGAATCTAACCTCTGGTGCCATCACTAATCTACCTGCCCTGTGTCCGCTTTTGCTTCACGGATTCTCCTTTTGCCACAATTTCAAAATGCCTCATACGATCAGACGAACCACTAAAACACCTGGTTCAGTGAAAAAAACGGTGATAGATCACTTCTCTCTACCACGCAAGGAGCTGGAAGATGACTCCAATGACGGCCTGAGTGGGTCAGAATCTCTAGGAGATGGTTCCCAGCATGATGCTCTGTTAAACCCCAGATCTCAGCACTTCATTACTGAGGACACCCTTCAGAAGATGCTCATTAACCAAACTCGCTCCATTACCAAAGAAATACAAAAAAATCACGCTGAGCTCAAAAAGGACATTTCGGAAATTGGTGAAAGGGTGGACTCTTTGGAAAGGCGGCAGGATGATATCGTTACGGATCAATCTAACCTTTTGGCCTACTCTGAATCTTTGGCTGACCAGCTGAGTCAGCTCGAGTTTAAACTGGCGGATGTTGAGGATAGGGCCCGCAGAAATAATATAAGATTTCGGGGTATACCGGAAGACATCACACCAACAGACTTGCAGGGTTTTCTCCAAGAGCTTTTTGGTAGCCTGTTGGGTCCTATGGAGGGCCTAACTTCCACTATTGAAAGAGTTCACAGAGCTCTACGCCCCAGGTCCGTCTCGCAAGAAAAGCCAAGAGACGTTATAGCCTGTTTTCACAGTTTCCTCTTCAGAGACAAGCTGATGCAGGCCGCCTCCCGCAAGCCTCAGTTGCCGGAAAAGTTCCAAACCATCCAGCTTCTTCCCGACTTGTCGGCTCACACCCTACAATTCAGAAGGCAGTACCAACCAGTCACACTGGCTCTCAGAAATGCTGGCATCAGATACAGATGGGGATATCCGTCCAAGTTGCTAATTACAAGGGACAACCAAACCCACATAATTTCTTCACTGGCCCAGGGCACTGTGTTGCTGGCACAGTGGGGTCTCACCAAAGGAGACACGACGGAACCCATTCCCATTAAGGCAAAATTGAGGGCTACTGCCCCAGAATGGACTGCTAAGGATCAGCGCTCCAAAAGGCAAAAAACGCAGCAGACACAGGACTCTCTGGGTCCCCAAGACCCCTCCCCCTGAATGTATGGCACCATTGGTCAACAACAGTATTAACCTGTCATCATGACCTAACACAGGGCCCATTCTTTATGGAGGGTCCTACTTTATGTGCATATTTGCATTACCAGTGTTTATATATGTTTTCTAATAGTACATGGGATTAACCCAGCATAGGTCGGCCCACGTTGGGTCTAAAGTTACAGTCAATATAATTATTTTTTCCTTCTTGTAATCCATGTGCATGTTTGCATTACTAGTGTTTCTGCATGCTTTCTAACTCTCTATGTGGTCAACCCAGCACAGGTCATTCATCTCTAAACGAATAGGTATAGGATTATCTCCACCCTTTAGATAGCACAAGAATTTATTTTTTCTCAAACATGCTATGACTGATTTTGTAATTACCTAGTCTGGATGCTTCGTACCTTACTCAGGTTTGTTATGGTTTTATGTACATTTCCATTGCTGGTTTCACAGGTATAATTTATGTCTATAGATTTCTTTGTATCCTTCTCGTGTGCACAGAGGGGGGCCGAAAGTCTCGGCTCTCTCTCTGTTCCTATTCCTAGCTCCCCCCCCATATAGGTAGCCCACGCCAGGGTTCCACTTAGGTGAACTATTTTCACCTCATTTCCTATCACAACACCTCTGAACTGATTTCTTGTCCTAATTTCCCCCCCTAACCCCCTCTTTTCGTTTTCCATTCTACCTCCTGTCCCCAGGCCACGGCCGTGAGATGGTGCCCTCTTTAAAGGTGCTCACACATAATGTCAGGGGGCTTAATTCCCCCTTTAAAAGGAGTCTTTTGTCTCGTGAACTTAAATTTCACAATCCTGATGTAGTCTTCCTGCAGGAGACTCACTGGCGGTCGGGCGCCCCTCAATATTTTCACTCCCGTTCCTATAAAGTCCTGGAACACTCACCCTTCTCCAAAAAAGCTAGAGGGACGGCCATCCTGCTTCACAACAGGATCTCCTACGAGCAAATTTATGCACTTACTGACCCTCAAGCCAGATATACAATTCTGGTTTGTAAACTGGACCATGTTCTTCATACATTGGTCTCTGTTTATCTCCCCAACTCCCGGCAGCCTGCATCTCTCCGTGCTATTTTGCAGACGCTTGATACGATCAAGCAGGGGAGGGTCTTGATCGCGGGAGACTTCAACATGACATGGGAGCCAACTCTCGATCGCAAACAGCTTCAAGCTGGCAGTAAACATTCACAAGAGACATATGTCTCTGCTCAATTTAGGGCAGTAATGTCACAATTTGGATACTTCGACATTTGGAGAAGTTTACATCCCAACGATAGGGACTTTACTCATTTCTCTATCCCCCATAAAACTTACTCCCGGCTGGACTACATCTTTTGTCAGGCTGGGTCTTTGGACTCGGTCTCCTGCTCCAGTATCCCCCTCTGTTCCTGGTCAGATCATGACCTTGTAACGGCAGGGCTGTTCCCCTCAGATAAAGTGCCCAGTAAATCCAATTGGTGCCTTCCTAGGCACATTTTGGCCGACATCCCGTTCAGAGAGGAATTAAGACGGGACCTGACTGAACTGTTAGTTTGCAATGACAACGGCCAGACCTCAGATGATATTCTCTGGGGCGCGATCAAAGCAACTATCAGGGGCCTTATCATTCGCAAACAAGGAGCTCTGAGAAAGCGGGCGGGCCTCACCCTTGCGCAGGCACATGCAAAACTCAGATCCTTGGAATCCCTGAATCGCGCTTCCATTAGCCTCGATGTAGCAGCACAGATTGCTACAGTTAAGGAGCATATCAACCTCCTAGAGCTCCGCCGCACACAAACTAATCTCAGCAAACTAAAACAACTATACTATTACAAAGGTAATAGACCTGACACTATGCTTGCTAACAGGCTCAGGCATAAGCATAGTAACTCCCGCATTTCCCAGATCAATTATAATGGCAAGTTGGAGAATGTTTTGCGGACTTTTACTCCAAACTTTACAATATCGAAAAATCGGAGACTCTCACCCCCACTACTAGCCAGGATATCAGAGACTTCCTGGCCTCCGCTAACCTCCCCACTCTTACTACAGAGCAACAAGACACTCTCACAGCCCCCTTCTCTCTGGCGGAAATTAAGCTAACGATAAAAAATCTAAAACCCTTCAAGGCTCCAGGGCCTGACGGCTTCTCTGCCCAGTTTTACAAGGTATTTGTCAATGAATTATCCCCCTACTTGCAGAGGTTCTTTACCTTAGCAAGCGAAGAAGGTTCCTTGAGGGAGGAATTCTTAAAAGCAGCCATAGTCACTCTGCCAAAACCAGATAAGGACCCTTCCTTCTGTGCAAGCTATAGGCCAATTTCTTTAATTAACGTGGACGTGAAGGTTTACGCTAAAATTCTTGCCAATCGTATCAGCAGGCTTCTCCCGCACCTTATAGGTCCGGATCAAGTAGGGTTCATTCACAGGCGCGAGGGGCCGGACAATACTAGACGTCTTGTCAATATTGTGTGTGAATCCACCAGAATGCAGAAGCCTTTCTCGGTTATCTCTTTGGACGCCGAGAAGGCTTTTGACCGAATTCGCTGGTCCTACCTGTGGGAAACCCTCAAAACCTTTAACTTCCCTCAGTCCACATGCAGGGCTATCCAGGCGCTATATTCTGCCCCGTCGGCTGTTGTTAGGGGTCTTGGCTTTCAGTCTGACCCTTTCAACATCTCCAATGGTACTAGACAGGGGTGCCCCCTGTCTCCGCTATTGTTTGCCCTTGCGATCGAGCCCTTGGCTGCCCATATCCGTGACGATGCGTCCCTTCCAGGGATAATGCTCTCAGGCACTCTGCAAAAAATTGCACTATTCGCAGACGATATCACAATCTTCACTGCGGACCCCGGTAGAGCTGTCCCCAGATTGTTGGATATTCTGAGGACCTTTGGTGACCTCTCATTTTATAAATTGAACACTCAAAAGACAGAGATATATTGGTGGGGATACCCCCACAATTACATTAACAGTCTAAAGAAGAGTTATTCCTTCAAATGGTCACAGGAACAAGTCACACATCTGGGGGTTAGAATATCTAACAATGCCTCAAAAATGGTCAAGGATAATTACATCCCCTTGCTGTCGGAACTGAGATCCTTAAAGAATGCTTGGGATCACAAGTCCATCTCATGGATGGGGCGTATAGCCTCTATTAAAATGTCTTTCCTCCCTAAGCTCACCTACTTGTTTAGGTGCCTCCCTATCAGAGTCCCTATGCCACTCTTGCTACAGTTTCAGAGTGAAATAACAAAGTTTATTTGGAAGGGCTTGACCCCCAGGATAGCTCAAAAAAATCTGAAATTTCCTATACATCTAGGAGGCCTAGCTTCCCCTTCTGTGGTAAAATACTATGAGGGGGCTATGCTTACCCACATCTCCCAGTGGGGAGTTCTTCAGTCCCGTGATAAATGGCGCGAGATTGAACAGGCCTCTTTACCCCATAATGTCCTGCTCAAGGATATTATTTGGACTCCTCCGCATAGTCGCAGAATTCTAGGTATCAGCAATCTAGTCATCACAGAATGCCTTCATGTCTGGGACAAGATCCGGCATCGCCAACTAATTGCTCCCCATCCTTCCCCTATCACTTCGGTGGCTGGTCTGCTCTCTGGGTTGGCAGATACTCACCCGAACATATGGGCCAGACTAGGGATTCGGCGGGTCTCGGACTTCTGGTCCACATCACAGTCCGATGGCTTTATAGACCCAACTCTCCTGGGCTCCCCTGGGGACATTCCTCCGGTCCTCTTTTTTGAGACCATCAGGATTAAAAGTCTCCTGAGAAGTTGGGGTTTCCTCCCCACCGCCTCTCGTCAGTCCACCCCGTGGGAGTCTGTCTGGAAGACGGGTCACAGACTTACCCGGCCATTATCGTTCCATTACGGGACTCTCGATGGCACTGTCCCGCCTGAAATTGCCCCGCACTTGCAGATTTGGGATGCTTTACTGCATTCTCAAATCTCGGTAGACGCCTGGCAAAGGGCCATCCTTCTGACGAAAAAAACCCTCCATTGCATCACTATGTTCGAAACTTATTACAAGGTGATTTCTCATTGGTACCTGGTTCCCACACGCCTAGCAAGGATGTACCCAGGAGTGTCGCCTCTTTGCTGGAGGAACTGCGGTTTGCAGGGCACCATGCTCCACATTTGGTGGGAATGCCCTAAAATTACTTTCTTATGGTCTCAAGGTTTCCGCGCCCTTACTGATTTTGGAATCAGGATTCTGCCTGGCCCGCCTACTGCTTTGCTCCACCTGGGCTTACAGGATCTTCCTAAGCATCAAGCTATCTTCAGTACCTACTTATTGGCCTCTATTAAGACTAATCTGGCTAGGTCCTGGAAAAAAGAAAAACCCCCTTCATGGAACGAGATTGAGAGAACCATGGCCTTCTTATATACCATGGAAAAGACTATATATTTTGACTTAAACAAACTGGACATATTCGAACTTGCTTGGGCCGATTGGAAAGACAAGTTTGATACTTTGGAGCCCTCCTGTCACGTCCTAAAGCCTACAGCCTGACTCTTCTTGATCTATCTACCATCTTTCCCCATTTTTTCCCTCTCCTCTTCTATGCTCCCCCCCCCCTCCTTCCCCCTCCCCCCTCCCTAGACCTTGTTCTGATTTCAAGACATGTGTTGTGTCATATAGGTTCCTCTTAAGATATCCCATTTGTCCTCAGACTAATGAGAGATGTCATCTCTCCTTCAGGGGAGTCCATCTAATCTTATCAATACTGTACTGTTTTTTTTTTTATCTTTGGGACTCCTGGCTTTATTCATAACCACATACTCCTGTATGCCATTAATGTTTGTGTTTGGGACCTGCGTGTCCCTCATTGTTACTTCTATAAGTTTGAAAATAAATAAAAAATCTTTTGAAAAAAAAAAAACAAACAAAAAAAAAACCTAACATTACTTTAAAAATAAAAAAACTAAGTTTAAATAATTCTAAAATTACAAAAATAAAAAAGTCTAACATTACAGAAAATAATAAACCAAAATTATCAAAAAAAAATTAAACCTAATCCCTAAGAAAATAAAAAAGCCTCCCCAAAATAAAAACACTCCCTAATCTAAACTAAAGTACTAATAGCCCTTAAAAGGGCCTTTTATAGGGCATTGCCCTAAGTTAAGCAGCTCTTTTACATTAAATAAATACTAAGTACCCCCTTACAGTAAACCCCCCAATAGGATGAGAGCTACTGAAATCATATTTTGCAGCCAATTGGCTGATTTTAAAATGTCAGCCAATAGGAATGCAAGGTACCCCACATTTAAACAGGTACCTTGATTTCCAAGCTGGGTGGCCTTCTGTTTCGCGGTCACCTCTGGTTGGAGGTTTAGGGGTTAATAGTGTTGATAGGTACTTTGCGTTGTGTGGGGTTGGTGGATTAGGGGTTAATAGTTTTATTAGGTAGATTGCGATGTGGGTGAATTGCGGATTAGGGTTTAAGAGTTTTATTAGGTCATTTGTGATGTGTGGGTTGGCAGATTAGAGGTTAATAGTGTAATTAGGTAGTTGGCGTTGTGGGTAGATGCGGATTAGGGGTTAATAGTTTAGATTGCGATATGGGGGCATGGCGGTTTAGGGGTTTATAGTTTAGTTAGATTGCAATGTGGGGGGTTGCCAGATTAGGGGTTAATACATTTATTATTAGTTCGGATATGGGGGTGATGGCCGATATAGGGGTTTTACGTGTCAGGCTTATTTTTGGGAGGCGGGTTAGACTTTTACGGGAGATTTGGCATTTTTTTTATTTTCTTAGGCGCCGGCAGTTTCTTAAGTGCCGTAAGTCACTGGCGACTCCAGAAATTTGTATTTCCACATGTTTCTGGACATTACTCGTTTATCTGATTTACGACAGTTTATGAACTGGCAACAGGGTTTATTGGATTTCCTGATGTGCAAGGTTAAATTACGGGCGACACGGGTTTCAACAGTTATGATGAAGCCTGTGCTTTATATGTAATCTCGCCACTAATGCCTCTTTTTTTTTTTACTCCAAGAGAATGACGCAAATTTGATAATAGAAGTAAATTGGAAAGTTGTTTAAAATGACATGAAAAAAAAAATGTTTGGTCTCATGTCCCTTTAAGTATATAAAAATATGTTCAGTGTCAGTTTATAACATTTTAGTATCCCTTCTTTGAACAGTTTCTAGTTTATTTATATCATTCTGATTATGGTTTCTAGAACTGAACACATAATACAAGATGTGAACTTAACTAGCGATATATAAATTGGTGTAAGAACCTCACTTTTTCTGATACAACTATGTGGATTGCAGAGCACCAAAATATGAATTCTTCTGGCCACAGAATTACTAGAAAAAATATATAAAACCTTACTGAAATTCACTTTGTCTAATCATGTGCACATTTGAGTTAAATGATAATATAACTCAATTTCTAAATGTCAAAATCTTTTTGCTTAGATATAAAGATCTTTAATGCATAAAAAGGTTGCATAAGAGCAAAAATGAATACATTGTGAATGGTGGAGAAGTTGTTAACAGCTTTTACTCCTTTCACCTCTCATCTCACCTTTCCTTATGCATTATTCATGCTGTTTATTGGATAAGTGCCTTTCAACACCATAAGCCTCATCAAAATTGCAAAGGTAATTTTGTGTGAATATTCTGTATGCCTTGGTTATTAGCACATTCACAACCATATCCATGAATAATGGTTTCCTGAGATCTGGATTCTAATGTTGAACTTTTGCATATTTATAATTACTATTTGCAAGTTTGCATTATAATTACAAATTCTGTTAAAATACATTTGTTATCACAATTCCATTTTTTTCCCATGAATGTTATTATGCAAATATTGTACATATTAACATAAAAATAAGCCTACTTATATAGAAATATTAGTTCTACACAATGCCATTGGCTTACTAATAAAATGCATGGAATAATACTGCACTTTAGATTTAAGAATAGCAATACCACTGGATGTATTTAGGTTTGCTATTTAAAAGAATTCAGCTTTTATTTTGTGCTACTTACAACCTGAGTTTACACAGTCCTCAAATATGCACAGAAGTTATGAAAATGTTACAGTATGAAAATGTATTTTATTTCTTAGTTTACTTGCTTTCAATTTGCTATGTATACTGAATAAAGTACTCGAGTTCTGTATTGTGAATTGCTTCTGCTACAAAATATAGAGATAGATGAAATAAACCCATATAACACAGGAAGAATACACTCTTAATAATGGTTCTAACAACAGCCTTGTATTCATAAATAAAGATTTTTGTGGGACTAGGTTTTATTCATATGTAGAGTCAGTTTATAATGAATAAACACATTTTCTCTTGTAAGTTGTATCCAGTCCACGGATTCATCCATTACTTGTGGGATATTCTCCTTCCCAACAGGAAGCTGCAAGAGGATCACCCACAGCAGAGCTGTCTATATAGCTCCTCCCCTAACTGCCACCTCCAGTCATTCTCTTGCAGCTCTCGACAAGGGAAGTAGCTAGAGAGATGTGGTGAATTAGTGTAGTTTATCTTCAATCAAAAGTTTGTTATTTTTAAACGGTGCCGGCGTTGTACTCTTTTTTTACCTCAGGCAGAAATTAGAAGAAGAATTTGCCTGAGGTTTTTGATGATCTTAGCAGGTTGTAACTTAGGTCCACTGCTGTTCTCACACATAACTGAAGAGTATGAGGAAACTTCAGCTGGGAGAACGGCCTGCAGAATTAACTGCCCTGAGGTATGTTCAGTATATTATTTTCTAGAGGATGATAAGAACTAGAAAATGCTGACAGTGCCTGATATAGTTAAGGTAAGCCTGATTGCAGTGATTTAATAAACGACTGGCATCATGCTTGCAGAAAAAAGTAATTTTCATATTACTTTCTATTATGGCTTAGTATGTAAAACGTTTGCATTTATATAAAGAACGTTTTTTACTGAGGTGATAAATCTTTGTTTGGGGCCTAGTTTTCCACATGGCTGTTATTTTACTCCTAGGAATAGTTTTTTAAGGCCCTCTGACTTTGAGTGCATTGTGGGAGGGGCCTATTTTCGCGCTCTAATTGCGCAGTTGTTTTTACATTCTGAGACATCCAGCTTCCCTGAAGGAGTCCCCTGACATATTGGGCCTCTGTAAAGGGTTTTTGTGCCTACAAAGTCGTTTTATGGGAAGGTAGGAGCCACAGTAGAGCTGTGGCAGTTTGCTTGTGACTGTTTTAACGGTTTTTACCGTTTTTTTGCTTCGTTTTTGAACCTGAGGGGTTAATCATCCATTTGCAAGTGGGTGCAATGCTATTTTAGTCTATTATATACACTGTAAAAATTTCATAGAGTTAACTGCTTTTTTCACTGTTTTGCAGTTTTTGTGTTTGTTTTTTTCCCTTAAAGGCACAGTACCGTTTTTTATAATCTTTTTTTTCACACTATTTAAAGTGTTTTCCAAGCTTGCTGGTCTAATTACTAGTCTGTTAAACATGTCTGACATAGAGGAAACTCCTTGTTCATTATGTTTAGAAGCCATTGTGGAACCCCCTCTCAGAATGTTCAACAAATGCACTGATCTTACTATAAGTTATAAAGACCATATTCTGGCTTTAAAAGATTTATCACCAGAGAAAATTGACAAGGGGGAAGTAATGCCGACTAACTCTCCCCACGTGTCAGAGCCTATAACTCCCGCTCAAGGGGCGCCAAGTACATCTAGCGCACCCATTGCGTATACTTTACAAGACATGGCGGCAGTTATGAATCATACTCTTACAGAAGTATTGTCAAAACTGACAGGGTTACAAGGAAAGTGAGACAGCTCTGGGGCTAGAACAAATACAGAGCTCTCTGACGCTTTAGTAGCTATGTCCGATATACCCTCACAATGTGCAGAAGCCGAAGAAGGAGAGCTTCTATCTGTGGGTGATTTTTCTGACTCAGGGAAGACACTTCAACCTAATTCTGATATGTCTACATTTAAATTTAAGCTTGAACACCTCCGCATGTTGCTCAGGGAGGTTTTAGCTACTCTGGATGAATGTGACGCCATTGTAGTCCCAGAGAAATTTTGTAAATTGGATAAATACTACGCAGTGCCTGTTTACACTGATGTTTTTCCAATACCTAAGAGGTTTTCAGAAATTATTACTAAGGAATGGGATAGACCAGGTGTACCGTTCTCTCCCTCTCCTGTTTTTAAAAAGAGGTTTCCCATAGATGCCGCTACACGGGACTTGTGGCAAACGGTCCCTAAGGTGGAGGGAGCAGTCTCTACTCTAGCGAAGCGTACAACTATCCCTGTCGAGGACAGTTGTGCTTTTCTAGATCCAATGGACAAAAAATTAGAGGGTTACCTTAAGAAAATTTTTATTCAACAAGGTTTTATTCTCCAGCCCCTTGCATGCATTGCCCCTGTCACTGCTGCTGCGGCCTTCTGGTTTGAGTCTCTAGAAGAGGCTCTACAGGTAGAAACCCCATTGGATGATATCCTTGACAAGCTTAAAGCTCTTAAGCTAGCCAATTCATTTGTTTCTGACGCCGTTGTTCATTTAACCAAACTAACGGCTAAGAACTCAGGTTTTGCTATTCAGGCGCGTAGAGCGCTATGGCTTAAATCCTGGTCAGCTGACGTTACGTCAAAGTCTAAGCTTCTCAACATTCCCTTCAAGGTGCAGACCCTATTCGGGCCTGGACTGAAGGAGATAATTTCTGATATTACTGGAGGAAAAGGTCATGCCCTTCCTCAGGATAGGTCCAACAAATTAAGGACCAAACAGCCTAATTTTCATGCCTTTCGAAACTTCAAGAGTGGCGCAGCTTCAACTTCCTCTAATACAAAACAAGAGGGAAATTTTGCCCAGTCCAAGCCGGTCTGGAGACCTAACCAGGCTTGGAACAAGGGGAAGCAGGCCAAAAAACCTTCTGCTGCCTCTAAGACAGCATGAAAGATCAGCCCCCGATCCTGTAACGGATGTAGTAGCGGGCAGACTTTCTCTCTTCGCCCAGGCTTGGGCAAGAGATGTGCAGGATCCCTTGGCGTTGGAAATCGTGTCCCAGGGATATCTTCTGGACTTCAAAGCTTCTTCCGCAAAAGGAAGATTTCACCTCTCACAATTATCTGCAAACCAGATAAAGAGAGAGGCATTCTTACATTGTGTTCAAGACCTCCTAGTTATGGGAGTGATCCACCCAGTTCCAAAGGAGGAACAGGGGCAAGGCTTCTATTCAAATCTGTTTGTGGTTCCCAAGAAAGAGGGAACCTTCAGACCAATCTTAGATCTCAGGATCCTAAACAAATTTCTCAGGGTCCCATCCTTCAAGATGGAGACTATTCAAACCATCCTACCTATGATCCAGGAGGGTCAATATATGACTACCGTGGCCTTAAAGGATGCTTATCTGCACATTCCGATACACAGAGATCATCATCGGTTTCTCAGGTTCGCCTTCCTAGACAGGCATTACCAGTTTGTGGCTCTTACCTTTGGGTTAGCTACGGCACCAAGAATCTTTACGAAGGTTCTGGGGTCACTCCTAGCGGTCCTAAGGCCGTGGGGTATAGCAGTAGCCCCTTACCTAGACGACATTCTAATACAGGCGTCAAATTTTCAAATCGCCAGGTCCCATACAGACATTGTTCTGGCATTCCTGAGGTCGCATGGGTGGAACGTGAACGAAGAAAAGAGTTCTCTATCCCCTCTCACAAGAGTTTCCTTCCTAGGAACTCTGATAGATTCTGTAGAAATGAAGATTTACCTGACAGAGGCCAGGTTGTCAAAACTTCTAAATTCCTGCCGTGTTCTTTATTCTACTTCTCGCCCTTCAGTGGCTCAGTGTATGGAAGTAATCAGCTTAATGGTAGCGGCAATGAACATAGTGCCGTTTGCCCGCCTACATCTCAGACCGCTGCAACTCTGCATGCTCAGTCAGTGGAATGGGGATTACACAGATTTGTCCCCTATACTAAATCTGGATCAAGAGACCAGGGATTCTCTTCTCTGGTGGCTATCTCGGGTCCATCTGTCCAAGGGTATGACCTTCCACAGGCCAGATTGGACAATAGTAACGACAGATGCCAGCCTTCTGGGCTGGGGTGCAGTCTGGAACTCCCTGAAAGCTCAGGGCTTGTGGACTCAGGAGGAGACACTCCTTCCGATAAACATTCTGGAACTAAGAGTGATATTCAATGCTCTTCAGGCTTGGCCTCAGCTAGCTGCGGTCAGGTTCATCAGATTTCAGTCGGACAATATCACGACTGTAGCCTACATCAACCATCAAGGGGGAACAAGGAGCTCCCTAGCAATGTTGGAGGTTTCAAAAATAATTCTATGGGCAGAGGTTCACTCTTGCCATCTATCAGCTATCCATATCCCAGGAGTAGAGAACTGGGAGGCGGATTTTCTAAGTCGACAGACTTTTCATCCGGGGGAGTGGGAACTCCATCCGGAGGTGTTTGCACAGTTGATTCAACTTTGGGGCAAACCAGAACTGGATCTCATGGCGTCTCGTCAGAACGCCAAGCTTCCTTGTTACGGATCCAGGTCCAGGGATCCCAAGGCAGTGCTGATAGATGCTCTAGCAGCACCTTGGTCTTTCAACCTGGCTTATGTGTTTCCACCGTTTCCTCTGCTCCCTCGTCTGATTGCCAAGATCAAGCAGGAGAGAGCTTCAGTGATTTTGATAGCACCTGCGTGGCCACGCAGGACTTGGTATGCAGATCTGGTGGACATGTCATCCCTTCCACCATGGACTCTACCGCTGAGGCAGGACCTTCTACTTCAGGGTCCTTTCAACCATCCAAATCTAATTTCTCTGCGTCTGACTGCTTGGAGATTGAACGCTTGATTTTATCAAAACGTGGTTTCTTCGAGTTGGTCATTGATACCTTAATTCAGGCTCGAAAGCCTGTCACCAGGAAAATTTATCATAAGATATGGTGTAAATATCTTCATTGGTGTGAATCCAAGGGTTACTCATGGAGTAAAGTCAGGATTCACAGGATATTATCTTTTCTCCAAGAAGGATTGGAGAAGGGATTGTCAGCTAGTTCCTTAAAGGGACAGATTTCTGCTCTGTCTATTCTTTTGCACAAGCGTCTGGCGGATGTTCCAGACATTCAGGCGTTTTGTCAGGCTTTAGTTAGAATCAAGCCTGTGTTTAAACCTGTTGCTCCACCATGGAGTTTAAATTTAGTTCTTAAAGTTCTTCAAGGGGTTCCGTTCTGTTTCTGGTAGCTATCTCTTCGTCTCGAAGAGTTTCAGAGTTATCTGCCTTGCAGTGTGATTCCCCTCATCTGATCTTCCATGCAGATAAGGTAGTTTTGCGTACCAAACCTGGGTTTCTTCCTAAGGTGGTATCTAATAAGAATATCAATCAGGAGATTGTTGTTCCGTCACTGTGTCCTAATCCTTCTTCAAAGAAAGAACGTCTTTTACACAATCTTGACGTGGTTCGTGCTTTAAAGTTTTATTTACAAGCTACTAAAGATTTTCGTCAAACATCTGCATTGTTTGTTGTCTACTCTGGACAGAGGAAAGGCCAAAAGGCTTCAGCAACTTCTCTTTCTTTTTGGTTAAGAAGTATAATCCGCTTAGCTTATGAAACTGCTGGCCAGCAGCCTCCTGAAAGAATTACAGCTCATTCCACTAGAGCGGTGGCTTCCACATGGGCTTTTAAAAATTAGGCTTCTGTTGAACAGATTTGAAAGGCGGCGACTTGGTCTTCGCTTCATACTTTTTCTAAATTCTACAAATTTGATACTTTTGCTTCTTCGGAGGCTATTTTTAGGAGAGAAGTCTTACAGGCAGTGGTGCCTTCCGTTTAAGCGCCTGCCTTGTCTCTCCCTTCATCCGTGTCCTATAGCTTTGGTATTGGTATCCCACAAGTAATGGATGAATCCGTGGACTGGATACACCTTACAAGAGAAAACAAAATTTATGCTTACCTGATAAATTTATTTCTCTTGTGGTGTATCCAGTCCACGGCCCGCCGTGTCATTTTAAGGCAGGTATTTTTTATTTTTAAACTACAGTTACTACTGCACCCTATAGTTTCTCCTTTCTCTTGCTTGTCTTCGGTCGAATGACTGGAGGTGGCAGTTAGGGGAGGAGCTATATAGACAGCTCTGCTGTGGGTGATCCTCTTGCAGCTTCCTGTTGGGAAGGAGAATATCCCACAAGTAATGGATGAATCCATGGACTGGATACACCACAAGAGAAATACATTTATCAGGTAAGCATAAATGTTGTTTCTTTCATGTAAATGGCAAGAGTCCAAGAGCTAGTGACGTATGGGATATACATTCCTACCAGGAGGGGGCAAAGTTTCCCAAACTTCAAAATGCCTACAAATACACCTCCCACCACACACATACTTCAGTTTTTCAAACTTTGCCTCCTATAGAGGTGGTGAAGTAAGTTTGTGCTTTATTTCTATGATTTCTTCTATGATTAAGTGCTTCTAAGCATGTTGAAGCCCAATTCCTCTGAGTAGACAACTTTTGACAATTTTTGAATTTCGCTTCAACAAACCACTTTAAAAAAGGGTTAAGGTGAAGCTAAAACTGCAAAGCCAAATGATGTGAAGAGAGTAGTGCCTGTTGATTTTTATGGTTTCACTCATGGGAAATCTTTTCAAGGGTTCTCTGTTATTGGTTGTAGGGATTCATCTCCTACCTCCCTTTTCAGATCAACGATATACTCTTATACCATTACTTCTGATGATTTTCAGTACTGGTTTGGCTGTCTGCTATATGTGGATGGGTGTCTTTGTATCATCATCAAGACACTCTAAGCTATATTTGGCGCTTTATGTATTGATAGAAAGTTTTAAATATATGTATTTACTTATATTTGCCATGAGTCCAGTGGCGTAGCGTGGGATGTTAGCGCCCAGGGCAAGGCAAGTATTGTGCCCCCTAACCCATTAGCACTGACTGAGTCTCTTCCACCAGTACAGTAGGGATGGGCAAATATGCTTTGAATCTAGGAGCCAGCTCAACAACTTAGGAGACAGGGTTTTGTTTTAAAACAAACAAAGCTTTATTTTTTAACAACAAAGTGATAAGAGCACAGCCACATCTGTGAATTGCTCTTGTATTAACCCTGGGTTGGCAGTAGGCAGGCTCACAGCCAGTTAAGTAAATGGATAAAAGTGTGCTTTGGAAAATCTTTACAGTAAATGAGAACTGATATTGATGAAACTTTAACTACATTTAAACTTAAATAATTAATTTACCATGTTATGAAAGCATTTACATTTCCGTTAATTTGATTAAACCAAGAGTAGGAAGCAAAAATAATATTTGTGATATATACGCATACGTGCATGCATGTGTGCGTGCGCGTGTGTGTATATATATATATATATATATATATATATGTGTGTATATATATATTGCATACATACAGACACACAGCTACACACTATAATTTGAAAAACACCATTTATAATGTAAAAAGTGGTGCAAAGTGTATTTAACATTTCTTCAGATGAAATGTTAAGTATATGTGCTGTGTGTGTGTGTGTGTGTGTGTGTGTATATATATATATATATATATATATATATATATATATATAATTGTAAACTGGGAGAAACTAGCAGTGAGCTGTGTTGATTGAATGCATGAAAGCTTCTGTAAGATCTATCGGTTAGGGTAAAAAAGCAGCATTAACAGGTCCTAATGCTGCTTTTTTACACCCGCTGCTATTACGAGTCTTGCAGGTTTACGGTCACAGCACACTACTTTGGCCTTACTGCAAAATGACTTAAGTAAACTTCGTAAAGTCTTTTTTCTATGGGACTTCCATAGCGCCAGTATTACGAGTCTGTCCAGGGAGGCCAAAAAGTGAACGGTACACACTCTACCTCCAAGATCCGTAATGCATTCTAATGTCAGTAGTTCCAATCAGCCAATAGGATTGAACTTCAATCCTATTGGCTGATTGCATCAGCAAATATGATTTTTTTCTACCTTAATTCTGATTGGCTGATAGAATTCTATCAGCATATCGGAATCTAAGGGACGCCATCTTGGATGACGTCACTTAAAGGAACCTTCATTCGTCGGGTAGTCGTCGGATGAAGAGGATGCTCCGCATCGAATGTCTTGAAGATGGACCCGCTCCACGTCGGATGGATGAAGATTGAAGATGCCGTCTGGATGAAGACTTCTTCCTGTCTGGAGGACCACTTTGCCCGGCTTGGATGAAGACTTCTCCCGGCTTCGTTGAGGACTTCGGCCCGGGTTTGGATGAAGACTTCTGACGCTTCCTTGAGGATGGATGTCCGGTCTTCAGAACTGTAAGTCGATCTTAAGGGGGTTAGTGTTAGGATTTTTTAAGGGTGTATTGGGTGAGTTTTATTTGTTGGGGGGTTGTTTGTATTTATTTTACAGGTAAAAGAGCTGATTACTTTGCGGCAATGCCCCGTAAAAAGCCCTTTTAAGGGCTATTGGTAGTTCAGTTTAGGCTAGGGTTTTTTTTATTTTGGGGGGACTTTTTTTATTTTGATAGGGCTATTAGATTAGGAAATTAGTTTAAAAATCTTGTAATTTGTTTATTATTTTCTGTAATTTAGTGTTTGTTTTTGTACTTTAGCTAATTTAATTTATTTAATTGTAGTTAATTTAGGTAATTTAATTATAGTGTAGTGTTAGGTGTTAGTGTAACTTAGGTTTTATTTTACAGGTAAGTTTGTATTTATTTTAGCTAGGTAGCTATTAAATAGTTAAAGGCCACTTCTCTCTGCTATCCTCCTTGATCTGTCCGCGGCCTTTGACACTGTCGACCACCTTCTTTTGCTCCAAACCCTCCAATCCTTCGGCATCTGTGACACAGCCCTTTCGTGGCTCTCTTCCTATCTATCAAACCGTACCTTCAGTGTAGCCTTCTCTGGGGCCTCCTCTGCCCCGTCACCACTTTCTGTCGGAGTACCGCAAGGCTCTGTCCTTGGTCCCCTTCTCTCAATCTATGCATCATCACTAGGCTCCCTTATTAAGTCCCACGGTTTCCAATATCATTTGTATGCCGATGACACCCAAATCTACTTCTCTGCACCAGACTCCTTCATTGCTAACAGGTGTCATTAACTGTCTTTCTCACATCTCTTCCTGGATGTCCTCCCACTACCTCAAGCTAAATCTCTCCAAAACTGAGCTCCTCATTTTCCCCCCTTCTTCCAAAATCTCCACCCCCAATATCTCTTTAACTGTCGACAACTCCATCATTACCCCTACCCCGCATGCCCGATGTCTCGGGGTCACATTTGACTCAGATCTTTCCTTCACTCCTCACATTCAGTCCTTGGCTAAAGCCTGCCGCTTCCACCTTAAAAAACATCTCCAAAATTAGACACTTCCTTACGCAAGACACAACTAAGATTTTAATCCACTCTCTCATTCTTTCCCGCCTTGATTACTGCAACTCTGTCCTCTCTGGTCTACCCACCTGCCGCCTAGCTCCCTTACAATCCATAATGAATGCCTCTGCCAGACTCATCTTCCTTACACGTCGCTCTTCATCTGCTGCTCCTCTCTGCCAATCCCTTCACTGGCGTGCACGAGCACGTACGACCAGCTTACCGTTGACTTAAGCAGTGCTCACTTCTTGCCTTTTATCACCAGGTTTGTAAAAACCTGTAATACCAGCGCTGTAGGAAAGTGAGCATTGAGAGAAAACTGCTCGTTAGCAACGCACAGCCCAAAATGAAAAACTTGTAATCTAGCCGTATGTAAATAAGAGGCATGGATGTACAAACAGAGCAGGGAAAGATATTTAGCTGTGTACACTGTAGGGCAAGCGAAATTTAAAAATTGTCAAAAGTTGTCTATGATAGACAACTTTTGACAATGTTTGAATTTTGCTTCAACAAACCACTTTAAAAAAGGGTTAAGGTGAAGCTAAAACTGCAAAGCCAAACGATAATATGTCAGCTTATCCTTTAAGACAGAAGCCATCATTATTTTACATTTAATGTCCCTCTTCAGCTAGATTAATAATATATTGCACATATTTTTTACGCATATATGATTACAGTTTGCAACTTTGCATTAATTTGCTTCAAGCTTTTATATTAGTTTGCACTTTAAATTTAAACAGTAATACGTTTTAAAGCTTTTATTTTAGATGCATAGGGGGGGTGCAATGCATGGCATGCTGGCTCCTTTGTTGGAACTTGAGTAAGCTGCAGTTTGCGCATTTTCCGCTTGGCTTCATGCACGCAAACTAAATTTGCAAGTAATTCAGAAGGGGAGACTCAGAAAGTCAAAGTATCCAGGCAAGAACAGGGCTATAATTCTCTAACTGGTCCTGACACCTTACCTTATCGGCGCTGCACACTAGTCAGTCTCACTCTCACTCTGCTGCTCTTCTTCTTCCCTCCTGACTTGTGCGCTGTAAGTGGGACGAAGTCGAACTAAGTGACTTTACAGGTAACGGTCGGATAACATTTCACTTCCTCAAGTTCCTCTTGAGGCATCAAAATCTGCGACCTGACAGAAGGTGCAACGTGATGTCACCACATTCCTGAGCGCACACGTGACGAAGTGCCACTGTGGGACAAAAGGACTGTATACTCTTGAGATGGTGGAGGCTCGAGCTGAGCGTTTTGCGCCCCTCAGAATTATACGCTGGGGCAACCACCCTGTGCCCCCCCCCCCATGCTACGCAACTGCATAAGTCAGGTCTATGTGTATTTCCCTTTGCAGTCTAACAGTTTCAGCATGGGAATCATGTTTTAGGAAGTTATTTTTTAATATTTTCTTACCTGGGGTTTAGTCTTTTTTTACAATTAGACTTTTTTTTAAAAAAAAAATTGCGGGCAAATCTAGGCTCGCGAGGGCGCAATATGCTGTTATTTATTGCGTAATTTTTGCCGCAAACATGGTGTTGCAAGTTTCATCACTTCCTGTGTCTTTATTGACGTGAAGTTGTTATGATGTGAGTTGCGTCATTTTCGGATGTTGGTTGGCGCCCAAAAAATTTTCACTTTTTGTTGTGCGTCATACTTGGCGCCAAATATTTTTTTCGTTATATTACCCCACTTCCTTTATGCTCCCTGCTCTCTTTTTATTCTAGAGGGCTATGCTTTTTGCTTTTCTGCCTATTTATATGCATTTTTCCCCTTCCTGAAACTGCTATATAAGGAATTGGATATTTTGTTTAAATGTTATTTTTTCTTTTACATTTTGCAAGATGTCTCAGTCTGATCCTGTCTCAGAAGCTACTGTAGGAACCATGCTGCCTGAACACAGTTCTACCAAAGCTAAGGCCTAGATTTGGAGTTTGGCGTTAGCCGTGAAAACCAGCGTTAGAGG
The DNA here is from genome assembly GCF_027579735.1 of Bombina bombina. NCBI lineage: Eukaryota > Metazoa > Chordata > Amphibia > Anura > Bombinatoridae > Bombina > Bombina bombina. Next base: position 853,889,864 of record NC_069500.1, on the reverse strand, counting down.
CTCCTAACGCTGGTTTTAGGCTACCGCCGGTATTTGGAGTCAGTGATTAAAGGGTCTAACGCTCACTTTTCAGCCGCGACTTTTCCATACCGCAGATCCCCTTACGTCAATTGCGTATCCTATCTTTTCAATGGGATCTTCCTAACGCCAGTATTTAGAGTCGTTTCTGAAGTGAGCGTTAGAGCTCTAACGACAAAACTCCAGCCAACGAAAAAAAGCAGGAGTTAAGAGCTTTCTGGGCTAACGCCGGTTCATAAAGCTCTTAACTACTGTACCCTAAAGTACACTAACACCCATAAACTACCTATGTACCCCTAAACTGAGGTCCCCCCACATCGCCGCAACTCGATTAAATTTTTTTAACCCCTAATCTGCCGACCGCCACCTACGTTATACTTATGTACCCCTAATCTGCTGCCCCTAACACCGCCGACCCCCCTGATCGGAACAGCCAATAGAATGCGAGCTCAATCTGATTGGCTGATTGTATTAGCCAATCGGATTGAACTTGATTCTGATTGGCTGATTCCATCAGCCAATCAGAATATTCCTACCTTAATTCCGATTGGCTGATAGAATCCTATCAGCCAATCGGAATTCGAGGGACGCCATCTTGGATGACGTCCCTTAAAGGAACCGTCATTCGTCGGGAGACGCCGGAAGAAGAGGATGGATCCGCGTCGGCTGCTTCAACATGGACCCGCTCCGCACCGGATTGAAGAAGATCGAAGATGCCGCTTGGATGAAGATGTTTGCCGGTCCGGATGTCCTCTTCTTGCCGGATAGGAGGAAGACTTTGGAGCCTCTTCTGGACCTCTTCAGCACCGGATGCCAGGACGGATCGGTGATACCTGTTGAGGTGAAGACAAGGTAGGAAGATCTTCAGGGGCTTAGTGTTAGGTTTATTTAAGGGGGGTTTGGGTTAGATTAGGGGTATGTGGGTGGTGGGTTGTAATGTTGGGGGGGGGGTATTGTATGTTTTTTTTTACAGGCAAAAGAGCTGATTTTCTTGGGGCATGCCCCGCAAAGGGCCCTGTTCAGGGCTGGTAAGGTAAAAGAGCTTTTAACTCTATTAATTTAGAATAGGGTAGGGCATTTTTTTATTTTGGGGGTCTTTGTTATTTTATTAGGGGGCTTAGAGTAGGTGTAATTAGTTTAAAATTGTTGTAATATTTTTCTTATGTTTGTAAATATTTTTTTATTTTTTGTAACTTAGTTCTTTTTTATTTTTTGTACTTTAGGTAGTTTATGTAATTGTAGTTATTTGTAGGAATTGTATTTAATTTATTTATTGATAGTGTAGTGTTAGGTTTTATTGTAGGTAATTGTAGGTATTTTATTTAATTAATTTATTGATAGTATAGTGTTAGGTTTAATTATAACTTAGGTTAGGATTTATTTTACAGGTAATTTTGTAATTATTTTAACTAGGTAACTATTAAATAGTTCTTAACTATTTAATAGCTATTGTACCTGGTTAAAATAATTGCAAAGTTGTCTGTAAAATAAATATAAATCGTAAAATAGCTACAATGTAATTATAATTTATATTGTAGCTATATTAGGGTTTATTTTACAGGTAAGTATTTAGCTTTAAATAGGAATAATTTATTTAATAAGAGTTAATTAATTTCGTTAGATTTAAATTATATTTAACTTAAGGGGGTGTTAGTGTTAGGGTTAGACTTAGCTTTAGGGGTTAATCCATTTATTATAGTAGCGGTGAGCTCCGGTCGTCAGATTAGGGGTTAATAATTGAAGTTAGGTGTCGGCGATGTTAGGGAGGGCAGATTAGTGGTTAATACTATTTATGATAGGGTTAGTGAGGCGGATTAGGGGTCAATAACATTATTATAGTAGCGCTCAGGTCCGCTCGGCAGATTAGGGGTTAATAAGTGTAGGCAGGTGGAGGCGACGTTGAGGGGGGCAGATTAGGGGTTAATAAATATAATATAGGGGTCGGCGGTGTTAGGGGCAGCAGATTAAGGGTACATAAGGATAACGTAGGTGGCGGCGCTTTGCGGTCGGCAGATTAGGGGTTAATTATTGTAGGTAGCTGGCGGCGACGTTGTGGGGGGCAGGTTAGGGGTTAATAAATATAATACAGGGGTCGGCGGTGTTAGGAGCAGCAGATTAGGGGTACATAGGGATAATGTAAGTAGCGGCGGTTTACGGAGCGGAAGATTAGGGTTTAATAATATAATGCAGGGGTCAGCGATAGCGGGGGCGGCAGATTAGGGGTTAATAAGTGTAAGGGTAGGGGTGTTTAGACTCGGGGTACATGTTAGAGTGTTAGGTGCAGACGTAGGAAGTGTTTCCCCATAGGAAACAATGGGGATGCGTTAGGAGCTGAACGCTGCTTTTTTGCAGGTGTTAGGTTTTTTTTCAGCTCAAACAGCCCCATTGTTTCCTGTGGGGGAATCGTGCACGAGCACGTTTTTGAGGCTGGCCGCGTCCGTAAGCAACTCTGGTATCGAGAGTTGCATTTGCGGTAAAAATGCTCTACGCTCCTTTTTTGGAGCCTAACGCAGCATTTTTTGGGACTCTCGATACCAGAGTTAATTTTATGGTGCGGCCAGAAAAAAGCCTGCGTAGCGTTAACAGCCCATCTACCGCCAAACTCCAAATCTAGGCCTATGTGTATCTGTTGTAAGCAAGCTGAGATTATATCTCTAGCTATATTATGTAACAGTTGATAAGCTTTTGCATGCCGATAATGTTTCTATTAGTACTAGTACAGCGTATGTTGTTCCCTCAACATCTAATGTACATGATATCACTGTTGATATGAAAAATTATATTGCTGATGCAATACAGAAGGATATGAGGCCTATCTATCAAGCCGTCAACTGTGCTGCATTCGACGGGAAACAATACGCTTGCCTAACATCGCAGCCGTGGACCTGAATACGCTCTCCTTATTTATAAAAAAAACTGTCAAAAAGCCACGCCCCAAGTACGGGGCGATGAGCAGCAGACTGTTAACAGTCATAGATCTCGCTGCTATTCGGCTTTTTCCCAACTTTATTTATACCCTATCACTAAACACTGCCACTATAATAAAATGTTTAACCCCTATCCCGCTGCTCCCGGAGCCCACCGCAACTCTAATAAATGTATTAACCCCTATCCCTCTGCTCCCGAAGTCCGCCAAAACTTTAATAAAGGTTTTAACCTCTATCCCGCAGCTCCCGGAGCCCACTGCAACTAAAGTTATTAACCCCTATACTGCCACTCCTGGCGCCCTCCGCAACTAAATGTATTAACCCCTAGCCTCCCACATCACTACCACTTACTTAACCTATTAACCCCTAAACCGCCAGCCCCCAAATCCCCATAAACTAAATTCAACTATTAAACCCCTTAACCTAATAACCCGCTAACTTTACATTAAATATTAACTCATCCCTATCTTATAATACATTTAAACTTTCTAATTAAAATAAACTATATTAAACTATTAATGAACCTACCCTAACTATTATACTAAAAATACATTAAGAAACAAATAGAAACACTGCGATCCTTTAAAAGAAAACATTTTAATAATCCATACTTCCAAATTTCAAAAAAACACTCACAAATGGCAACAGGCTTTAAAAACAAAAATTCAAATATTCAGGCAATTCATGTTCAGGAACCAGTCTGTCCTACATGTTTCGGTAGTTCCTTAATCATGGACATGACTGGCTATCCCTGCTTCCTGCCTTAAGTACCAGAAACTGTCTCCATATTGGTTCTCAGTTTCAAAGAATTAACCCTTTCAGTGCCTCCTTATAAGTCCTCACTGAAAATATCTCATTCACCTTAGAAATATGCCAATAACATATTTGGCATTCTAAAACATATTAACACATTATCTACTTTTGTATTTAAAGCTTTGTAAGAATAAAGAACACTATATAATACTTATGGTAATAACTTGTAAATCTCAAGACCAACCAATTTAATTTCTGTCTTTATCCTATTTAAATATAGCTTTCTCCATTCACGCTGTTATATGTTATTAAAAATGTTAATATGTGGTGACCCTAAACCTATAAAGAGGTCCTAACGTATATCGCTATAATGATCTATGAAGGTGTGAGTAGAACATTATGCTATTATCTCTTCCAGAAATTGATGACATCCCCCTCAATGTTGAAGCCCTGGGGTCTCCTCGTTTTTAATTTAAAAATCCAGAAGACTTCACGTAGCATTAGCCGGGCCATTCTGTCCCCACCCCTTGGGGGTTTCGAACGCACTCTATAACCTGCCATGAGAGCGACATAACATCACCCCCATGGACGGCTATAAAGTGCTGTGAAAGCCCAGAGCTATCTTTATCATGAGAGATGTCATTCAAATGCTCCCTTATCCTAGAGTGGACTTCCCTAGTAGTGCAACCTACATATTGTCCAATGCACACTGAGCATTCTACCAAATAGACCACAAAAGTGGTTCTACAGTTGTTACAATTAGTCAAGTTAAAGACCCGATTGGTCATTTTGGATTGAAAGGTGGCCGTAACTCTGCTGTACTGGCATGCTATGCATTTTGAAAAATGACATTTAAAATGCCCTTTGACACTTAGCCAACTACTGTTGGCCCTCTCTTTATCCCTCAACACACTGGGTGCCACCAGATTGCCTATTGTGCATGCTCTCCTGGAAACAAAATTACAACCCTTAGACACATAATCCTTCAAACTGTCCTCTGCTGAAAGTATTGGCAAATGCTTATTAATTATATTAGTGATATCATTAAACTGAGGGCTATAAGTGGTGACCAATGTTGGTCTACTTGAGTCATAAACACTCCTTTATCTGCTTTTAACCCCCATTAGCATTTCATCTCTATTCATTCTACTGACCTCTAGATGGGCTCTATTAATTACCTTTCGTGAGTAACCTCTTTCTGCCAGAAGGCATTTCAAAGTTTCACTTTCCTTTATGAAGTCTTCTTCCAAGGAGCAGTTCCGCTTAATCCTCATGAACTGCCCCTTGGCCACCCTAAACCCCGTGTGATGGGGATGATTGCTCCTCGCATGAAGCAAGGAGTTGGATGTTATGGGCTTACGATACAAGGTAGTGGAAATTGTCCCATTTACCGTATCCCCCTTAATTTCCACATCCAAATAGGGTATGGTGTTGACTTCTATTTGTGCAGTGAATTCAAGACCCACCTCATTTGAATTGAGGTAAGCCAAAAATTCCTGTATCTCTGTAGCCTCCCCCACCCAGATGAAAAGGAGGTCATCTATAAACCTTTTATACAATCTGATCTTATCCCTGAATGGGTTCTTATCTCCAAAGACGTGGGACAGCTCCCACCAACCCATAAAAAGGTTGGCATATGATGGGGCAAATTTTGCCCCCATCGCTGTCCCACGTCTCTGGAGATAAAAAGTGTGCTCAAATTTAAAATAGTTATGTGTCAAGAGGAATGTAAGGGCCTCCACTATAAACTCAATCAGATCCTCATGATAGTTGCTAAAATGTCGTAGCATATATCTTATGGCTTCAATGCCGTGATCATGAGGGATGGCCGAGTACAGGCCAACTACGTCAACTGTTAGCCACTTACAATCCCTGTCCCACTCAACATTATCCATAACTTTGATGAGATGAGTAGTATCCTTTAGATAGGAGGGTAAAAAGTGAATGACTGGTTGCAAAAGGGACTCAATCCAAACTGACAATTTCTTAAATAATGACCCTATTCCTGAGACTATGGGTCTGCCTTTCACCTCCACCAAGGTCTTATGTACCTTGGGGAGCTGATGGAAAATAGGGATAACAGGTTTCTGTAACATTAGATATTCAAATGTTTTCTGGTCAATTAGTCTTAGTTCTATCCCAAACTTCTCTGTGGGGTTATAGCTTAATTCCCTGTATATCTGGGTATCAGTCAGCTGCCGTAATGCCTCCTCAATGTATTTATCTCTTCCCATCACAACAATACAGCCCCCCCTTATCTGCCTGCTTGATAACAATGGCCCCTCTTTTTCCAAGTTGGTCAAGCGCCAGCTTATGAGTTAAGCTCAGATTATGTGGGACCTTATCCTTTTGTTCCGAAAGTTTAACCAGGTCCTCTTCAACCCGGCGATGAAAAGCCTCAATAAAGGGTCCTCTATTTCTAGTGGGGTAAAAGATAGACTGGGGTTTAAACCCTACATGATTAGTCTTAACCTGATCGACAGGCTGTAAACTCAAAGTCCCTAGTTCATGAAGGGTCAAATAATCATTACCTTCTTTAAAATCTATGATGTCAGATATGTTTGGTGGACTTAACATAACATCAGTTATATCTTGTGTGTTGGTACTGACCTCAATATCCCTTGTCCCCTCTGGAATTTCTGAACCCCAAAAGAATTTCTTCAAAGTTAGATCCCTCACAAGTCAATTGATATCTACAATGGTTTCAAAAAGATTAAATTTATTGGTAGGAACAAATCCCAATCCCAAACTCAACACCTCTATCTGTGTATCAGTTAATTCAGTCTCAGATAGGTTAATGACAGTTAAATTTTGTATTTGTTGCGTGCATTTTTCTTGGGTTGGGCCCTGGCCTTTCCCTTTTCTCCTGGGCCTATGCTTCCGCCTCCTTCTATTCCTTTTGGACTTAACTGAAAAACCTGCTCCTGGCTTACCTCTGTGGTCTGAGGCACAAAGGCTGGTGGTCTAATGTCACCCTCACTATCACTGAGAAACTCCTGTTGTCATTTATCTGTGATGTTACCCTTTTTTGCATTGGTGGTTCTACTGTCACCTCCTGTCAATCTATGACCTGAACTTCGTGACATATCTGTTGTTTTCTTTAAAACACTCGTAGGTGTAGTGACCTGTACTTCATCACCTGAGTTACCACTGGAATTACCAGCACCATATTCATCTGATCTATAATCCTGTTCCTCATCTGTGCTATCTTTGTCTGAAAATGTCACCTTCTTACCTTCCCCCACTGTTCCCATTTTGTAGGTGTTTTTATTCCTTCTAAACATAGAAACATAGAAACATAGATATTGACGGCAGATAAGAGCCATAGGCCCAGCAAGTCTGCCCGACCTTACCTAACAGTATAAACTTATCTAGTTCGTAGGATAGCCCTATGCTTGTCCCATGCATTTTTAAAGTCCCCCACAGTGTTTGTTGCTACTACCTCTTGAGGAAGTTTATTCCATAAATCAATCACTCTTTCTGTAAAGAAGTGCTTCCTCAAATTACACCTGAATCTACTACCCTTTAGCTTGAGCTCATGACCCCTTGTTCTTGAATTTTCCATTTTATGTAAAATACCCACAGCCTCAGTTTTACTAAACCCTTTAATGTACTTGAAAGTTGCTATTTCCCTTCTCTCCTCTAAGCTATACATATTTAGGTCATTGAGCCTATCCTGGTAAGTTTTATTTTTTAGACCATGTACCATTTTGGTAGCCCTCCTTTGCACAGATTCAAGTTTGTTAATATCCTTCTGAAGATATGGTCTCCAGAACTGCACACAATACTCAAGATGAGGCCTGACTAATGATCTATAAAGTGGCATAAGAACCTTACTATTTCTGCTGCAAATACCTCTACCAATACATCCAAGCATTCTGCTAGCCTTACTCACTGCATTACTACATTGTTTACTAAGTTTTAAATCACCTGAAATAATAATTCCCAAGTCCTGTTCCTCGTCTGTAACAGTCAGTAAAGTGTCATTGAGTCTGTAATTAACATTTGGATTTTTCTTCCCTAAATGCATTATTTTACACTTTGCTGTGTTAAACTTTAGATCCCAGTCGTTTGTCCAATCCTCCAATTGTTGTATATCACTTCTCATTTTGTCTACCCCTGGAACATCCACTCTGTTGCAAATTTTTGTATCATCTGCAAAGAGACATACTTTCCCCTGTAGCCCTTTGCTGATATCGCAGATAAATATGTTAAACAAAACAGGCCCCAGAACTGACCCCTGAGGAACACCACTAGTAACAGCCCCCTCTGCTGAATGAACTCCATTTACTAAGACACTTTGTTTTCTGTCCTTAAGCCAGCATTCCACCCATTTCACAATTTTTGAATCTAGACCAAGGAGATATAGTTTGTGAATAAGTTTATTGTGTGGGACGGTGTCAAATGCTTTGCTGAAATCTAGATATGCTACATCAACTGCTCCTCCCTTGTCTAATACTTTTGTTACATAATCAAAGAAGTCAATTAGATTAGTCTGACATGACCTCCCTGAAGTAAAACAATGCTGATTTTGGTCCTCTAAATTGTTTGTCTTTATGTAAGTCATAATTCTTTCTTTTAAGAGGCTTTCCATTAATTTCCCTACTACTGAAGTTAAACTAACTGGCCTGTAGTTGCCAGATTCTTCTCTACTGCCCTTTTTATGAAGGGGTATTACATTTGCTATTCTCCAATCATCTGGGACAGCTCCTGTTAATAGTGACTGATTAAACAGATCAGTTAATGGGACAGTTAGCACTGATCGAAGTTCTTTTAAAACCCTTGGATGAATCAATTAGTCTTAGAGCAAATAAACCTGGGTCTATTTGCTCTAGAGCCAGACCTATTATACCAAGTATAAACTTTATTATTGATGTAATCAGTGTTGTCCCTGGCAAATTTCTTGAGTTTAAAGTTAGCAATCTCCCCCCTGAATTTTACAATTGTATCACTTAATAATTTGTCAAAATCATTATACTTAGGGTGCTCTAAATACTCATTCAGCTGTATCTGTATGTTATTCAGCTCATCTCTGATTTTAACCAGTTGACGTTGTTTAAACTTTATAATGAGTTGCATGAGTCTTTTAGAGCAGTCACTAAGTATATCATTCACTTTTGTATAAATTCAGGGTCCTCAACCTGGAAAGTGGGAAACGTGCGCATTCTCAGTCCTCTAGGTATCATGTCCAGGGTCAAATATTTCTCCAATGCTCTTTGGTGCCAACATATTTTGTACTCTCTTATTAGGGTGCGCTCCATAGCCAGGAAAACATCACTGATGGATAATAGTTCTTTCTGCTTAACAAAGGTATCCTCTAGGGTCCAAATCAGAGATAGATTTTAATGAAAAAAGCTCTGTTGCCATAGATGCTATTAACGTTTGGCCACTTCTATATATGTGTACTAAAAATATGGATATATTGAGCACAGCTACAATCCGAGTCCCAGAGAGAGATTAACACAAAAGCCAATGAAAAATGAACAAATATTCCCTCACTAGAACTCAAGGATTACACTCAAGATGAAAAAGTCCTTTCCCAGACACTGTTAAAACTCAATGCCCCCGGTATGCAAGGATCCCTTTAAGCGGTATTAATATCCGTTCCCATAAACTTTCACTTGGGAATTAAAAATACATTAAACTATATTAAACTATTCATTAACCTACCCTAACTATTATACTACAATTACATTAAACTATATTAAACTATTCATTAACCTACCCTATTATACTAAAATTACATTAAACTAACAATTAAATTAACTATAATTCATATTTAAATACCTAACCCTACTCAAATTATTTAAATTTGCTATTAAAAATTACTGTTACACAAAATAAAAAAAACACTGTTACACAAAATAAAATATAAATTATCCAATATTTAAACTAATTACACCTAATCTTATAGCACCATGAAAATAAAAAAGCCCCCTCAAAATAAAAAAAACCCTAGCCTACACTAAACTACCAATGGCCCTTAAAAGGGCCTTTTGCGGGGCAATGCTCCAAAGAAATCAGCTCTTTTACCTGTAAATAAAAATACAAACAACCCCCCAACAGTAAAACCCACCATTACGTTGCCATCACGTGACATCGGCGGCAAGCAGGACAAAGTCAATTTTATATTTTTAAAGTACACTACTAGTGCAGCGGCCGGGGGCAATGAACCAAAAGTGCCCCCCAAAAAAATCTGCCGCTCTAGGCACGGGCCTTGTTGGCATAGGCCTTAATATGTCCCTGGGTCTCATCGAAATTAACAAATTCACTTATCACTCTTTATCACCTTTTGGAATAAGAATGACATTCCAAAAAAAAAAACTAAATAGCTACAGGACAATCATGTTCATTTCTTCACTCCGTTCTATCATTATTTTTCACACACTGTTCCCAATCACTCAATGTATGTAAAGATAAACTTTACTATTTTATAGTTCTGTATGAAACACGATACCAGAGATAAAATAAAGACCGTAGATAAAGAAACCTTTGCGGGACAGATGTATTAATTAAGATCTAAGAGCACAATAGAAAAATAACAAAAAAGCATGACAAATCATGTAATCATATTGTCAAATATAAAGAATCATAAAGTTGTGCTTATCGCCATGTTAAATGAAACACAATTAATAACAAATAAAACTATAATATTTGCTTAATTTAAAGCCCAGCAAGTAGTATTTTGTAACATTTATCTCTGCAAGATTGTTATAAATCACTCAATGTCAATAAATAACTATCTCAGATGGGTTTCCGATTCATAGCAAAGTCCTCAAGCGTACGCCAATGCCAATCAAACCAAGGATGGTTCGGATTGGACCTAGATTGAGGTATGGGTGGCGCGCGTCAGCTTTTGAAAAAGCCGGAATGTAAAATGGCGAAACATGTTAAGGGAGGGCTGTTGATCTTTTTTCAACTCCTAAGTTTTTTTAAATTTTAGCAAATAGATGGGACACAATAATTATTTAATAACCTTATAATATATAGTATGCATTGGGTTTGGAATAGTTACCTATACTTTAATACCTAAACGATATTCTCGAGTTAGAAGTGACTACATTGTTTAGAGACACGCTGAACGAATATAGCCCCAGAAAGCATTTACGTAGTGGCAAGATTCAAATTTTCCAAAACCACTTGTAATTTGATCTAGAAATAAGCTGTAATAGATATATAGACTACTGTAGTGTTAAATTGCTCTTTGACTAACCGCTAAAAACCTTACCAATATATATCTCGAATCTAAACCCGCTCTGACTGTGTAACATCTCAATGCAAGCGGCTCAGTGTTGACAGTTACAAAGCGACACTTGAGTTGTTGTTCTTTAAATTGATTATATACCTCGACTCCAAGTCACATTACAATTTTAAAGCTATATAAAAACAGCCTATGCATCAACCTCAGAGAATTTCTGGTACCTTAAATGTATGAATACTAGTATTGATACCAAAAGTGACACAAAGGGTGTAATACTTACTTAACAACAGCATGTTAGGGGTGTAAAGATACACTGGAATTAATCACATTGAGACAGAGGAAACATCATATAACACTGTTATCTGCTTAATTTAATAACCCTTTATTTAAAATATTGCAATAAATATTTAACAGTGAGTTACATAGCAAAAATGTTGTAACAAATTTGGAATATTAATTAATCAACATATTCACTCACTGTATTTGCAACTATAATAATTGTATCCAAATAAAGAGACACTTAGTCTGAACCTAAACTTTATTTCACTAATGTACATGTGGCGAATATTAAATTCAAGCAACGTTTACCCTATTAAAGGGACAATACATGAGATAAAAGATTCACCACTTTAATAGTGCACAATATTCTATTCTACAGTATATTGCAACTCTGGAACATATAAATATGAATTACTTCTTATTAGTAAAGTTGATTACAGACTCAACTAAGGGCATCTTTATTTTGTTAGCTAATCATAATTCAGTGAACCACACATCAGTTGTTCAAATATTTAGGACAGATCATATAAGATACAAAAGGTGAATTCAAACAATCTATCTTGCATATCTGAGTGAATTTATCCAATTGTAAGCCGTTATTTTCTCATATTTCGTAGCAAGAGAATTATTTGATTCCCAGAATACCCAAGTACTATTATTTGTGATTGCCCTTGTTCAGTTTGTGTTTTTAATTTCGATCTGTGTTATGTTTTAAAGTGTTGTAATAAAAGTTACATTTTAATGTTACTTCCTAACCTCCATTCCACATCAATAACACGGGAGAGGGAAGTGCTAGGTAAATGCATCTTGTCTATGGTCAAAATTCTTTTTTGACTTAAGTGCTCCAAACGGTTTACTTATGCATAAGCACTCCAGCCGATAAATAAAGCCTATTAATAATAGCAACCAAATAGGCATCCCCTTATTATCTGTGTAGTGCGGTTGCACCCCCTTGTTCTTTGAGATAGAGGGAGAATTAGAGAAGTGTGGGGAAAATATTTGCTTTAAAGAACTAGATGAAAAAAAAGACAGTCTATAGCACTGTTTGAAAAAGAAATTATAAAAAACAAAACTAATACTAATGTAGAGACTATGGGGTAGATTTATCATTGTGCGAGCGGACAGGATACAATGTAGCATATCATGTCCACTGCACATCGAAAAATACAGACAGCATATGCTGTTGGCATTTATCATTGCACCAGCAGTTCTTGTGAACTGCTGGTGCAATGCCGCCCCCTGCAGATTTGCGGCCAATGGGCCGCTAGCAGGGGGTGTCAATCAACCCAATCATATTCGATTGGGTTGATTTCTGTCCACAGCCTCAGAGCAGGCAGACAAGTTATGGAGCAGCAGTCTTTAGACCACTGCTTCATAACTTCTGTTTCCGGCAAACCTGAAGGCTCGCACGGAAACAGGGGCATCAAGCTCCATTTGGCCTTTATTTCATCATAGCAGCATGGTGTGAGCACATCACTTGAAGGGAGGACAGCAGCATGGTGTGAGCACATTACCTGCAAGGGAGGACAGACCCACAGAGTTCACAGTAACACAGGGGACTCTCTCATTTAGGCTGGTATTGAGCAGTGAGAAGCAACGAGAAATGGATAAGCTTAAATTCCTCGCCATTTAACACAGAGGACACCTGTCTTTGAGAGGGGCCTAACAGACCTAACTTTACCTTGTCTACTGTAAGGCACTGGGCTAAACATACAGGTTCCCCCTGTTCTCATGAAAGTTGATAAATACTTCTATAAACTTTCTCCTACTACCAAAGCCAACATGACCCACAGGACAAAGACCACTGATAAAAAGCAGCAAAAACTGAAGTACATGTTGAGAGCCCAGCTTTGAACGAACATAGTGTTACATCGGGCCCAGAACAGATATACCTACTACAGGAGCTCAAGTCTTTCTTCCTCCCAAAGATGGACTCCCTTCAGGCTGGGGTGGACACACTAACAAGTGAAGTGAGACAGATCTCCTCGTGGCTGAGCTCAGCCGAGTCTTGCATTTCTGAAGTGGAAGACAGACAGTTTGCCTCAGACACATCAGTTAAGCAACTGGTTAAAAAGAACCAAATACTCCAAGACCGTATAGATGACTTGGAAAACAGAAGTCGTCACAACAACCTACGAATAGTAGGGGTACCAGAATCAGTCAAAGGAATAGACTTACTGGAATTTACAGTACTTACATTTCCTAAAATGTTGGGCATACCCACTGACGTTCTACCTATTGATGTGGAGAGGGCCCACCGAGTGGGGTCTGAAAGGAATCTGTATCATGCAAAAGTGAGACCTAGACAGGTCATATTTAAATGCCTGAATTTTCCGGAAAAGTTGAAGATTCTGCGGGCCTACCGATCACATAAAAAAATATTATATGAAGGCTCGAAACTGCTACCTTTCCAGGACTTTTCAATGGAGGTCACAAGGCAAAGAAAAGAGTTTTCCCCACTCTGCTCTCAACTGCATGAACAGGGCCACCAAGTGGCACTCCTGTACCCAGCAAAACTACGCCTGCAAACACCACATGGTACCAAACTCTTCCACTCACCGAAAGCCTTGAAAAGCTATCTTGCAATGGAAAACGAGCGGCTGATGAACACATGAAAAGACTCCAATGGGAGGTTGGAGATTCTTCTCTCTGTCAGGGTTACTTTAAGTCTGATGTGGAATCAACAGAAATAGTTTAAATAAGTTTGTATAAGATGTAACTGTAGGTTTGTACACCTTTAAGTAATTCCTAAATTGTATGTAGCTAGCAATAGACACACAAGAATCATTGCTTTTAATCAGAGTGAATAAAGTGAGCTTTAATATACTTAATGGAGAGTTAAACACTATGGGGACTATTTATCCAGCCGTCAAACGCAAATACGCTGGAATTCCGCAGCGTAATTGTGGAGAGCTTGATTCGCCTTATTTATCAAAGGCTACAGACCGGCAAAAGTAGAATTTTGTGACGTAACATACGATCCGCCGGTCTCTGGTCTCAGTCCGACACAGATTGATGGTTACGTCACTACATATGTTCCGAATGCAAATTCGGCACTATCTGACTACTTTTGCTAGTTATCAAAAATCTACCAGGTACGCTCGCCACTATTCTGGCCCAGCGTACCTGGTTTTCAATCCGCCGCCCCGGAAACGGAGGATGCCATAGGAATCAATGGGAGTCTGAAAGCAGTGAAAGCTTATGTTCGCTGCTGCTCGATATCCCATTGATTTCTATGGTATAATAAAAGTTACTTTTACACCTAACACCCTAAAAAAAGCCCCAAGTCTAAACACCCCTAATCTGCCCCCCCTACACCGCCGCCACCTACATTATGTTATTAACCCCTAATCTGCCCCCCTACACCGCCGCCACCTACATTATACTTATTAACCCCTAATCTGCCGCCCCCTACACCGCCGCCACCTACATAATATTATTAACCCCTAATCTGCTTCCCCTACACCGCTGCCACCTACATTATACTTATTAACCCCTAATCTGCTGCCACAAAAGGGCCGCCACCTAAATAAAAGTTATTAACCCCTATCCCGCCGCTCACGGAGCCCACCGCAACTAAATAAAGTTATTAACCCCTAAACCCCTGGCCTCCCACATCACTAGCATTTACTAAACCTATTAACCCCTAAACCGCCAGCCCCCCACATCGCCATAAACTAAATTAAACTATTAACCCCTAAGCCTAACAACCCGCTAACCTTACATTAAATATTAACTCATCCCTATCTTATAATAAATTTAAACTTACCTTTAGATTTAAATTAAACTATATTAAACTATTAATTAATCTACCCTAACTGTTATCCTAAAATTGTATTAATCTATATTAAATTAATAATTAACCTACCCTAACTTTTAAACTAAAATTACAATAAACTACAAATTAAATTAACTATATTTAAACACCTAACCCTACTTAAATAATTTAAATCTACACTAAAAAATAACAAAGTTACAAAAAACTAACACCTAGATTACAAGTTTTGCGTTAACAGGGGTGCGGTGCTAACAAGCAGTTTATGCTCACCACTCACTTGCAGACAACGCTGGTATTACAGGCTTTTAGAAACCCGGCGTTAACCGCAAAAAAGTGAGCGAAGAGCAAAATTTTGCTCCACATCTCATCTCAATACCAGCGCTGCTTATGGTAGTGGTGAGCAGGTAAAATGTGCTTGTGCACTATTTCCCCATAGGGATCAATGGGGGAGAGCTGGCTGAAAAAAAACCTAACATCTGCAAAAAAGCAGCGTAAAGCTCCTAACGCAGCCCCATTGATTCCTATGGGGAAATACTTTTTATGTCTACACCTAACACCCTAACACCGACACCTGTATTATATTATTAAACCCTAATCTGCCACTCTGGACACTGCCGCCACCTACATTCAGGGCCGGATTTACATCTCAGGTGCCTGTAGGCACAAAAACCTGAAGCGCCCTCCCACCCCCCCACCCCCACCCCAAAAAAGTGGAAAAAAATGAGGACTTTTTTACTATTATTTAGGACAACTAAAATAAATATTAGATGTAAAATTACATTTTCCCTTTTATGGAGATACACAAATACACACACCAATTGCAATATTTGTTGTAATGGAAGCTACACCAAAAATCAATATTCACTTGACTCAAATGGCCATACAATTTCTATTATGTATAACATAAACAAATCATGTTAAACTTTTAATGCAAAATATTCTAAAGAAAACCCTATTTAAAGGGACATAAAATGTGACAGTTTGCTAGGGCATTTTATTATTGCACTAGTGCTTGCACAGAAGTGTGTTAGCCTCTTGCAAAAGAGTTAAACACATAGTCAATGTCAGTTCTGAGACAGCAATACACATCTGTGCAGACCCAAATGGGCTCATAGCACATGTTTACTTACAAGCCATTAGTGTATTGCTTTTCTGGAGATGACTTTGACTATGTGCTTAACATTTTGTTGGAGTTAAACACAGTTTTGTGTAAACAATAGCAATATTAGAACTAGCAGCATGCAAGCTCATCAACAACCTTTGCAGCCAGTGGAAGAAAATATAAAATGTAGGTCTTTTTTCCACTACATGAAAAAAATCTTGTGAACTCTGTTTTGGTACAAATACACACAGATGTTACATTTATTTTGTTCTGAAATATAAATATAATATGATGTTGCTCTTAAAGGAAAAAATGGAATGTTGTAGATTATATGTAATCCAGGGGTCAACAAATGTGTTTAAAATTAGAAATTAGAAATTTAATTTACCACAAAACACAAACATACCACACTTACTTGATAAAATAACAGATTAACAATTTTAATGTGATGTGTGTGTATGTGTGTGTGTATATATATATATATATATATATATATATATATACAGGGAGTGCAGAATTATTAGGCAAATGAGTATTTTGACCACATCATCCTCTTTATGCATGTTGTCTTACTCCAAGCTGTATAGGCTTGAAAGCCTACTACCAATTAAGCATATTAGGTGATGTGCATCTCTGTAATGAGAAGGGGTATGGTCTAATGACATCAACACCCTATATCAGGTGTGCATAATTATTAGGCAACTTCCTTTCCTTTGGCAAAATGGGTCAAAAGAAGGACTTGACAGGCTCAGAAAAGTCAAAAATAGTGAGATATCTTGCAGAGGGATGCAGCACTCTTAAAATTGCAAAGCTTCTGAAGCGTGATCATCGAACAATCAAGCGTTTCATTCAAAAAAGTCAACAGGGTCGCAAGAAGCGTGTGGAAAAACCAAGGCGCAAAATAACTGCCCATGAACTGAGAAAAGTCAAGCGTGCAGCTGCCAAGATGCCACTTGCCACCAGTTTGGCCATATTTCAGAGCTGCAACATCACTGGAGTGCCCAAAAGCACAAGGTGTGCAATACTCAGAGACATGGCCAAGGTAAGAAAGGCTGAAAGACGACCACCACTGAACAAGACACACAAGCTGAAACATCAAGACTGGGCCAAGAAATATCTCAAGACTGATTTTTCTAAGGTTTTATGAACTGATGAAATGAGAGTGAGTCTTGATGGGCCAGATGGATGGGCCCGTGGCTGGATTGGTAAAGGGCAGAGAGCTCCAGTCCGACTCAGACGTCAGCAAGGTGGAGGTGGAGTACTGGTTTGGGCTGGTATCATCAAAGATGAGCTTGTGGGGCCTTTTCGGGTTGAGGATGGAGTCAAGCTCAACTCCCAGTCCTACTGCCAGTTTCTGGAAGACACCTTCTTCAAGCAGTGGTACAGGAAGAAGTCTGCATCCTTCAAGAAAAACATGATTTTCATGCAGGACAATGCTCCATCACAAGCGTCCAAGTACTCCACAGCGTGGCTGGCAAGAAAGGGTATAAAAGATGAAAATCTAATGACATGACCTCCTTGTTCACCTGATCTGAACCCCATTGAGAACCTGTGGTCCATCATCAAATGTGAGATTTACAAGGAGGGAAAACAGTACACCTCTCTGAACAGTGTCTGGGAGGCTGTGGTTGCTGCTGCACGCAATGTTGATGGTGAACAGATCAAAACACTGACAGAATCCATGGATGGCAGGCTTTTGAGTGTCCTTGCAAAGAAAGGTGGCTATATTGGTCACTGATTTGTTTTTGTTTTGTTTTTGAATGTCAGAAATGTATATTTGTGAATGTTGAGATGTTATATTGGTTTCACTGGTAAAAATAAATAATTGAAATGGGTATCTATTTGTTATTTGTTAAGTTGCCTAATAATTATGCACAGTAATAGTCACCTGCACACACAGATATCCCCCTAAAATAGCTATAACTAAAAACAAACTAAAAACTACTTCCAAAACTATTCAGCTTTGATATTAATGAGTTTTTTTGGGTTCATTGAGAACATGGTTGTTGTTCAATAATAAAATTAATCCTCAAAAATACAACTTACCTAATAATTCTGCACTCCCTGTACACACACACATACACACACACATACACATACATATACATACATACAAAAACAAATATGCCATGTGAGTGGTTTACACACATACACATTTTACAGCCTTACAGTCTACAAACTTTGTTGTCAAAGTGCCCTAAAGGCTGTAAATCAGCAGCTTGTAATAAAGAGCAGAACAGCTAGTCCCACATAACCTCCACACCTCCAATGCCTTTATAGAAAAAAAACATTAATCCTGAAGCAGAATTTAACCCCCTGGCTATCAAAATGCACTACAGCACATAACAAGTGAATACACTGCAACCCTCTCTGGTAGCCAAGGGGTTAAAGTGCTCTGCTTGTTATGTTGTCATTCTAGGCAGCATTAGAAGCCTTGTACAGTCCTAACCTGTTGTTCTGATTCTGAAGCTTTCATTCCTCAACAAAAGTATCTGCTACACATCAGCATGGAGCTTGGCTGTGTGAGGCAACAGAAGTACAGAAAATAAAAGTGAAACTAAACATGCCCTTCTCTCCTTCATGGCTCCCTCAACTGCTGTAACATATTCCCAATGAAACACTTGACTCTGTAAGCACCTGGCAGCACAATTCTTACTAAAATTAATGCCCTCACAATTTTTTTTTTTTTTTTTAAACTGACAGTCAGGCGCCCCTCACTGCAAGGCACCTGTAGGCACATGCCTACTGTGCCTAATGGGAAATCCGGCCCTGCCTACATTATACTTATGAACCCCTAATCTGCTGCCCCCAACATCGCTGAACCCTACATTATATTTATTAACCCCTAATATGCTGCCCCCAATGTCACCGCAACCTAACTACATTTATTAACCCCTAATCTGCCGCCCCCAACGTCACCACCACTATAATAAATATAAAAAGTTATTAACCCCTAAATCTAAGTCTAACCCTAACACTAGCCCCCCTAACTTAAATTTAATTTAAATAAATCTAAATAAAAGTAATACAATTTACTAAATTATTCCTATTTAAAACTAAATATTTACCTATAAAATAAACCATAAGCTAGCTACAATATAACTAATAGTTACATTGCATCTAGCTTAGTGTTTATTTTTATTTTACAGGCAAGGTTGTATTTATTTTAACTAGGTACAATAGTTATTAAATAGTTATTAACTATTTAATAACTTCCTAGTTAAAATAAAGACAAATTTACCTGTAAAATAAAACCTAACCTAAGTTACAATAATACCTAACACTACACTATAATTAAATAAATTACCTAAACTAAATACAATTAATTACAATTAAAAAAATATTATCTAAAGTACGAACCCCCCCCACTAAATTACAGAAAATAATAAAATAATTACAAGATTTTTAAACTAATTACACCTACTCTAATCCCCTAACAAAATAAAAAAGCCACCCAAAATAAAAAAAGCCCTACCCTACACTAAATTACAAATAGCCCATAAAAGGGCCTTTTGCCCCAAAGTAATCAAATTTACCTTTAAAGAAAAAGTACAAATACCCCCCCACATTAAAACCCACCACACACAACCAACCCTACTCTAAAACCCACCCAGTCTCCCTTAAAAAAAACTAACACTAACACCTTAAAGATCACCCTACCATGAGACGTCTTCACCCAACAGAAGTGGTCCTCCAGATGGGCAGAAGTCTTCATCCAAGCCAGGCAGAAGAGGTCCTCCAGATGGGCAGAAGTCTTCATCCAGACAGCATTTTCTATCTTCATCCATCCGACACGGAGCGGGTCCATCTTCAAGACATCCGACGTGTAGCATCCTCTTCTCTCTTCGTCCGACGACTGAATGAAGGTTCCTTTAAATGACGTCATCCAAGATGGCATCCCTTCAATTCTGATTGGCTGATAGAATTTCAATCAGCCAATCGGAATTAAGGTAGAAAAAATCCTATTGGCTGATGCAATCAGCCAATAGGATTGAGCTTGCATTCTATTGGCTGATTGGAACAGAAAATAGAATGCCAGCTCAATCCTATTGGCTGATTGGATCAGCCAATAGGATTGAAGTTCAATCCTATTGGCTGCTTGCATCAGTCAATAGGATTTTTTCTAACTTAATTCCGATTGGCTGATAGAATTCTATCAGCCAATTGTAATTGAAGGGACGCCATCTTGGATGACGTAATTTAAAGGAACCTTCATTCAGTCGTTGGACGAAGAAAGAAGAGGATGCTCCGCGTCAGATGTCTTGAAGATGGACCCCCTCCGCGCCGGATGGATGAAGTTAGAAGATGCTGTCTTGATGAAGACTTCTGCCCGTCTGGAGGACCACTTCTGCCTGGTTGGGTGAAGACATCTCACGTTAGGGTGATCTTCAAGGGGTTAGTGTTAGGTTTTTTTTAAGGGGGGATTGGGTGGGTTTTAGAGTAGGGTTGGTTGTGTGGGTGGTGGGTTTTAATGTTCGGAGGGAATTGTACTTTTTTTTTACAGGTAAAAGAGCTGATTACTTTGGGGCAATGCCCCGCAAAAGGCCCTTTAAGGGCTATTTGTAATTTAGTGTAGGGTAGGGCTTTTTTATTTTGGGGGGCTTTTTTATTTTGTTAGGGGGATTAGAGTAGGTGTAATTAGTTTAAAAATCTTGTAATTATTTTATTATTCTCTGTAATTTAGTGGGGTTTTTTTTGTACTTTAGATATATTTTTTTAATTGTAATTAATTGTATTTAGTTTAGGTAATTCATTTAATTATAGTGTAGTGTTAGGTGTTAGTGTAACTTAGGTTAGGTTTTATTTTACAGGTAAATTTGTCTTTATTTTAACTAGGAAGTTATTAAATAGTTAATAACTATTTAATAACTATTGTACCTAGTTAAAATAAATACAAACTTGCCTGTAAAATAAAAATAAACCCTAAGATAGCTACAATGTAACTATTAGTTATATTGTAACTAGCTTAGGGTTTATTTTATAGGTAAGTATTTAGTTTTACATAGGAATAATTTAGCTAATTATAGTAATTTTATTTAGATTTATTTAAATTATATTTAAGTTAGGGGGGGTTAGGGTTAGACTTAGATTTAAGGGTTAATACATTTAATATAGTGGCAGTGACGTTGGGGTCGGCAGATTAGGGGTTAATAAATGTAGGTAGGTGTCGGCGATGTTAGGGCCGGCAGATTAGGAGTTAATAATATTTAACTAGTGTTTGCGATGCGGGAGTGCGGCGGTTTAGGGGTTAATATATTTATTATAGTGGCGGCAATGTCCGGTTCGGCAGATTAGGGGTTAATACATTTATTTTAGTGTTTGTGATGTGGGGGGGGGCTCGGTTTAGGGGTTAATAGGTAGTTTATGGGTGTTAGTGTACTTTTTAGCACTTTAGTTAAGAGTGTTATGCTATGGCGTTGTAGTGTAAAACTCTTAACTACTGACTTTTAAATGCTGTACCAGGCTTGACAGGAGAGGGTCTACCGCTCAGTTTTGCTTAGACTTGTAATACCGGCGTTATGCAAGTCCCATTGAAAATATAGGATACGCAATTGACGTAAGTGGATTTGCGGTATTTCCAAGTCTGGCCAAAAAAGTGAGCGGTGAGCCTGTCATTTCAAGACTCGTAATACCAGCGGGCATTAAAAAGCAGTGTTGGGACCTCTCAACGCTGCTTTTTAACCCTAATGCACAACTCGTAATCTAGCCATAAGTAAGTTACAAAAAATAACAAACACTAAGTTACAAAAAACAAACAAACACTAAGTTACAAAAAATAAAAAATAAATTATCAAAGCTTTAAACTAATTACATCTAATCTAAGGGCCCTATGAAAATAAAAAAGCCCCCCAAAAATAAAAACCCTCCTAGCCTACAATAAACTACAAATAGCCCTTAAAAGGGCCTTTTGCGGGGCATTGCCCAAAAGTAATCGGTTCTTTTACCTGTAAAAAAAAAATACAAATACCCTCCAATTGTAAAACCCACCACCCACACAACCAACCCCCCAAATAAAAACATAATTTATGCTTACCTGATAAATTTATTTCTCTTGTAGTGTATCCAGTCCACGGATCATCCATTACTTATGGGATATATTCTCCTTCCCAACAGGAAGTTGCAAGAGTCCACCCACAGCAAAGCTGCTATATAGCTCCTCCCCTAACTGCCATTACCAGTCATTCGACCGAAAACATGCAGAGAAAGGAAAACCATAGGGTGCAGTGGTGACTGTAGTTTAATGGAAAAATTACCTGCCTTAAAGTGACAGGGCGGGCCGTGGACTGGATACACTACAAGAGAAATAAATTTATCAGGTAAGCATAAATTATGTTTTCTCTTGTTAAGTGTATCCAGTCCACGGATCATCCATTACTTATGGGATACCAATACCAAAGCTAAAGTACACGGATGATGGGAGGGACAAGGCAGGTACTTAAACGGAAGTTACCACTGCCTGTAAAAAACCCTTTCTCCCAAAAATAGCCTCCGAAGAAGCAAGGTATCAAATTTGTTAAATTTGAAAAAGTATGAAACGCAGACCAAGACTCCGTCTTGTAATCTGTTCAACAGAAGCCACATTTAAAAAAGGCCCAAGTGAAAACCACAGCTCTAGTAGAATGAACTGTAATCCCTTCAGGAGGCTGCTGTCCAGCAGTCTCATAAGCTAAATGAATTATGCTTTTTAACCAAAAAGACAGAGAGGTTGCTGAAGTCCTTTGACCTCTCCTCTGTCCAGAATAGACAACAAACAAGGTGAATGTTTGATGAAAATCTGTAGTAGCTTGTAAGTAAAACTTTAAAACACGAACCACGTCCAAATTGTGTAATAGACGTTCCTTCTTTGAAGAAGGATTAGGATACAAGAATGGAACAACAATCTCTTGAGTGATATTCTTGTTAGATACCACCTTAGGTAAAAACCCAGGTTGGTACACAGGACTACCTTATCCGTACGGAGAACCAGATAAGGAGAATCACATTGCAACGCAGATAACTCGGAGACTCTATGAGCCGAGGAAATAGCTACCAAAAAGGAACTTTCCAAGATAGAAGTTTGATATCTATGGAATGAAAAGGTTCAAATGGAACTCCTTGAAGAACCTTAAGAACCAGCTTTAAGCTCCATGGCGGAGCAACATTTTTAACCACAGGCTTGGTTCTAACCAAAGCCTGACCAAATGCCTGAACGTCTAGAAAACCTGCCAGACGCTTGTGCAAAAGAATAGACAGAGTAGAAATCTGTCCTTTTAAAGAACTAGCTGACAACCCTTTTCTCAAAATCATCTTGGAGAAAAGATAATATCCTGGGAATCCAGACTTTACTCCATGAGTAACCCTTGGATTCATAACAATAAGATATTTACACCATATCTTATGTTAAATTTTCCTAGAGACAGGCTTTTATGCCTGTATTAAGGTATCAATTACTGACTCGGAGAAGCCATGCTTTGATAACATCAAGCGTTCTGTCTCCAGGCAGTCCATCTCAGATTAGTTATATTTAGATGGTTGAAAAGACCCTGAGGTAGAGGGTCCTGTCTCAGAAGCAGAGACCGTGGTGGAAAGGATGACATGTCCACCAGATCTGCATACCAGGTCCTGCGTGGCCACGCAGGCGCTGTCAAAAGCACCAAAGCACTCTCCTGCTTGATCTTGTGCAAACCCCTCCGGAGGGATTTCCCACTCCCCCGGATGAAAAGTCTGACGACTTAGAAAATCTGCCTCCCAGTTCTCAACACCTGGGATAGGGATAGCTTTTAGACAATAGTGAGTCTCTGTCCAGTGAATTATTTTAAGACTTCTAACATTGCTAGGGAACTTCTGTTCCCCCTTGATGGTTGATGTAAGCCACAGTCGTGATATTGTCCGACTGAAATATGATGTACCTCAGAGTTGCTAACTGAGGCCAAGTCTGAAGAGCATGGAATATCGCTCCCAGTTCCAGAATATTCATTAGAAGGAGGGTCTCCTCCTGAGTCCACTATCCCTGAGCCTTCAGGGAGTTCCAGACTGTATCCCAACCTAAAAGGCTGGCATCTGTTGTAACAATTGTCCCATCTGACCTGCGGAAGGTCATACCCTTGGACAGATGGACCCGAGATAGTCACCAGAGAAGAGAATCTCTGGTTTCTTGGTCCGGATTTAACAGGAGAACAAATCTGTGTAATCCCCGTTCCTCTGGCTGAGCATGCATAGTTGCAGTGGTCTGAAATGTAGGCGTGCAAACGGTACTATGTCCCTTGCCGCTACCATTAAGCCGATTACATTCATGTACTGAGCCACCAAAGGGCGCGGATGGAATGAAGAACACGGCAGAAATTTAGAAACTTTGACAACCTGGACTCCGTCAGGTAAATTTTAATTTCTACAAAATCTATCAGAATCCCTAGGAGGGAAACCCTTGATATTGGGGATAGAGAACTCTTTCCTTGTTCACTTTCCACCCATGCGATCTCAGAAATGCCAGTACTACGTCCGTATGAGACTTGGCAACTTGGATGTTTGACGCCTGTATCAGGATGTCGTCTAAATAAGGGGCCACTTCTATGCCCCGCGGCCTAAGGACCGCCAAAGTGACCCCAGAACCTCCATAAAGATTCTAGGGGCTGTAGTTAACCCAAAGGAAAGAGCTACAAACTGGTAATGCCTGTCTAGAAAGGCAAACCTGAAAAACCGATGGTGATCTTTATGCATCGTAATGTGAGGATAAGCATCCTTCAAATCCATTGTAGTCCTCTATTGACTCTCCTGGATCATAGTTAAGATGGTACGAATAGTTTCCATCTTAAATGATAGAATTCTAAAGAATTTGTTTAAGATTTTTTTAGATCCAAAATAGGTCTGAAGGTTTCCTTTCCTTGGGAACCACAAACCGATTTGAGGAAAACTGTGTCCCTGTTCCTCTATTGGAACTGAATGGGTCACGTACACAATGCAAGAATGTCTCTTTCTTTATCTGGTTTGCAGATAAATGTGAAAGGCAAAAACTCCCCTTTTTTGGGGGGGAAAGCTTTGAAATCCAGAAGATATCTCTGGGGTATAATTTCCAATGCCCAGGGATCCTGGGCATCTCTTGCCCACGCCTGGGCGAAGAATGAAGTCTGCCCCCTATAGGATCCGTTACCAGATAGGGGTCCGTTCCTCATGCTGTTTTAGAGGCAGCAGCAGGCTCCTTGACCTGCTTATCTTTGTTCCAGGTCCGTTTGTCTCCAGACCGCCTTGGACTGAGCAAAAGTTCCCTCTTATTTTGCCTTAGAGGAAGTTGATGCCACACCTGCCTTGAATTTTCGAAAGGCACGAAAATTAGGCCTTTTTTGTCCCTTGATTTGGACCTGTCCTGAGGAAGGGCATGATCTTTTCCTCCAGTGATATAAGTAATAATCTCCTTCAAACTAGGCCTGAATAGGGTCTGCCCCTTGAAGGGAAGTTAAGTAGCATATTTATTAAAGTCACAACAGCTGACCATGATATAAGCCATAGCGCTCTGCGCGCCAGTATAGTAAAAAACAGAATTCTTAGCCGTTAGTCTAGTCAAAGGAACAAAGGCATCAGAAAACAAAGGAATTGGCTAGCTTAAGTGCTCTAAGCTTGTCAAATATATTCATCCAATGGAGCCTGTAAAGCCTCATCAAGAGACTCAAACCAGAACGCCGCAGCAGCAGTGACAGGAGCAATGCGTGCAAGGGGCTGCAGGATAAAACCTTGTTGAATAAACATTTTTTATCCATTGGATCTAAAAAAGCACAACAGTCCTCGCCAGAGGTAGTGGTACGCTTAGCTAGAGTAGAAACTCTTCTCTCCACCTTAGGAACTGTCTGCCATAAGTCCCGTGTGGTGGCAACTATTAGAAAACATTCTTCTAAAAAATAGGAGGGGAAGAGAACGGCACACCTGATCTATCCCATTCCTTATGAAAAATTTTAGTAAACCTCTTTAGGTATTGGAAAAACATAAGTACACACCGGCACTGCATATTATTTATCCAGTCTACACAATTTCTCTGGCACTGCGATTGTACACATTCATTCAGAGCAGCTAAAGCCTCCCTGAGGAACAAGTGGAGGTTCTCAAGCATAAATTTTAAATGTAGAAATATCAGAATCAGGTTAAATCATCTTCCCTGAGTCACAAATATCACCCACAGACTAAGCATATTGTGAGGTAGTATCAGACATGGTTCTTAAAGCGTCTGTATGCTCTGTATCTACCCCCAGAGCTGTTTTGCTTTCCTTTAATTTCAGGTAGTCTGACTAATACTGCTGCCAGTGTATTATACACAACCTTTGCCATGTCTTGTAAAATAAACGCTATGGGCGCCATTGATATACTTGGTGCCATTTGAGCGTGAGTCCCTGGAGCGGGAGTCAAAGGGTCTGACACGTGGGGAGAGTTAGTCGGCATAACTTCCCCCTCGACAGAATCCTCTGGTAAAATAAACGCTATGGGTGCCCTTGATGTACTTGGCGCCATTTGAGCGTGAGTCCCTAAAGCGGGAGTCAAAGGGTCTGACACGTGGGGAGAGTTAGTCGGCATAACTTCCCCCTCGACAGAATCCTCTGGTGATAATGTTTTTAAATACAAAAAATGATCTTTATTGTTTAACATGAAATCAGTACATCTGGTACACATTCTAAAATGGGGTTCCACCATGGCTTTAAACATAATAAACACAGAGCCTCCTCTATGTTAGACATGTTAGAACTAATAAAGAGACTAGTAAGCTTGGAAAACACTTTAAATCAAGTTAACAAGCAAATATAACAAACGTTACTGTGCCTTTAAGAGAAACAAATTTTGTCAAAATTTGAAAAACAGTGAAAAAAGGCAGTAAATCAAACTAAATTTTTACAGTACATGTAATAAGTTAACAGAGCATTGCACCCACTTGCAAATGGATGAATAACCCCTTAATGCAAAAAACAGATAAAAAAAAAAAAAAACGACATTTTTTTAAACAGACACAACAAAACTGCCACAGCTGAGCTGTGGATTACCTTCCCTATAACTGTTTCTATGCAAAATTTAAGCCAGCCATGTGGAAAAATTAGGCCCCAATAAGTTTTATCACCAAACATATGTTAAAAAACGATTAAACATGCCAGCAAACGTTTTAAAACACATTCTTATAAGAGTATGTATGTCTATTAATAAGCCTGATCCAGTCGCTATCACTGCATTTAAGGCTTTACTTACATTACTTCGGTATCAGCAGTATTTTCTTAGTCAATTCCATTCCTTAGAAAAATATATTACTGCACATACCTTAGCATATATCTCTATCAATCAGCCTGGTACCAGTCGCTTTCACTGCATTTAAAGGCTGTACTTACATTACTTCGGTATCAGCAGTATTTTCTTAGTCAATTCCATTCCTTAGAAAAATATTTTACTGCACATACCTTATGTGCAGGAAAACCTGCACGCCATTCCCCCTCTGAAGTACCTTACTCCTCAGAATGTGTGAGAACAGCAACTGGATCTTAGTTACGTCTGCTAAGATCATAGAAAAAACGCAGGCAGATTCTTCTTCCAAATACTGCCTGAGATAAACAGCACACTCCGGTGCCATTTAAAAATAACAAACTTTTGATTGAAGAAATAAACTAAGTATAAAAACCACAGACTCTCACGACCTCCTATCTATGTTGAGACTTGCAAGAGAATGACAGGTAATGGCAGTTAGGGGAGGAGCTATATAGCAGCTTTGCTGTGGGTGGACTCTTGCAACTTCCTGTTGGGAAGGAGAATATATCCCATAAGTAATGGATGATCCGTGGACTGGATACACTTAACAAGAGAAATCCCAACTAAAAAAAACTAAGCTTCCCATTGCCCTGAAAAGTGCATTTGGATGGGCATTTAAAAGGGCATTTAGCTCTATTGCTGCCCAAAGCCCTAATTTAAAACTAAAAGCCACCAAATAAACCCTTAATAAATCCTAACACTAACCCCAGAAGATTTACTTACAGTTTTGAAGATCTGACATCCATCCTCCAAGAAGCCGGGAGAAGTCCTCAACGAAGCGGCTGAAGTCTTCATCCAAGCCCGCAGAAGTCTTCATCCAGACAGCATCTTCTATCTTCATCCATCCGGCGTGGAGCTGCTCCATCTTCAAGACATCCGACGCGGAACATCCTCTTCTGACGACAACTACCGACGAATGAAGGTTCCTTTAAAACTTCATCCATCCGGCACTTGGTGTGCGGCTTTTTGACAGCTTTTTTGTTAAATATGGAGAATGTATTCAGGGCTGCGGCAGCGTTGTTAGGTGATGTTAGGCGAGCGTATTGGTGCCGGCGAATGCAGCACAGTTGACAGCTTGATAAGTAGGCCTTTATGTCACAGAGTGGTTTAAAAACCTCCCCATCAAGCTTAATGAGGAATTTATTCTCAACTACCTTTAACTACAAAAAGTCTGAGGAAGTCTTTAAGAAGAAGTTGTTTATAAGTAATGTGAGACAAATTGTTACTGTAACAGTGCAATGTTGTGCAGGTTAAAATGAGGAATACACAACATGGAACATGACATAAAGTTACTAGTATATACATAGTAGTACCTTGAGCTCAGAGGTTAAGTAGTCCAGAGATGCACGCTACACAGGAGTGTGTAGGATCCTTCTTGAAGACTCTGCTGACAGGAACCAGGAGACGGTAATGCTGAAATGTAATCAGCTTCAATAGAACAGCTGACAGACAAGGAAGCTGGATGCGTCTGAACTGCATTGTGACAGCTGAAAACTCACTTGTAGATGAAATTAGTGAGCTGCTTACAAACTGGTAAAATCCTTGATGTTGAAATAATTTAGGCAGGAAGTTTACTTAATTCACTTATGTGTAAATGAAAGCACAGCTGAAGCAAGGAAAATGAAGAAACAGGTCCTGGAACCCACTAAAAGTTCAGGATAGAAAGCTGTTAGTGAATTAAATTACCAAGCAATGTGCAATGATAGAAGGAGCCTAGGAAATCCTTAAAGGGGAACACACATATATAAAAGGAAACTGTGACACTCTCCCAACTCTCAGGAGATGTTTCAAATGGAAGTGTCTTGTCTTTGCTCTGTTGCTCCCTGGAATAACAGTGGTCCTCAATCAAAGTCCTGGATGGGGGCTGCTGATTCCTCTGGGGTAAAAATGTAAAGTTATATGTTTTTGATCTGCTGTATTTTGTTGTTGTTACTAATTTCAAAATGTGTACAAGCAATTGAAACAGTTATTGTCATAACCAGGGATAGGCAAGGTGTCCGTACACGGACACTGGTGTCCGTGACTAGCCCTTGCAGTGTCCGCCACAACCTTTGTATATCTTTTCTTTCTGATTAAATAATAGGAATAAAAAAATATGTAGTGTGAATAAAGTTAGAGGCTTGTCAAGAGACTGCTAGCGATATTGGGTGATAAGTTATGGAATAAATAAAGCCTGAGTGAAATACTGGATCTGTATCTGCATCTGTATAATAAACACCCAGCTCTATACAAAGACACAGTAGTGACACTGGCTCATGCGTAGGATCAGTGGTATCTGCATCAGTATAATAACACCCAGCTCTATACAAAGACACAGTAGTGACACTGGCACATGGGTATAGCCAGAAGAGGACTGGTTATAGGGTCAGTGGTATCTGCATCAGTATAATAACACCCAGCACTATTCAAAGACATAGTAGTGACACTGGCACATGGGTATAGCCAGAAGGGGACTGGTTATAGGATCAGTGGTATCTGCATCTGTATAATAACATCAAGCACTATAAAAAGGCACAGTAGTGACACTGGCTCATGGGTATAGCCAGAGGAGGGCTGGTTATAGAATCAGTGGTATCTGCATCTGTATAATAACACCCAGCACTATACAAAGACACAGTAGTGACAGTGGCTCATGGGTATAGCCAGAGGAGGGCTGGCTATAGAATCAGTGGTATCTGCATCAGTATAATAACACCCAGCACTATATAATGACACAGTAGTGACACTGGCACATGAGTATAGCCAGAGGAGTGCTGATTATAGAACAAGTGGTATCTGCATCAGTATAATAACACCCAGCACTATATAATGACACAGTAGTGACACTGGCACATGGGTATAGCCAGAGGAGGGCTGGTTATAGGATCAGAGGTATCTGCATCAGTATAATAAAACCAAGCACTATATAGTGACACAGTAGTTACACTGGCTCATGGGTATAGCCAGAGGAGGGCTGGTTATAGGATCAGTGGTATCTGCATCAGTATAATAACACCCAGCACTATATAATGACACAGTAGTGACACTGGCACATGGGTATAGCCAGAGGAGGGCTGGTTATAGGATCAGTGGTATCTGCATCAGTATAATAACACCCAGCATTATATAATGACACAGTAGTGACACTGGCACATGAGTATAGCCAGAGGAATGCTGGTTATAGAATCAGTGGTATCTGCATCAGTATAATAACAGCAATCACTATATAATGACACAGTAGTGACACTGGCTCATGGGTATAGCCAGAGGAGGGCTGGTTATAGGATCAGTGGTATCTGCATCAGTATAATAACACCCAACACTATATAATGACACAGTAGTGACACTGGCACATGCATATAGCCAGAGGAGGGCTGGTTATCGGGTCAGTGGTATCTGCATCAGTATAATAACACCCAGCACTATATAATGACACAGTAGTGACACTGGCTCATGGGTATAGCCAGAGGATTGCTGGTTATAGGATCAGTGGTATCTGTATCAGTATAATAACACCCAGCACTATATAATGACACAGTAGTGACACTGGCACATGGGTATAGCCAGAGGAGGGCAGGTTATCGGGTCAGTGGTGTCTGCATCAGTATAATAACACCCAGCACTATATAATGACACAGTAGTGACACTGGCTCATCAGTATAGCCAGAGGAGTGCTGGTTCTAGGATCAGTGGTATCTGTATCTGTATAATAACACCCAGCACTATATAATGACACAGTAGTGACACTGGCTCATGGGTATAGCCAGAGGAGGGCTGGTTATAGGATCAGTGGTATCTGCATCAGTATAATAACACCCAGCACTATATAATGACACAGTAGTGACACTGGCACATGGGTAGAGCCAGAGGAGGGCTGGTTATAGAATCAGTGGTATCTGCATCTGTATAATAACACCCAGCACTATATAATGACACAGTAGTGACACTGGCACATGAGTATAGCCAGAGGAGTGCTAGTTATAAAATCAGTGGTATCTGTATCAGTATAATAACAGCAATCACTATATAATGACACAGTAGTGACACTGGCACATGGGTATAGCCAGAGGAGGGCTGGTTATAGGAGCAGTGGTATCTGCATCAGTATATCAACACCCAGCACTATATAATGACACAGTAGTGACACTGGCACATGGGTATAGCCAGAGGAGGGCTGGTTATAGGATCAGTGGTATCTGCATCAGTATAATAACACCCAGCACTATATAATGACACAGTAGTGACACTGGCTCATGGGTATAGCCAGAGGAGGGCTGGTTATAGAATCAGTGGTATCTGCATCTGTATAATAACACCCAGCACTATACAAAGACACAGTAGTGACAGTGGCTCATGGGTATAGCCAGAGGAGGGCTGGTTATAGAATCAGTGGTATCTGCATCAGTATAATAACACCCAGCACTATATAATGACACAGTAGTGACACTGGCACATGAGTATAGCCAGAGGAGTGCTGGTTATAGGATCAGTGGTATCTGCATCAGTATAATAGCACCCAACACTATATAATGACACAGTAGTGACAGTAGCTCATGGGTATAGCCAGAGGAGGGTTGGTTATAGAATCAGTGGTATCTGCATCAGTATAATAACAGCAATCACTATATAATGACACAGTAGTGACACTGGCTCATGGGTATAGCCAGAAGAGGGCTGGTGTTACAAACTGCTATTTGTGACTGGCCCTTTAAATGGAAGGTTGCCCTGCTTCCCTGGATTTTGGAGAAGCCTATTTGCCAGCCTCCTTCCTCATGACTATGGCCCCTGGAAGATTGTGCCCCTGAGAGTATATTGACTTTTGTTGGGTGTGTGTGGCCCTTTGGGAAACGTCTGGGGACATATTGTGACTCTGGTGAACAATGCCCCCTTTAAGACTATGTCCCCAGACCTGTGAAATGACTTGTCCCTGGCTTTCTCCCACTTGGTTCAGTTTCATTGTGTGCCATTAAGAGTTAAATTTTGTTCAGCTTCAAGAAACCTATTCTAAATACAAGTCTGCTGGGATTAGCTCTAATTAGGTTTAGTGATCAACTTTCCCATTGTCTAATCAGACTAGTATTGATAAGGTGGACTGCATTGTTTTATTGTGTGTAATGTTATCTGCTGAAGTAAATGTTGTGGCCTGTCAAAGGGAGTGTCTCTCTATCTAATATCAAATGTGTGATGGGGGATTTTATGCCTCCCCCTGAGAGTGTCCTGTTTTGCATGTAACCTCAATAAAAAGGAGGCTGTGTGCTCCAGCACATCAGACCTATTTTTGACCCTCTAACTTGCAGCTTTGACTCATGTTTGTAGGGGACAGCTTCAGCTAATATCACTACAGGGATTGCTGACTACGGTGCTGCTGCTCCTTTGGTGAGCGCTAGGAGCATCCTTTTCTACGGTCCAACTTCCAGCCAGCCTGGAGGCAACCGTAACATTTGGCGGCAGCGGTGGGATTGGCGTCCTAGCGCAAGGAGCAGCACCACAACAGCACTGGTATCGTAGGAAAGTTATTGAGGGCAACGCTAGCCACTGCGCAGCGTCCCTACCTACAGCAGCATGGAGCTGACAAGATACTGGTCAGAACCCTGTGAAGAGCACCTCAACCTGATCCGTCGCTATGAGGGCGCGGATTTCGTTCCAGAGGTAAAGAGGCGGCTAGTCCGATATGGTCCAGACCCTGCGCAGGAGGTAGTCAGTCGCCTCATCCGGGAATTGGCTACTGAGAACGAAGCGGCACGAGCCTTTGAGCGCCAACTGTGGAGTTTGAGGGTCTGGACACCTGGTCTCCAGCGAGAAAGTGAGTCACAGGGAGCGGAGAGCAACAACCTCCCTTCCCAGCGGCAGCCAGAGTTACAGGGAGAGGAGAGCAGCGACCTCCCTCCCCAGCGGCAGTATACCGTGCAGAGGGAAGAGACAACCAGTCCCCTTCCCCAGCCAGAGATACCAGAGGCAGCAGGCCTCATAGACTGGTCCTGGGAGGACCCCCAGCAGGCAGGTGGAGATGGGACCGCAGTCTCTCTACCGGCCCTACAGGGATGCTGGGCAGGCGGCCCAGATCCCCAGCGACAGACCCAGCTACAGGGAGGGGAGAGCATCGACCTCCCTCCCCAGCCGGAGTGTGCCTTCCAGGGAGAGGAGACAACCGGTCTCTCTCCCCAGCCGCAGCATGTTCCACAGGAAGCGGAGAGCATCGACCTCCCTTCCCAACGGCCACCGGAGTATCAGGAGGAGGAGGTAAGCCAATCTTCCCCTCCCCAGCTAACTCCTAACTTGGGCCCAGGGTTAACAGTGGAGATGTTAACCCCCACTGACCCCCACGTTCCCTTTGCCACCGGGCAGGACTATGCCCCAATTCCCCCAGCAGAAGAGCTGGCATCAGAACAGAGCGCTGCTGGCCTCTGCCCTACAGACCCCCTTGTTACAGGACTGGCCTGCAAACCCCTCACCCCAGCAGAAGCGCTGGCACCAGGGCAGAGTGCCGCTGGCCTCTGCCCCCCAAGTACCATCAGCTATTTGCACAGCTGCGCCAGGAAGGCAGAGGATGCTACACTTTCATCCTATAACCTGGAACCTACAGGCCAGTGCTACTTGTTGTGGGGGGGCTGCTTTGCTGCTTGTGTTTATTTGTGGGTGGGTTGCGAGACTAACTTAGGCACTGACCGACAGAAGGTCAGGTGCCTTGTTAGTCTCCCTCCAAAAGGGGAGATATGTTACAAACTGCTATTTGTGACTGGCCCTTTAAATGGAAGGTTGCCCTGCTTCCCTGGATTTTGGAGAAGCCTATTTGCCAGCCTCCTTCCTCATGACTATGGCCCCTGGAAGATTGTGCCCCTGAGAGTATATTGACTTTTGTTGGGTGTGTGTGGCCCTTTGGGAAACGTCTGGGGACATATTGTGACTCTGGTGAACAATGCCCCCTTTAAGACTATGTCCCCAGACCTGTGAAATGACTTGTCCCTGGCTTTCTCCCACTTGGTTCAGTTTCATTGTGTGCCATTAAGAGTTAAATTTTGTTCAGCTTCAAGAAACCTATTCTAAATACAAGTCTGCTGGGATTAGCTCTAATTAGGTTTAGTGATCAACTTTCCCATTGTCTAATCAGACTAGTATTGATAAGGTGGACTGCATTGTTTTATTGTGTGTAATGTTATCTGCTGAAGTAAATGTTGTGGCCTGTCAAAGGGAGTGTCTCTCTATCTAATATCAAATGTGTGATGGGGGATTTTATGCCTCCCCCTGAGAGTGTCCTGTTTTGCATGTAACCTCAATAAAAAGGAGGCTGTGTGCTCCAGCACATCAGACCTATTTTTGACCCTCTAACTTGCAGCTTTGACTCATGTTTGTAGGGGACAGCTTCAGCTAATATCACTACAGGGATTGCTGACTACGGTGCTGCTGCTCCTTTGGTGAGCGCTAGGAGCATCCTTTTCTACGGTCCAACTTCCAGCCAGCCTGGAGGCAACCGTAACAGCTGGTTATAGGATCAGTGGTATCTGCATCAGTATAATAGCACCCAACACTATATAATGATACAGTAGTGACACTGGCACATGCATATAGCCAGAGGAGGGCTGGTTATCGGGTCAGTGGTATCTGCATCAGTATAATAACAACCAGCACTATATAATGACACAGTAGTGACACTGGCTCATGGGTATAGCCAGAGGAGGGCTGGTTATAGGATCAGTGGTATCTGTATCAGTATAATAACACCCAACACTATATAATGACACAGTAGTGACACTGGCACATGGGTATAGCCAGAGGAGGGCAGGTTATAGGATCAGTGGTATCTGCATCTGTATAATAACATCCAGCACTATATAATGACACAGTAGTGACACTGGCTCATGGGTATAGCCAGAGGAGGGCTGGTTATAGGATCAGTGGTATCTGCATCAGTATAATAACACCCAGCACTATATAATGACACAGTAGTAACACTGGCACATGGGTATAGCCAGAGGAGGGCTGGTTATCGGGTCAGTGGTATCTGCATCAGTGTAATAACACCCAGCACTATATAATGACACAGTAGTGACACTGGCTCATGGGTATAGCCAGAGGAGGGCTGGTTATAGAATCAGTGGTATCTGCATCTGTATAATAACACCCAGCACTATATAATGACACAGTAGTGACACTGGCACATGAGTATAGCCAGAGGAGTGCTAGTTATAAAATCAGTGGTATCTGTATCAGTATAATAACAGCAATCATTATATAATGACACAGTAGTGACACTGGCACATGGGTATAGCCAGAGGAGGGCTGGTTATAGGAGCAGTGGTATCTGCATCAGTATATCAACACCAAGCACTATATGATGACACAATAGTGACACTGGCACATGGGTATAGCCAGAGGAGTACTGGTTACAGAATCAGTGGTATCTGCATCAGTATAATAACACCCAGCACTATATAATGACACAGTAGTGACACTGGCACATGGGTATAGCCAGAGGAGGGCTGGTTATAGGATCAGTGGTATCTGCATCAGTATAATAACACCCAGCACTATATAATGACACAGTAGTGACACTGGCACATGGGTATAGCCAGAGGAGGGCTGGTTATAGGATCAGTGGTATCTGCATCAGTATAATAACACCAAGCACTATATAATGACACAGTAGTGACACTGGCCATGGGTATAGGCAGAAGAGGGCTGGTTATAGGATCAGTGGTATCTGCATCAGTATAATAACAGCAATCACATAAAAAATGTTTTTAATTTCAAGTGTACCTTGGTGTTCTTCACTAAGGTCTGTACTTTGGAAAATGTCCACCACAGCCTTTGTCTGTGCCTATCCCTGGTGATAACTTATGTTCATAGGTTTTATAGTTATGTTTTAAAGTTAACATTTAAAGAGAAGCCCACACACACTTATCATAGAATAAGAGGGGTATCTCTCAATTCTAAGACCAGTTATTAATACAACTTGATCTGGTGATGGCCTTAGTTTTAAAGAGAGAAATGAACACCACCAATTACACACTAGCTGTAGCTGTTATCACGGTTGCCACACCACCAAAAGCTCAACGAATAAGTTGGTTAACATTTCCCACTCACAACAGCATCCCTATTACCATCAGTGGTATCTGCATCAGTATAATAACACCCAGCACTATATAATGACACAGTAGTGACACTGGCTCATGGGTATAGCCAGAGGAGGGCTGGTTATAGGATCGGTGGTATCTGCATCAGTATAATAACACCCAGCACTATATAATGACACAGTAGTGACACTGGCACATGGGTATAGCCAGAGGAGGGCTGGTTATAGAATCAGTGGTATCTGCATCTGTATAATAACACCCAGCACTATATAATGACACAGTAGTGACACTGGCACATGAGTATAGCCAGAGGAGTGCTAGTTATAAAATCAGTGGTATCTGTATCAGTATAATAACAGCAATCATTATATAATGACACAGTAGTGACACTGGCACATGGGTATAGCCAGAGGAGGGCTGGTTATAGGAGCAGTGGTATCTGCATCAGTATATCAACACCAAGCACTATATGATGACACAATAGTGACACTGGCACATGGGTATAGCCAGAGGAGTACTGGTTACAGAATCAGTGGTATCTGCATCAGTATAATAACACCCAGCACTATATAATGACACAGTAGTGACACTGGCACATGGGTATAGCCAGAGGAGGGCTGGTTATAGGATCAGTGGTATCTGCATCAGTATAATAACACCCAGCACTATATAATGACACAGTAGTGACACTGGCACATGGGTATAGCCAGAGGAGGGCTGGTTATAGGATCAGTGGTATCTGCATCAGTATAATAACACCAAGCACTATATAATGACACAGTAGTGACACTGGCCATGGGTATAGGCAGAAGAGGGCTGGTTATAGGATCAGTGGTATCTGCATCAGTATAATAACAGCAATCACATAAAAAATGTTTTTAATTTCAAGTGTACCTTGGTGTTCTTCACTAAGGTCAGTGACAGGAGCAATGCGTGCAAGGGGCTGCAGGATAAAACCTTGTTGAATAAACATTTTTTATCCATTGGATCTAAAAAAGCACAACAGTCCTCGCCAGAGGTAGTGGTACGCTTAGCTAGAGTAGAAACTCTTCTCTCCACCTTAGGAACTGTCTGCCATAAGTCCCGTGTGGTGGCAACTATTAGAAAACATTCTTCTAAAAAATAGGAGGGGAAGAGAACGGCACACCTGATCTATCCCATTCCTTATGAAAAATTTTAGTAAACCTCTTTAGGTATTGGAAAAACATAAGTACACACCGGCACTGCATATTATTTATCCAGTCTACACAATTTCTCTGGCACTGCGATTGTACACATTCATTCAGAGCAGCTAAAGCCTCCCTGAGGAACAAGTGGAGGTTCTCAAGCATAAATTTTAAATGTAGAAATATCAGAATCAGGTTAAATCATCTTCCCTGAGTCACAAATATCACCCACAGACTAAGCATATTGTGAGGTAGTATCAGACATGGTTCTTAAAGCGTCTGTATGCTCTGTATCTACCCCCAGAGCTGTTTTGCTTTCCTTTAATTTCAGGTAGTCTGACTAATACTGCTGCCAGTGTATTATACACAACCTTTGCCATGTCTTGTAAAATAAACGCTATGGGCGCCATTGATATACTTGGTGCCATTTGAGCGTGAGTCCCTGGAGCGGGAGTCAAAGGGTCTGACACGTGGG
Organism: Bombina bombina; assembly: GCF_027579735.1. Classification (NCBI taxonomy): domain Eukaryota; kingdom Metazoa; phylum Chordata; class Amphibia; order Anura; family Bombinatoridae; genus Bombina; species Bombina bombina. The sequence goes on along the minus strand of NC_069500.1, from coordinate 853,851,868 downwards.
GAGAGTTAGTCGGCATAACTTCCCCCTCGACAGAATCCTCTGGTAAAATAAACGCTATGGGTGCCCTTGATGTACTTGGCGCCATTTGAGCGTGAGTCCCTAAAGCGGGAGTCAAAGGGTCTGACACGTGGGGAGAGTTAGTCGGCATAACTTCCCCCTCGACAGAATCCTCTGGTGATAATGTTTTTAAATACAAAAAATGATCTTTATTGTTTAACATGAAATCAGTACATCTGGTACACATTCTAAAATGGGGTTCCACCATGGCTTTAAACATAATAAACACAGAGCCTCCTCTATGTTAGACATGTTAGAACTAATAAAGAGACTAGTAAGCTTGGAAAACACTTTAAATCAAGTTAACAAGCAAATATAACAAACGTTACTGTGCCTTTAAGAGAAACAAATTTTGTCAAAATTTGAAAAACAGTGAAAAAAGGCAGTAAATCAAACTAAATTTTTACAGTACATGTAATAAGTTAACAGAGCATTGCACCCACTTGCAAATGGATGAATAACCCCTTAATGCAAAAAACAGATAAAAAAAAAAAAAAACGACATTTTTTTAAACAGACACAACAAAACTGCCACAGCTGAGCTGTGGATTACCTTCCCTATAACTGTTTCTATGCAAAATTTAAGCCAGCCATGTGGAAAAATTAGGCCCCAATAAGTTTTATCACCAAACATATGTTAAAAAACGATTAAACATGCCAGCAAACGTTTTAAAACACATTCTTATAAGAGTATGTATGTCTATTAATAAGCCTGATCCAGTCGCTATCACTGCATTTAAGGCTTTACTTACATTACTTCGGTATCAGCAGTATTTTCTTAGTCAATTCCATTCCTTAGAAAAATATATTACTGCACATACCTTAGCATATATCTCTATCAATCAGCCTGGTACCAGTCGCTTTCACTGCATTTAAAGGCTGTACTTACATTACTTCGGTATCAGCAGTATTTTCTTAGTCAATTCCATTCCTTAGAAAAATATTTTACTGCACATACCTTATGTGCAGGAAAACCTGCACGCCATTCCCCCTCTGAAGTACCTTACTCCTCAGAATGTGTGAGAACAGCAACTGGATCTTAGTTACGTCTGCTAAGATCATAGAAAAAACGCAGGCAGATTCTTCTTCCAAATACTGCCTGAGATAAACAGCACACTCCGGTGCCATTTAAAAATAACAAACTTTTGATTGAAGAAATAAACTAAGTATAAAAACCACAGACTCTCACGACCTCCTATCTATGTTGAGACTTGCAAGAGAATGACAGGTAATGGCAGTTAGGGGAGGAGCTATATAGCAGCTTTGCTGTGGGTGGACTCTTGCAACTTCCTGTTGGGAAGGAGAATATATCCCATAAGTAATGGATGATCCGTGGACTGGATACACTTAACAAGAGAAATCCCAACTAAAAAAAACTAAGCTTCCCATTGCCCTGAAAAGTGCATTTGGATGGGCATTTAAAAGGGCATTTAGCTCTATTGCTGCCCAAAGCCCTAATTTAAAACTAAAAGCCACCAAATAAACCCTTAATAAATCCTAACACTAACCCCAGAAGATTTACTTACAGTTTTGAAGATCTGACATCCATCCTCCAAGAAGCCGGGAGAAGTCCTCAACGAAGCGGCTGAAGTCTTCATCCAAGCCCGCAGAAGTCTTCATCCAGACAGCATCTTCTATCTTCATCCATCCGGCGTGGAGCTGCTCCATCTTCAAGACATCCGACGCGGAACATCCTCTTCTGACGACAACTACCGACGAATGAAGGTTCCTTTAAAACTTCATCCATCCGGCACTTGGTGTGCGGCTTTTTGACAGCTTTTTTGTTAAATATGGAGAATGTATTCAGGGCTGCGGCAGCGTTGTTAGGTGATGTTAGGCGAGCGTATTGGTGCCGGCGAATGCAGCACAGTTGACAGCTTGATAAGTAGGCCTTTATGTCACAGAGTGGTTTAAAAACCTCCCCATCAAGCTTAATGAGGAATTTATTCTCAACTACCTTTAACTACAAAAAGTCTGAGGAAGTCTTTAAGAAGAAGTTGTTTATAAGTAATGTGAGACAAATTGTTACTGTAACAGTGCAATGTTGTGCAGGTTAAAATGAGGAATACACAACATGGAACATGACATAAAGTTACTAGTATATACATAGTAGTACCTTGAGCTCAGAGGTTAAGTAGTCCAGAGATGCACGCTACACAGGAGTGTGTAGGATCCTTCTTGAAGACTCTGCTGACAGGAACCAGGAGACGGTAATGCTGAAATGTAATCAGCTTCAATAGAACAGCTGACAGACAAGGAAGCTGGATGCGTCTGAACTGCATTGTGACAGCTGAAAACTCACTTGTAGATGAAATTAGTGAGCTGCTTACAAACTGGTAAAATCCTTGATGTTGAAATAATTTAGGCAGGAAGTTTACTTAATTCACTTATGTGTAAATGAAAGCACAGCTGAAGCAAGGAAAATGAAGAAACAGGTCCTGGAACCCACTAAAAGTTCAGGATAGAAAGCTGTTAGTGAATTAAATTACCAAGCAATGTGCAATGATAGAAGGAGCCTAGGAAATCCTTAAAGGGGAACACACATATATAAAAGGAAACTGTGACACTCTCCCAACTCTCAGGAGATGTTTCAAATGGAAGTGTCTTGTCTTTGCTCTGTTGCTCCCTGGAATAACAGTGGTCCTCAATCAAAGTCCTGGATGGGGGCTGCTGATTCCTCTGGGGTAAAAATGTAAAGTTATATGTTTTTGATCTGCTGTATTTTGTTGTTGTTACTAATTTCAAAATGTGTACAAGCAATTGAAACAGTTATTGTCATAACCAGGGATAGGCAAGGTGTCCGTACACGGACACTGGTGTCCGTGACTAGCCCTTGCAGTGTCCGCCACAACCTTTGTATATCTTTTCTTTCTGATTAAATAATAGGAATAAAAAAATATGTAGTGTGAATAAAGTTAGAGGCTTGTCAAGAGACTGCTAGCGATATTGGGTGATAAGTTATGGAATAAATAAAGCCTGAGTGAAATACTGGATCTGTATCTGCATCTGTATAATAAACACCCAGCTCTATACAAAGACACAGTAGTGACACTGGCTCATGCGTAGGATCAGTGGTATCTGCATCAGTATAATAACACCCAGCTCTATACAAAGACACAGTAGTGACACTGGCACATGGGTATAGCCAGAAGAGGACTGGTTATAGGGTCAGTGGTATCTGCATCAGTATAATAACACCCAGCACTATTCAAAGACATAGTAGTGACACTGGCACATGGGTATAGCCAGAAGGGGACTGGTTATAGGATCAGTGGTATCTGCATCTGTATAATAACATCAAGCACTATAAAAAGACACAGTAGTGACACTGGCTCATGGGTATAGCCAGAGGAGGGCTGGTTATAGAATCAGTGGTATCTGCATCTGTATAATAACACCCAGCACTATACAAAGACACAGTAGTGACAGTGGCTCATGGGTATAGCCAGAGGAGGGCTGGCTATAGAATCAGTGGTATCTGCATCAGTATAATAACACCCAGCACTATATAATGACACAGTAGTGACACTGGCACATGAGTATAGCCAGAGGAGTGCTGATTATAGAACAAGTGGTATCTGCATCAGTATAATAACACCCAGCACTATATAATGACACAGTAGTGACACTGGCACATGGGTATAGCCAGAGGAGGGCTGGTTATAGGATCAGAGGTATCTGCATCAGTATAATAAAACCAAGCACTATATAGTGACACAGTAGTTACACTGGCTCATGGGTATAGCCAGAGGAGGGCTGGTTATAGGATCAGTGGTATCTGCATCAGTATAATAACACCCAGCACTATATAATGACACAGTAGTGACACTGGCACATGGGTATAGCCAGAGGAGGGCTGGTTATAGGATCAGTGGTATCTGCATCAGTATAATAACACCCAGCATTATATAATGACACAGTAGTGACACTGGCACATGAGTATAGCCAGAGGAATGCTGGTTATAGAATCAGTGGTATCTGCATCAGTATAATAACAGCAATCACTATATAATGACACAGTAGTGACACTGGCTCATGGGTATAGCCAGAGGAGGGCTGGTTATAGGATCAGTGGTATCTGCATCAGTATAATAACACCCAACACTATATAATGACACAGTAGTGACACTGGCACATGCATATAGCCAGAGGAGGGCTGGTTATCGGGTCAGTGGTATCTGCATCAGTATAATAACACCCAGCACTATATAATGACACAGTAGTGACACTGGCTCATGGGTATAGCCAGAGGATTGCTGGTTATAGGATCAGTGGTATCTGTATCAGTATAATAACACCCAGCACTATATAATGACACAGTAGTGACACTGGCACATGGGTATAGCCAGAGGAGGGCAGGTTATCGGGTCAGTGGTGTCTGCATCAGTATAATAACACCCAGCACTATATAATGACACAGTAGTGACACTGGCTCATCAGTATAGCCAGAGGAGTGCTGGTTCTAGGATCAGTGGTATCTGTATCTGTATAATAACACCCAGCACTATATAATGACACAGTAGTGACACTGGCTCATGGGTATAGCCAGAGGAGGGCTGGTTATAGGATCAGTGGTATCTGCATCAGTATAATAACACCCAGCACTATATAATGACACAGTAGTGACACTGGCACATGGGTAGAGCCAGAGGAGGGCTGGTTATAGAATCAGTGGTATCTGCATCTGTATAATAACACCCAGCACTATATAATGACACAGTAGTGACACTGGCACATGAGTATAGCCAGAGGAGTGCTAGTTATAAAATCAGTGGTATCTGTATCAGTATAATAACAGCAATCACTATATAATGACACAGTAGTGACACTGGCACATGGGTATAGCCAGAGGAGGGCTGGTTATAGGAGCAGTGGTATCTGCATCAGTATATCAACACCCAGCACTATATAATGACACAGTAGTGACACTGGCACATGGGTATAGCCAGAGGAGGGCTGGTTATAGGATCAGTGGTATCTGCATCAGTATAATAACACCCAGCACTATATAATGACACAGTAGTGACACTGGCTCATGGGTATAGCCAGAGGAGGGCTGGTTATAGAATCAGTGGTATCTGCATCTGTATAATAACACCCAGCACTATACAAAGACACAGTAGTGACAGTGGCTCATGGGTATAGCCAGAGGAGGGCTGGTTATAGAATCAGTGGTATCTGCATCAGTATAATAACACCCAGCACTATATAATGACACAGTAGTGACACTGGCACATGAGTATAGCCAGAGGAGTGCTGGTTATAGGATCAGTGGTATCTGCATCAGTATAATAGCACCCAACACTATATAATGACACAGTAGTGACAGTAGCTCATGGGTATAGCCAGAGGAGGGTTGGTTATAGAATCAGTGGTATCTGCATCAGTATAATAACAGCAATCACTATATAATGACACAGTAGTGACACTGGCTCATGGGTATAGCCAGAAGAGGGCTGGTTATAGGATCAGTGGTATCTGCATCAGTATAATAGCACCCAACACTATATAATGATACAGTAGTGACACTGGCACATGCATATAGCCAGAGGAGGGCTGGTTATCGGGTCAGTGGTATCTGCATCAGTATAATAACAACCAGCACTATATAATGACACAGTAGTGACACTGGCTCATGGGTATAGCCAGAGGAGGGCTGGTTATAGGATCAGTGGTATCTGTATCAGTATAATAACACCCAACACTATATAATGACACAGTAGTGACACTGGCACATGGGTATAGCCAGAGGAGGGCAGGTTATAGGATCAGTGGTATCTGCATCTGTATAATAACATCCAGCACTATATAATGACACAGTAGTGACACTGGCTCATGGGTATAGCCAGAGGAGGGCTGGTTATAGGATCAGTGGTATCTGCATCAGTATAATAACACCCAGCACTATATAATGACACAGTAGTAACACTGGCACATGGGTATAGCCAGAGGAGGGCTGGTTATCGGGTCAGTGGTATCTGCATCAGTGTAATAACACCCAGCACTATATAATGACACAGTAGTGACACTGGCTCATGGGTATAGCCAGAGGAGGGCTGGTTATAGGATCGGTGGTATCTGCATCAGTATAATAACACCCAGCACTATATAATGACACAGTAGTGACACTGGCACATGGGTATAGCCAGAGGAGGGCTGGTTATAGAATCAGTGGTATCTGCATCTGTATAATAACACCCAGCACTATATAATGACACAGTAGTGACACTGGCACATGAGTATAGCCAGAGGAGTGCTAGTTATAAAATCAGTGGTATCTGTATCAGTATAATAACAGCAATCATTATATAATGACACAGTAGTGACACTGGCACATGGGTATAGCCAGAGGAGGGCTGGTTATAGGAGCAGTGGTATCTGCATCAGTATATCAACACCAAGCACTTTATGATGACACAATAGTGACACTGGCACATGGGTATAGCCAGAGGAGTACTGGTTACAGAATCAGTGGTATCTGCATCAGTATAATAACACCCAGCACTATATAATGACACAGTAGTGACACTGGCACATGGGTATAGCCAGAGGAGGGCTGGTTATAGGATCAGTGGTATCTGCATCAGTATAATAACACCCAGCACTATATAATGACACAGTAGTGACACTGGCACATGGGTATAGCCAGAGGAGGGCTGGTTATAGGATCAGTGGTATCTGCATCAGTATAATAACACCAAGCACTATATAATGACACAGTAGTGACACTGGCCATGGGTATAGGCAGAAGAGGGCTGGTTATAGGATCAGTGGTATCTGCATCAGTATAATAACAGCAATCACATAAAAAATGTTTTTAATTTCAAGTGTACCTTGGTGTTCTTCACTAAGGTCTGTACTTTGGAAAATGTCCACCACAGCCTTTGTCTGTGCCTATCCCTGGTGATAACTTATGTTCATAGGTTTTATAGTTATGTTTTAAAGTTAACATTTAAAGAGAAGCCCACACACACTTATCATAGAATAAGAGGGGTATCTCTCAATTCTAAGACCAGTTATTAATACAACTTGATCTGGTGATGGCCTTAGTTTTAAAGAGAGAAATGAACACCACCAATTACACACTAGCTGTAGCTGTTATCACGGTTGCCACACCACCAAAAGCTCAACGAATAAGTTGGTTAACATTTCCCACTCACAACAGCATCCCTATTACCATCAGTGGTATCTGCATCAGTATAATAACACCCAGCACTATATAATGACACAGTAGTGACACTGGCTCATGGGTATAGCCAGAGGAGGGCTGGTTATAGGATCGGTGGTATCTGCATCAGTATAATAACACCCAGCACTATATAATGACACAGTAGTGACACTGGCACATGGGTATAGCCAGAGGAGGGCTGGTTATAGAATCAGTGGTATCTGCATCTGTATAATAACACCCAGCACTATATAATGACACAGTAGTGACACTGGCACATGAGTATAGCCAGAGGAGTGCTAGTTATAAAATCAGTGGTATCTGTATCAGTATAATAACAGCAATCATTATATAATGACACAGTAGTGACACTGGCACATGGGTATAGCCAGAGGAGGGCTGGTTATAGGAGCAGTGGTATCTGCATCAGTATATCAACACCAAGCACTATATGATGACACAATAGTGACACTGGCACATGGGTATAGCCAGAGGAGTACTGGTTACAGAATCAGTGGTATCTGCATCAGTATAATAACACCCAGCACTATATAATGACACAGTAGTGACACTGGCACATGGGTATAGCCAGAGGAGGGCTGGTTATAGGATCAGTGGTATCTGCATCAGTATAATAACACCCAGCACTATATAATGACACAGTAGTGACACTGGCACATGGGTATAGCCAGAGGAGGGCTGGTTATAGGATCAGTGGTATCTGCATCAGTATAATAACACCAAGCACTATATAATGACACAGTAGTGACACTGGCCATGGGTATAGGCAGAAGAGGGCTGGTTATAGGATCAGTGGTATCTGCATCAGTATAATAACAGCAATCACATAAAAAATGTTTTTAATTTCAAGTGTACCTTGGTGTTCTTCACTAAGGTCTGTACTTTGGAAAATGTCCACCACAGCCTTTGTCTGTGCCTATCCCTGGTGATAACTTATGTTCATAGGTTTTATAGTTATGTTTTAAAGTTAACATTTAAAGAGAAGCCCACACACACTTATCATAGAATAAGAGGGGTATCTCTCAATTCTAAGACCAGTTATTAATACAACTTGATCTGGTGATGGCCTTAGTTTTAAAGAGAGAAATGAACACCACCAATTACACACTAGCTGTAGCTGTTATCACGGTTGCCACACCACCAAAAGCTCAACGAATAAGTTGGTTAACATTTCCCACTCACAACAGCATCCCTATTACCAGCATAGGTTACTCTGTCTGGAACAGTAAACCCATTAAGCACTTCATAGCTAGAATCACTTCCTGGTTCATACTTAGAAACATTGCTGAATTCCTATTAGGGGATTATGTATTGTGTGCATGCCATGGGGACACTTTTATTACACCACGTAGTCTAAAGATATATTTCATCACCTACAGACTCTCTGTTCAAACTCTCTGTTCACATGTTTGTAAGACAGGTGGTGTCACATTGTGGCATGCACTCAGCTAGACATTCCAGTCTAAAAATGTTAAATTCTATTGAAGTATGATCTCATTTATATACTGTTGTTGAGAATATATGTAAATTAGACAATCAGCTTATTGCTTTAGTGTGTTGGTTTATTGGGAGAAAAGTGGGGAGCAAGTTTACACCTCTTATAGGTCAGAATCCTTCTACTGTTTTAATGTTCAACCCCCCCCCTCTCCTCCATTTCTCTTCCCTCCCCCTTTTTCCTTTTTTTTTTTTTTTCTCTTACTACGGTCCAGATTCAATACACATATTCATCCTTTCCTAGACAAACATGTCACTTAAAATTATATCATGGAACATTGGCGGAATTAACTCACCCATAAAACGTAAGGCAATTCTCACTCATCTTAGGAGAATGGCAGCTGATATAGCTCTACTTCAGGAAACACACCTGACTGACCCTGAGCACCTAAAATTACAAAGAGATTGGGTAGGACACGTATAGTGCCAACCGAGGCCTGGCTATTGCATTTGGGAAAAGACTCTCAATCCATATTAATCACAAATACACTGATAAAGGAGGGAGATTTATTATAGTTAATGCAAATATTAATTCAATTGAATACGTATTCTGCAATCTCTATACTCCCAACCATAGAATGGTGAGTTTCTGGAAAGATTTGATACAGAAATTAGTCCCACACATAGGATCAAAATTGATCATTGGAGATGATTTTAACATCACCCCCACACATAATTTAGACAGACTTTGGCTAGAACCCCAGTCCATTAAAGATCCAAAAATAAATTATAAAGCTAGATATGAAACAAAAATATTCGACATGTTTGACTAAAACATACTCTGTCCAGAATAGATCTATTCCAGATCTCCAATGATTTAACCAAACAGGTTCGTCAGTGTAGAATACATGATATACTGCTGTCTGACCATGCACCAGTAGAACTGACCTTAGGGGCTCACGGGCCACGCGCGAATAGAAACACGCTTAGATTTCCTACATACCTGATGACGTCAGAAGCATTTACAAAATTTCTAACACAATCTTGGACAGACTATTATACTGACAATGCATCTCACCTGGATAACACCCAATTATTTTGGAAGATGGCAAAAGTTCTAACTGGTTCTATAATATCATATGTCTCTAAATTGAGATACAAAACCCTTTACAGACACAAAGCCTTACAAAAACAACTGGTACAAATGTATCAATCATATCTTCACACATAAATCCTACATTGCTGCAAAAACAAAACTCGAGGCCTTTATGACACAACAGGCCTTGGCAGGTTTGTTAAAAACAGAGGGTAAATATTATAGATTTGGTAATAGAGCAGGTGAAATGCTAGCGGCTCTGACAAAATTACAGACAGAAAAAACTAAAGTGACTGCACTAAGACTACAGGGTAAGACTTACACCTAATCTTCAGATTCAGTATTTTGTGCAACTTTATACACGACAAGGCTCTGCACGCACCGAGACCCAAATCCAATTTTGGCAATCACTAAAGTTACCCCAACTATCACAAGACCAAATTAACAACTTAAACTCCCCTATAACCGGTGAAGAGTTGGCTTTCACTTTGAAATCCATACCGACAGGTAAGGCACCGGGTCCAGATGGACTGCCTATCGAATTTTATAGGATTCTCCAAACACAACTCACTAGCACATTAACTAGACTATATAATGCCTTTCTATTGACAGATGCATCCCCCTCAAAAAACATCACCTCAGTTCACATCACCCTCATTCCCAAACCAGGCAAGGACCACTCCTCACCACCAGAGTCATATCAGCCAATATCGTTATTAAATACAGATTACAAACTCTTTATGCAAATTATGGCAAATAGACTAAAGGATTCTCCCAGCTCTGCTACACCCGGATCAGACGGGTTTTGTTTTTTAGCGTACCTCTGTGGTCAACCCCCGCAGAGTATTACAGGTTATCGATCATTACTGGTCCCTGGGGAAAAAAAGGGGGGGCGCATTGTCGGAGGCCTTCCTGCTATCTCTTGATGCAGAGAAGGCCTTCGACTGTGTAGAGTGGCCCCATTTGATAAACACCATGCAGCAATTTAACTTTAAAGGTCCTTTCCTAGATGTAATTGATAAAATGTATAAATCTCCTGAAGCGTGTATCTTGGCTAATGGACTTTTTTCTGACAACTTTCAATTACAAAGAAGAACCAGGCAGGGCTGCCCCTTATCACCGCTACTGTTTACACATCTAAGTTGGAGATATTATGGTTAAACAAACACCCAAACTCTAGGCATAATTTCCCATTAGTAGAAGTGTCAGAAGGCCTCACATATCTGGGTATCCGTTTGCATAGAGATCCATCTAAAATGTATAAAATGTATATATCTGAAAAATGCCTGAGCCTTTCTTCACAATTAAAAAATTGGGCCAACCTCCCTTTGGGACTGTCAGGTCAAATCAATCTGGTTAAAATGGCAATATTACCCAAAATACTATATCCGTTACTCATGCTTCCGTTCACAGATGCCGAAGGATTGGAGGGTTTGGAGCAAAAGAGGGTGGTCAACAGTGTCTCTGTGGAGTGATGGGGATTAAATCCAGATTGCAGTGGGTCAAGGAGGGAGTTTATTGTAAGGAAATGAGATAGGCGTGCATAAACTAGTTTTTCGAGAAGCTTTGATGCAAGAGGGAGGAGGGAAATAGGACGGTATTTGGATGGGGAGGTAGGATCAAGGGAAGGTTTTTTGAGGATAGGTGTGACCAGTGCTAGAGCCACCCAGTTATAGAGTTTTTAACCCTGTTATAGAGATTTAACCCTGCTGTCTCGAGCTATGTCTTCTTTTATTTGGTGAGGAACTATACCTCGTATAGTGGCAGAAAAATTACAGCTCCCTTATCTTGGAGGAGGTCTTAGCCTCCCAAACCTAAAACTCTATAACTGGGTGGCTTTAGCCAGGCTGGTTACGGACTGGCAACTTAATACATGTCATTTTTGCGATGCAAGGCTGGAGGAAGCAGTGATAGCACGCTTAACACTAGCTTACACTAGCATATGCGAGTACAAAAAATATACCACCCTCAGTTGCAAACAGTGCCTTATATAGAGATCCCTTAATGGCTTGGTGTATGATTAATAGATATTTAAAAATTGATTACCCTACCCATAAATTTATTCCTTTGACGGGAAATCCTGAGTTCCCTGCGGGGAATGACTATGAACCATTTCACGTTTGGAAGGACCTTGGTATAAGGGTGGTGGGAGACATATTGGACACACTACAACATACAATAAGATCCTTCCAAGAAATGAAAACCAAATTTCAGATCCCTAATAGGCATTTTTATGCCTACCTGCAGCTAAGACACTATCGCCTAGATTTAGAGTTCTGCGTTAGCCGTCAAAAGCAGCGTTAAGGGGTCCTAACGCTGCTTTTGGCCGCCTGCTGGTATTTAGAGTCTGCCAGGTAAAGGTGTACCGCTCACTTTCAAGCCGCGACTTTTCCATACCGCAGATCCCCTTACGCCAATTGCGTATCCTATCTTTTCAATGGGATCTTCCTAACGCCGGTATTTAGAGTCTTGGCTGAAGTGAGCGTTACACCTCTACCGACAAGACTCCTACCACCCATGGAAAGGCTGTAGTTAAGAGCTTTATGGGCTAACGCCGGTATATAATGCTCTTAAATGAAGTGCTCTAAAGTACACTAACACCCATAAACTACCTATGTACCCCTAAACCGAGGTCCCCCCACATTGCCTCCACTATAATAAATATTTTTAACCCCTAATCTGCTGACCGCACATCGCCACCACCTACATTATCCCTATGAACCCCTAATCTGCTGCCCCAACATCGCCGACACCTACATAATATTTATTAACCCCTAATCTGCCCCCCCCAACGTTGCCGCTACCTTACCGAGATTTATTAACCCCTAATCTGCCAACCGGACCTCGCCGCCACTATAATAAATGTATTAACCCCTAAACCGCCGCACTCCCGCCTCGCAAACACTATAATAAATAGTATTAACCCCTAATCTGCCCTCCCTAAAATAGCCGCCACCTAACTTCAAGTATTAACCCCTAATCTGCTGACCGGACCTCGCCGCTACTATAATAAATGTATTAACCCCTAAAGCTAAGTCTAACCCTAACCCTAACAGTTAAATATAATTTTAATCTAACAAAATAAATTAAATCTTATTAACTAAAGTATTCCTATTTAAAACTAAGTACTTACCTGTAAAATAAACCCTAATATAGCTACAATATAACAAATAATTATATTGTAGCTATTTTAGTATTTATATTTATTTTACAGGCAACTTTGTATTTATTTTAACTAGGTAAAATAGCTATTAAATAGTTAATAACTATTTAATAGCTACCTAGTTAAAATAATTACACAATTACCTGTAAAATAAATCCTAACCTAAGTTACAATTAAACCTAACACTACACTATCAATAAATTAATTAAATAAATTAACTACAATTGCTTACAATTAAATAAACTAAACTAAATTACAAAAAAACAAACACTAAATTACAAAAAATAAAAAAGATTACAAGAATATTAGGCTAATTACACCTAATCTAAGCCCCCTAATAAAATAAAAAGCCCCCAAAAATAATAAAGGTCCCTACCCTATTCTAAATTAAAAAGTAATCAGCTCTTTTACCAGCCCTTAAAAGGGCTTTTTGTGGGGCATGCTCCAAAGTAATCAGCTCTTTTGCCTGTAAAAAAATACAACCCCCCCAACATTAACACCCACCACCCACATACCCCTACTCTAACCCACCCAATCCCCCCTTAAAAAAACCTAACACTACCCCCCTGAAGATCTCCCTACCTTGAGTCGTCTTCACCCAGCCGGGCCAAAGTCTTCATCCGATGGGGCAGAAGAGGACATCCAGACCAGCAGAAGTCTTAATCCTATCCAGGCAGAAGAGGACATCCAGATCGGCAGACATCTTCATCCAAGTGGCATCTTCTATTTTCATCCATCCAGAGCGGAGCAGGAGCCATCTTCTTCCCAGCCGACGCGGATCCATCCTCTTCAACCGACGCCTACTCCCCGAATGAAGGTTCCTTTAAATGAAGTCATCCAAGATGGCGTCCCTCGAATTCCGATTGGCTGATAGGATTCTATCAGCCAATCGGAATTAAGGTAGGGAAAATCTGATTGGCTGATTCAATCAGCCAATCAGATTCAAGTTCAATCCGATTGGCTGATCCAATCAGCCAATCAGATTGAGCTCGCATTCTAGTGGCTGTTACGATCAGCCAATAGAATGCGAGCTCAATCTGATTGTCTGATTGGATCAGCCAATCGGATTGAACTTGAATCTGATTGGCTAATTGAATCAGCCAATCAGATTTTTCCTACCTTAATTCCGATTGGCTGATAGAATCCTATCAGCCAATCTGAATTCGAGGGACGCCATCTTGGATGACGTCATTTAAAGGAACCTTCATTCGGCGAGTAGGCGTCAGTTGAATAGGAAAGATCCGCGTCGGCTGGGAAGAAGATGGCTCCGCTCCAAATGGATGAAGATAGAAGATGCCGCTTGGATGAAGATGTCTGCCAGTCCGGATGTCCTCTTCTGCCCAGATAGGATGAAGACTTCTGCCGGTCTGGATGTCCTCTTCTGCCCCATCGGATGAAGACTTCGGCCCGGCTGGGTGAAGACGACTCAAGGTAGGGAGATCTTCAGGGGGGTAGTGTTAGGTTTTTTTTAAGGGGGGATTGGGTGGGTTAGAGTAGGGGTATGTGGGTGGTGGGTTTTAATGTTGGGGGGTTGTATTTTTTTTTACAGGCAAAAGAGCTGATTACTTTGGGGCATGCCCCGCAAAAAGCCCTTTTAAGGGCTGGTAAAAGAGCTGATTACTTTTTAATTTAGAATAGGGCAGGGACCTTTATTATTTTGGGGGGCTTTTTTTATTTTATTAGGGGGCTTAGAGTAGGTGTAATTAGCCTAATATTCTTGTAATCTTTTTTTATTTTTTGCAATTTAGTGGGGGGGTTTTGTAATTTAGTTTAGTCTATTTAATTGTATGTAATTGTAGGTAATTTATTTAATTAATTTATTGATAGTGTAGTGTTAGGTTTAATTGTAACTTAGGTTAGGATTTATTTTAAATGTTATTTTAACTAGGTAGCTATTAAATAGTAAATATCTATTTAATAGCTATTGTACCTAGTTAAAATAAATACAAAGTTGCCTGTAAAATAAATATAAATACTAAAATAGCTACAATATAATTATTCGTTATATTGTAGCTATATTAGGGTTTATTTTACAGGTAAGTATTTAGTTTTAAATAGGAATACTTTAGTTAATAAGATTTAATTTATTTTGTTAGATTAAAATTATATTTAACTTAGGGGGGTGTTAGGGTTAGGGTTATACTTAGCTTTAGGGGTTAATACATTTATTATAGTAGCGGCGAGGTCCGGTCGGCAGATTAGGGGTTAATACTTGAAGTTAGGTGGCGGCGACTTTGGGGGCAGATAAGGGGTTAATAAATATTAGGGGTTCATAGGGATAATGTAGGTGGCGGCAGTGTCCAGAGCGGCAGATTAGGGGTTAACAGTGTAATGCAGGTGTCAGCGATAGCGGGGTCGCCAGATTAGGGGTTAATAAGTGTAAGGTTAGGGGTGTTTAGACTCGGGGTTCATGTTAGGGTGTTAGGTGCAGACTTAGAAAGTGTTTCCCCATAGGAATCAATGGGGCTGCGTTGGGAGCTTAACGCTGCTTTTTTTGCAGGTGTTAGGTTTTTTTTCAGCCCAAACTGCCCCATTGTTTCCTTTGGGGGAATCGTGCACGAGCACGTTTTGCCAGTTTACCGCTACCATAAGAAATGCTGGTATTGAGAGTTGAAGTGGCGGTAAATTCAGCTTAACGCTCCCTTTTTGGAGCCTAACGCAGCCATTCAGACAACTCTAAATACCAGCGTTGTTTGGAAGCAGCGGTAGGGAAAAAAGCTGCGGAAGCTACGGGGATCTTTACAGACAAAACTCTAAATCTAGCCGTATGTGTCAACTTTGCAAGTGTCTAACCCAGAGTTTTGGGACAAATCACCTTTCGCTATCTCCCAGACCTTGTTCCAATTGGGGTGTTTTTCACTGTAAAACTTCTACACGCAATTACTAAAACAGAAAGAAATTACAATTCAAACAAATTTATTAACAAAACTGAATTCAGATGTCCCAATAGAAGTGACCATATTAAGAATAGCCTAGACAGCACCAAAAAAGCAACACTTGCAATTTCTTTTAGAGAGGCACAAATTAGAATGTTACATAGAGACTACATAACACCGCACAGACTATCAAAATGGAGCAAACAATTGCCTAATCAGTGTTTTAAATGCAGCAATGCATCTTCATTGTTTCAACACTACTTCTATGCATGTTCGATCATCAGACAGTTTTGGGGACACTTCCAATATTGGATAAAATCTACATTTAATGGTGAACACAATTGAAATATATTTATTTCAATGGGATGACGAATATAAAAAGTATCACAGACTGCTCACACTGTGTACATTGCTAGCTAGACATTGCATTCTTAGTGGAATTGCATTCTTAGTGGATATCTAGACAACCCCCAACTATAGCTCAATTTAAACTTCTGTCTCAATTTAGTCTTCTGATGAAACAACTTTTTGTGGAACAATATGACGTTGAACTGGACACAGTCATAGATTGCAACCTTTTTTTTTATAAAAGTGGCAACCTTTTATAATTACACTCAGCCCAAATCTACAGAGACAAATTCTTCAACCCTTCGCCAATCTAGAGGTGATGCTTTTAGCGACTTTCAGAGGGGAATGGCAAGTTTTGACTGAACCAGGGGAGAACCTCTGCTCAATTGTAATTCCTTCTGAAGAAATGTTATTTTAACATGCCTCAGCATGACGGACCTCTTGGGTGGATTTTTTTTTGTTTTTTTTTCTATCTCCCCTTTTCTTTCCCAATTGATATAATGTTATTTTAATGTTGAGATTAGATTATTAGTATTAAAACGTTTTGGAAGCAGAGTGACCACACAGGATTGGACTTTAAACAGCAAAAACAATTTTTTTATTAGGATAAGGGAGGGAGGCTGCCTCATATGAGGACTTAGGAGCCAGACCCAAGTTTAAGAATGGCAATAATAGGAATAAGGAGTGGCATAAAGAACAGCCAAATAAAATTGGACATTATTTTAAGATTCACCAAAGCCACGATCAAAATCATTTTTTTTAAGGGAGAAATCCAAAAAGGGGAGCAAGAGAAAGAGAAAAGGATGTAGAAGGAAGGGATGTCTCAGTTGTGCCTTGGAGACTAGATTGATGCCAGTCTATATCTGAAGAATTAATAATATTTTGACTCAATAGATATAGCTGATACACATAAACAAAACTTCCACCCCCATTGTTTTAAATAATGATTTTCTAAATAACGATTTTTTTAAAGAGTAGTGTTTTTTTTCCACTATTTATTTTAGGAATGATATATATACTCTATATACAGTATATATATATATATATATATATATATATATATATATATATATATATACCTGTATATAGAGTACTACTTTACCCTGCACCCTAATATCGAGAGATATTTAAGTATAGATATAGGGGCATATTTATCAAGGTCTGGCAGACCTGATCCGACACTGCAATACACTTGCCGTATTCAGCATTGCACCAGCAGCTCACAAGAGCTGCTGGTGCAACGCTGCCCCTTGCAGACTCGTGGCCAATCGGCTGCCAGCAGGGGGGTATCAATCAACCCGATCGTACTTGATCGAGTTGATTTCCGGCAATGTCTGTCTGCCTGCTCAGAGCAGGCGGACAGGGTTATGGAGCAGCGGTCTTTGTGACTGCTGCTTCATAACTGCTGTTTCTGGCGAGCCTTCAGGCTCGCCAGAAACACAGGGCATAAAGCTCCATTCGGAGCTTGATAGATAGGCCCCATAGGATCTATATCATAATGGTTTTAAATATAGACCTTGCTTCAACATTTTTAATTACCATGTTCACATGTAGAGTTAGAATAATTATGTATTAGTAATAAACATAGCTTTAAACTTTCACAATTGTGAGTATACACTATTCTCCACCTTTTTTGTATATATAATGTATTCCTTTAACTTTTAGTATTCAATTAACTGTTTTCTATGAACTTTTCTTTGAATCGATTTTAAGGTAAACATTTTTTACAATCTGAGTGAGAAT
Organism: Bombina bombina; assembly: GCF_027579735.1. Classification (NCBI taxonomy): domain Eukaryota; kingdom Metazoa; phylum Chordata; class Amphibia; order Anura; family Bombinatoridae; genus Bombina; species Bombina bombina. The sequence continues at coordinate 853,833,963 of NC_069500.1, read as the reverse complement.
TTGTTGTTTACTTTGTTGTATTCCATATTTATGTAATTAGATCACCCTGATTTTATGTTAACGAACCCATATATAAATTGTAGGTTGTATGCATTGCTATCCTTTTGGATATAGGTAGTATTGAGGACACTCAGAGGGTATAATGCCATGTGAAATAGGTATGGCTCCTTTAACTCATCTGCCAGACACCTATGAACAGCCCCCATGTGAATGAGAACAGACAGATCACGTGGGACACACGCTTAGCTTTTTAAAGATGGATTTTACACTCAGTGGGCAGCCTCTGACGAAGTAGGGAGGTTCCTACGAAAAGCATAAGGCCACGCCCACCGTCTTGACATCACATCCAACCAGCTGGATCTGAGCCGGCTTTACATCAAACAGCTGTTGTGGTATTGTGGCGTGTTTTTTTTTACTTTGACTTAACTTTGTTTTATCTGTGATAAGTGCACTTTTTAACATTGCAAGCTGGATGGAACTCTATTTCCTATGGGACAACCATTTGTGATTGTGAAAGACTTCCAAGGACCCTTGTATCTGCTTTGAATTTCACTGGGAGACCTCATTGGTCTTCTATGCTTCTAACATACCTCACAGTGTTTGAGGTCTGAAAGTGTGATGCCAAGGTACTTGTGAATAGCATTAAATAAACTATATATGTATCAAATAAATGTTGCTATTTGATGTCAGCTAAGATCTACCTTGACATGAGTTGTGTGGGCTATAACCAAAATAGATTACAGAACATCAGAGAGCAAAGGGACTCACATCTGTAAAATCTCAGGATGACACAGACCCCCCTTGCTGTGACTAGGTACACATTACAGGCCAGGATATCTCATATTATCCATTTCAAAGGAAACCTGAATACCTGAGTTTTTCCCTATCTGAAGAAGCAGTCGCTTAGTCTGAACTGATATCTGAATATACAAACATACTCAGAGGATATAGCTGCTCTCATCTATGTGTTAAATTGTCCCTGCTGAGTTACAATACACATTTGCATCTGGAACAGGTGCTGGCTCAGATAAACAGCACATGAGAAACTAGATCTCAGATAAAGGAATTGTGCCTAATCTTCATAATAATTTAAAATACACTATCACTTGATAAGTTAATGCAAGAGGAAGGAAGGGGGTCTTTTGTTTGCTAAAATTTTGACTGATAACTTTGCTGTTTTTTTGGGACACAGTCACTATAAGCAAACTTCAAAGGTGAACTTCATTTTTCTCTGGTAACGCATAAAAACATAATTTGATAAGAATTTACCTGATAAATTAATTTCTTTCATATTGGCAAGAGTCCATGAGCTAGTGAAGTATGGGATATACAATGCTACCAGGAGGGGCAAAGTTTCCCAAACCTCAAAATGCCTACAAATACACCCCTCACCACACCCACAATTCAGTTTAATGAATATAATAGCAGTGGGGTGATAAAGAAAGGAGTAAAAAAGTATATCCAAAGGAATTGGAATAACATAATTTATGCTTACCTGATAAATGTATTTCTCTTGTAGTGTATCCAGTCCACAGATCATCCATTACTTGTGGGATATTCTCCTTCCCAACAGGAAGTTGCAAGAGGATCACCCACAGCAGAGCTGCTATATAGCTCCTCCCCTAACTGCCATATCCAGTCATTCGACCGAAACAAGCCGAGAAAGGAGAAACCATAGGGTGCAGTGGTGACTGAAGTTTAATTAAAATTTAGACCTGCCTTAAAAGGACAGGGCGGGCCGTGGACTGGATACACTACAAGAGAAATAAATTTATCAGGTAAGCATAAATTATGTTTTCTCTTGTTAAGTGTATCCAGTCCACGGATCATCCATTACTTGTGGGATACCAATACCAAAGCTAAAGTACACGGATGATGGGAGGGACAAGGCAGGAACTTAAACGGAAGGAACCACTGCCTGTAGAACCTTTCTCCCAAAAACAGCCTCCGAAGAAGCAAAAGTATCAAATTTGTAAAATTTTGAAAAGGTACAAAGCGAAGACCAAGTTGCAACCTTGCAAATCTGTTCAACAGAGGCCTCATTTTTAAAGGCCCAGGTAGAAGCCACAGCTCTAGTAGAATGAGCTGTAATTATTTCAGGGGGCTGCTGTCCAGCAGTCTCATATGATAAACGGATTATACTCCGAAGCCAAAAAGAAAGAGAGGTTGCCGAGGCCTTTTGACCTCTCCTCTGTCCAGAGTAAATAACAAACAGGTGAAATGTTTGGCGAAAATCTTTAGTAGCCTGCAAGTAAAAACTTCAATGCACGGACTATGTCTAGATTATGCAAAAGACGTTCCTTCTTTGAAGAAGGATTAGGGCATAATGATGGAACAACAATCTCTTGATTGATATTCTTGTTAGAAACCACCTTAGGTAAAAACCCAGGTTTTGTACACAGAACTTCTTTATCTGAATGAAAGATCAGATAAGGAGAATCACAATGTAAGGCAGATAACTCCGAGACTCTTCGAGCCGAGGAAATAGCCATCAGAAAAAGAACTTTCCATGATAGAAGTTTGATATCAATAGAATGAAGGGGTTCAAACGGAACCCCTTGAAGAACTTTAAGAACCAAGTTTAAGCTCCATGGGGGAGCAACAGGTTTAAACACAGGCTTAATTCTATCTAAAGCCTGACAAAATGCCTGAACGTCTGGAACTTCTGCCAGACGCTTGTGTAAAAGAATAGACAGAGCAGAAATCTGTCCCTTTAAAGAACTAGCTGATAGTCCTTTGTCTAAACCCTCTTGGAGGAAGGACAATATCCTAGGAATCCTAACCCTACTCCATGAGTAATTCTTGGATTCACACCAATGAAGATATTTACGCCAAATCTTGTGTTAAATTTTCCTGGTGACAGGCTTTCGTGCCTGTATTAAGGTATCAATTACTGACTCGGAGAAGCTACGCTTTGATAGGATCAAGCGTTCAATCTCCATGCAGTCAGTCTCAGAGAAAGTAGATTCGGAAGATTGAAAGGACCTTGTATTAGAAGGTCTTGTCTCAGAGGCAGAGTCCATGGTGGAAAGGATGACATGTCCACTAGGTCTGCATACCAGGTCCTGCATGGCCACGCAGGCGCTATCAATATCACCGATGCTCTCTCCTGTTTGATTTTGGCAATCAGACGAGGGAGCAGAGGAAACGGTGGAAACACATAGGCCAGGTTGAAGAACCAAGGCGCTGCTAGAGCATCTATCAGTGCCGCTTCTGGGTCCCTGGACCTGGATCCGTAACAAGGAAGCTTGGCGTTCTGGCGAGACGCCATGAGATCCAGTTCTGGTTTGCCCCAACGGAGAACCAATTGAGCAAACACCTCCGGATGGAGTTCCCACTCCCCCGGATGAAAAGTCTGATGACTTAGAAAATCAGCCTCCCAGTTCTCTACCCCTGGGATATGGATCGCTGATAGGTGGCAAGAGTGAGTCTCTGCCCAGCGAATTATCTTGGAGACTTCTGACATCGCTAGGGAACTCCTGGTCCCCCCTTGATGGATGATGTAAGCCACAGTCGTGATGTTGTCCGACTGAAATCTGATGAACCTCAGTGTTGCTAACTGAGGCCAAGCTAGAAGAGCATTGAATATTGCTCTTAACTCCAGAATATTTATTTATATATATAAGAGTCCATGAACCCTGAGCCTTCAGGGAGTTCCAGACTGCACCCCAACCTAGAAGGCTGGCGTCTGTTGTTACAATGGTCCAATCTGGCCTGCTAAAGGTCATACCTTTGGACAGATGGACCCGAGATAACCACCAGAGAAGAGAATCTCTGGTTTCCTGATCCAGATTTAGTAGAGGGGACAAATCTGTGTAATCCCCATTCCACTGACTGAGCATGCATAATTGCAGCGGTCTGAGATGCAGGCGCGCAAATGGCACTATGTCCATCGCCGCTACCATTAAGCCGATTACTTCCATGCACTGAGCCACCGTGAGGCGCGGAATGGAGTGAAGAACACGGCAAGCATTTAGAAGTTTTGATAACCTTGACTCCGTCAGGTAATTTTTCATTTCTATAGAATCTAACAGAGTCCCTAGGAAGAAAACCCTTGTGAGAGGAGATAGAGAACTCTTTTCTTCGTTCACTTTCCACCCATGCGACCTCAGAAATGCCAGAACTATCTCTGTATGAGACTTGGCAATTTGAAAGCTTGACGCCTGTATCAGGATGTCGTCTAGGTAAGGAGCCACCACTATGCCTCGCGGTCTTAGAACCGCCAGAAGTGAGCCCAGAACCTTTGTAAAAATTCTTGGGGCTGTAGCCAACCCGAATGGAAGAGCTACAAACTGGTAATACCTTTCTAGAAAGGCAAACCTCAGGAACCGATGATGATTCTTGTGGATCGGAATGTGAAGGTAGGCATCCTTTAAGTCCACTGTGGTCATGTACTGACCCTCTTGGATCATGGGTAAAATGGTTCGAATAGTTTCCATCTTGAATGATGGAACTCTGAGGAATTTGTTTAGGATCTTTAGATCCAAAATTGGTCTGAAGGTTCCCTCTTTTTTGGGAACCACAAACAGATTTGAATAAAACCCCTGTCCTTGTTCCGTCCACGGAACTGGATGGATCACTCCCATTACAAGGAGGTCTTGCACTCAGCTTAGGAATGCATCTTTCTTTATCTGGTTTGCAGATAATCTTGAAAGGTGAAATCTCCCTTGTGGGGGAGAAGCTTTGAAGTCCAGAAGATATCCCTGAGATATGATCTCCAATGCCCAGGGATCCTGAACATCTCTTGCCCACGCCTGGGCGAAGAGAGAGAGTCTGCCCCCTACTAGATCCGTTGTCGGATAGGGGGCCGATCCTTCATGCTGTCTTGGAGGCAGCAGCAGGCTTTCTGGCCTGCTTGCCCTTGTTCCAAGACTGGGTAGGTTTCCAGGCCTGCTTAGATTGAGGAAAAGTTCCCTCTTGTTTTGAAGTAGAGGGAGCTGATCCTGCACCTGCCTTGAAATTTCGAAAGGCACGAAAATTAGACTGTTTGGCCCTTGATTTGGCCCTGTCCTGAGGAAGGGTATGACCCTTACCTCCAGTAATGTCAGCAATAATTTCTTTCAAACCAGGCCCGAATAAGGTCTGCCCCTTGAAAGGAATGTTAAGTAATTTAGACTTTGAAGTCACATCAGCTGACCAGGATTTAAGCCATAGCGCCCTACGCGCCTGGATGGCGAATCCGGAATTCTTAGCCGTTAGTTTAGTCAAATGAACAATGGCATCAGAAACAAATGAGTTAGCTAGCTTAAGTGTTCTAAGCTTGTAATTAATTTCAGTCAATGGAGCTGTATGGATGGCCTCTTCCAGGGCCTCAAACCAGAACGCCGCCGCCGCAGCAGTGACAGGCGCAATGCATGCAAGGGGCTGTAAAATAAAACCTTGTTGAATAAACATTTTCTTAAGGTAACCCTCTAATTTTTTATCCATTGGATCTGAAAAAGCACAACTGTCCTCAACCGGGATAGTGGTACGCTTTGCTAAAGTAGAAACTGCTCCCTCCACCTTAGGGACTGTCTGCCATAAGTCCCGTGTAGTGGCATCTATTGGAAACATTTTTCTAAATATAGGAGGTGGGGAAAAGGGCACACCGGGTCTATCCCACTCCTTACTAATAATTTCTGTAAGCCTTTTAGGTATTGGAAAAACATCAGTACTCACCGGCACTGCATAGTATTTATCCAGCCTACACAATTTCTCTGGCACTGCAATTGTGTCACAGTCATTCAGAGCAGCTAATACCTCCCCAAGTAACACACGGAGGTTCTCAAGCTTAAATTTAAAATTAGAAATCTCTGAATCAGGTCTCCCCGATTCAGAGACATCACCCACAGACTGAAGCTCTCCGTCCTCAGGTTCTGCATATTGTGACGCAGTATCAGACATGGCTCTTACAGCATCTACGCGCTCTGTATCTCATCTAACCCCAGAGCTATCGCGCTTGCCTCTCAATTCAGGCAATCTGGCTAATACCTGTGACAGGGTATTATTCATGATTGCAGCCATGTCCTGCAAAGTAATCGCTATGGGCATCCCTGATGTACTTGGCGCCATATTAGCGTGCGTCCCTCGAGCGGGAGGCGAAGGGTCCGACACGTGGGGAGAGTTAGTCGGCATAACTTCCCCCTCGACAGACCCCTCTGGTGATAATTCTTTTATAGATAAAGACTGATCTTTACTGTTTAAGGTGAAATCAATACATTTAGTACACATTCTCCTATGGGGCTCCACCATGGCTTTTAAACATAATGAACAAGTAGTTTCCTCTGTGTCAGACATGTTTGTACAGACTAGCAATGAGACTAGCAAGCTTGGAAAATACTTTAAACAAAGTTAACAAGCAATATAAAAAACGTTACTGTGCCTTTAAGAGAAACAAATTTTGGCAAAATTTGAAATAACAGTGAAAAAAAAGGCAGTTACACTAACAAAGTTTTTACAGTGTATGTAACAAGTTAGCAGAGCATTGCACCCACTTGCAAATGGATGATTAACCCCTTAATACAAAAAACAGATTAACAAAATGAAAAATATGTTTTTTAAACAGTCATAACAACTGCCACAGCTCCTACTTTTGAAGCCTTTTGAGCCCATCAGAGATGTCCTAACTGCACCAACTGTAACTTTTATACTATAACAGTGGAAAGCCTCAGGAAAACTGTTTCTAGCAAAAATAAAGCCAGCCATGTGGAAAAAACTAGGCCCCAATAAGTTTTATCACCAAAGCATATATAAAAACGATTAAACATGCCAGCAAACGTTTTATATTACACTTTTATAAGAGTATGTATCTCTGTTAATAAGCCTGATACCAGTCGCTATTAAATCACTGCATTTAGGCTTAACTTACATTAATCCGGTGTCAGCAGCATTTTTCTAGCAAGTTCCATCCCTAGAAATATGTTTACTGCACATACCTTATTGCAGGAAAACCTGCACGCCATTCCCTCTCTGAAGTTACCTCACTCCTCAGAATATGTGAGAACGCCAATGGATCTTAGTTACTTCTGCTAAGATCATAGAAATCACAGGCAGATTCTTCTTCTAATGCTGCCTTTGATAAAACAGTACACTCCGGTACCATTTAAAAATAACAAACTTTTGATTGAAGTTAAGAAACTAACTATAATACACCACTCTCCTCTTACTACGTCCATCTTTGTTGAGAGTTGCAAGAGAATGACTGGGTATGGCAGTTAGGGGAGGAGCTATATAGCAGCTCTGCTGTGGGTGATCCTCTTGCAACTTCCTGTTGGGAAGGAGAATATCCCACAAGTAATGGATGATCCGTGGACTGGATACACTTAACAAGAGAAAATTGTGTTTTATACAAAAAAATCATAACCACCATAAAAAGGGGTGGGCCTCATGGGCTCTTGCCAATATGAAAGAAATTAATTTATCAGGTAAATTCTTACATAAATTATGTTTTCTTTCATGTAATTTGCAAGAGTCCATGAGCTAGTGATGTATGGGATAGCAAATACCCAAGATATGGAACTCCACTCAAGAGTCACTAGAGAGGGAGGGATAAAAATAAAGACAGCCAATTCCACTGAAAAAAATTAATCCACAACCCAAATAATAAGTTTTAAATCTTAGAAAGAAAAAGAAAAAAACTGAAATTATAAGCAGAAGAATCAAACTGAAACAGCTGCCTGAAGAACTGTTCTAACAAAAACTGCTTCTGAAGAAGAAAAAACATCAAAATGGTAGAATTTAGTAAATGTATGCAAAGAAGACCAAGTTGCTGCTTTGCAAATCTGATCAACTGAAGCTTCATTCTTAAAAGCCCAGGAAGTGGAAACAGAATGAGCCATAATCCTCTGAGGCGGGGATTTACCCGACTCCAAATAAGCATGATGAATCAAAAGCTTTAACCAAGAAGCCAAGGAAACAGCAGAAGCCCTCTGACCTTTCCTATAACCAGAAAAGATAACAAATAGAATAGAAGTCTTCCTGAAATCTTTAGTAGCTTCAACATAATATTTCAAAGCTCTCACAACATCCAAAGAATGTAAGGATCTTTCCAAAGAATTCTTAGGATTAGGACACAAGGAAGGGACAACAATTTCTCTACTTATATTGTTGGAATTCACAACTTTAGGTAGGAATTTAAATGAAGTCTGCAAAACCGCCTTATCCTGATGAAAAATCAGAAAAGGAGACTCACAAGAAAGAGCAGATAATTCAGAAACTCTTCTAGCAGAAGAGATGGCCAAAAGAAACAACACTTTCCAAGAAAGCAATTTAATGTCCATAGGCTCAAACGGAGCATAGGCTCAAACGGAGGAGCCTGTAAAGCCTTTAAAACCAAATTAAGACTCCAGGGAGGAGAGATTGATTTAATGACAGGCTTGATATGGACCAACGCCTGTACGAAACAATGAATATCAGGAAGTTTAGCAATTTTTTTGTGGAATAAGACAGAAAGAGCAGAAATTTGTCCTTTCAAAAAACTTGCAGACAAACCCTTATCGAAACCATCCTGAAGAAACTGTAAAATTCTAGGAATTCTAAAAGAATGCCAAGTGAATTTATGAGAAGAACACCATGAAATGTAGGTCTTCCAAACTCGATAATAAATCTTTCTAGAAACAGATTTACGAGCCTGCAACATAGTTTTAATTACTGAGTCAGAGAAAACTCTATGACTAAGCACTAAGCATTCAATTTCCATACCTTCAAATTTAATGATTTGAGATCCTGATTGAAAAATGGACCTTGAGATAGAAGGTCTGGTCTTAACGGAAGTGGCCAAGGTTGGCAACTGGACATCCGAACAAGATCCGCATATTAAAACCTGTGTGGCCATGCTGGAGCCACCAGCAGCACAAACGGAAATCACTCTTGGAAGAAGAACTAGAGGCGGAAAAATATAGGCAGGTTAATAACTCCAAGGAAGTGTCAATGCATCCACTGCCTCTGCCTGAGGATCCCTGGACCTGGACAGGTACCTGGGAAGTTTCTTGTTTAGATGAGATGCCATCAGATCTATTTCTGGAAGCCCCCACATCTGAACAATTTGAAAAAACACATCTGGGTGAAGAGAACACTCTCCCAGATGCAAAGTCTGATGACTGAGATAATCCACTTCCCAATTGTCTATACCTGGGAAATGGACCACAGAAATTAGACAGGAACTGGATTCCGCCCAGGCAAGTATCCGAGATACTTCTTTCATAGCTTGGGGACTGTGAGTCCCAACCTGATGATTGACATATGCCACAGTTGTGATATTGTCTGTCTGAAAACAAATGAACGGTTCTCTCTTCAAGAGAGGCCAAATCTGAAGAGCCCTGAAAATCACACGGAGTTCCAAAATATTGATTGGTAATCTCGCCTCTTGAGATTTCCAAACCCCTTGTGCTGTCAGAGATCCCCAGACAGCTCCCCAACCTGAAAAACTCGCATCTGTTGTGATCACGGTCCAGGTTGGACGAACAAAAGAGGCCCCTTGAACTATACAATGGTGATCTAACCACCAAGTCAGAGATAGTCGAACATTGGGATTTAAGGATATTAATTGTGATATCCTTGTATAATCCCTGCACCATTGGTTCAGCATACAAAGCTGAAGAGGTCTCATGTGAAAACGAGCAAAGGGCATTGCGTCCGATGCATCAGTCATGAGACCTAAAACCTCCATGCACCTAGCTACTGAAGGGAATAACTGAGACTGAAGGTTCCGACAGGCTGCAACCAACTTCAAATGTCTCTTGTCTGTTAGAGACAAAGTCATGGATACTGAATCTATCTGGAAACCTAAAAAGGTTACCGTTGTATGAAGAATCAACGAACTTTTTGGTAAATTGATCCTCCAACCATGTCTTTGAAGAAACAACACTAGTTGATTCGTGTGAGATTCTGCAGAACGTAAAGACTGAGCAAGTACCAAGATATCGTCCAAATAAGGAAACACTGCAATACCCCGCTCTCTGATTACAGAGAGAAGGGCACCGAAAACCTTTGAAAAGATCCTTGGAGCTGTTGCTAGGCCAAAAGGAAGAGCAACAAATTGGTAATGCTTGTCTAGAAAAGAGAATCTCAGGAACTGATAGTGATCTGGATGAATCGGAATATGAAGATATGCATCCTGTAAGTCTATTGTGGACATATAATGCCCTTGCTGAACAAAAGGCAGAATAGTCCTTATAGTCACCATTTTGAATGTTGGTATTCTTACATAACGATTCAAGATTTTTAGATCCAGAACTGGTGTGAATGAATTTTCTTTCTTTGGGACAATGAACAGATTTGAATAAAACCCCAGATCCTGTTCCTGAAAAGGAACCGGCACGATTACCCCAGAAGACTCCAGGTCTGAAACACACTTCAGGAAAGCCTGTGCTTTCTCATGGTTAACTGGAATGCGTGAGAGAAAGAAACTTCTCACAGGCGGTCTTACTCTGAAACCTATTCTGTACCCTTGAGAGACAATGTTCTGAATCCAATGATTTTGGACTGTATTTATCCAAACATCCTTGAAAAATTTTAGTCTGCCCCCTACCAGCTGACCTGGAATGAGGGCCGCACCTTCATGCGGACTTGGGGGCTGGTTTAGATCTCTTAAAGGGCTTGGATTTATTCCAGACTGAGGAAGGCTTCCAATTGGAAACAGATTCCTTAGGGGAAGGATTAGGTTTCTGTTCCTTATTCTGTCGAAAGGAACGAAAACGGTTAGAAGCTTTAAATTTACCCATAGATTTTTTATCCTGAGGTAAAAAAGCCCCCTTCCCCCCAGTAACAGTTGAAATGATAGAATCCAACTGAGAACCAAATAATTTATTACCTTGGAAAGAAAGAGATAGCAACGTCATATCAGCATTCCAAGATTTAAGCCATAAAGCTCTTCTAGCTAAAATAGCTAAAGACATATATCTAACATCAATTCTGATGATATAAAAAATGGCATCACAAACAAAATTATTAGCATGTTGAATTAACTTAACAATGCTATACATATTATGGTCTGATACTTGTTGCGCTAAAGTTTCCAACCAAAAAGTTGAAGCAGCTGCAACATCAGCCAAAGAAATAACAGGCATAAGAAGATGACCTGAACATAAATAAGCCTTCCTTAGATAGGATTCAAGTTTCCTATCTAAAGGATCTTTAAAAGAAGTACTGTCTTCCATAGGAATAGTAGTACGCTTAGCAAGAGTAGAGATGGCCCCATCAACTTTGGGGATCTTTTCCCAAAACTCCAATCTATCAGTAGGCAAAGGATACAATTTTTTAAACCTTGAAGAAGGAGTAAAAGAAGTACCCAGTCTATTCCATTCCTTAGAAATCATATCTGAAATAACATCAGGAACTGGAAAAGCCTCTGGAATAACAACATGAGGTTTATAAACCGAATTTAAACGTTCACTAGTTTTAGTATCAAGAGGACTAGACTCCTCTATATCTAATGCAATCAACACTTCCTTCAATAAAGAACAAATATACTCCATTTTAAATAAATACGAAGATTTGTCAGTGTCAATATCTGAGGCAGGATCCTCTGAATCAGACAGATGCTCATCAGAGATAGATAAATCAGTGTGTTGTTGATCATTTGAAAATTCATCAACTGTATGAGTAGTTTTAAAAGACCTTTTACGTTTATTAGAAGGCGGAATGGCAGACAAAGCCTTCTGAATGGAATCAGAAATAAATTCTCTCAAATTGACAGGAATATCCTGAACATTAGATGTTAAAGGACCAGCAACAGGTAATACAACACTACTGATGGAAATATTCTCTGCATGTAAAAGTTTATCATGACAACTATTACAAACTACAGCCGGAGGAACAGTTACTACAAGTTTACAACAAATGCACTTAGCTTTGGTAGAACCGATATCAGGATTCCAGTAGTAGATTCTGAAACAGGATCAGATTGAGACATCTTGCAATATGTAAGAGAAAAAACAACATATAAAGCAAAATTATCTATTTCCTTATATGACAGTTTCAGGAATGGGAAAAACGCAAAGAGAATAGGCATCTGACAAAGAAAAAAAGAACCAGAGGCAAAAGGAAATGATGTCTTAAATAATGACAAACAGTTTGGCACCAAGTATGACGCCCACAACTGAAAATATTTTTTGGCGGCAAAAATGTCTGCAACAAACATGAGCGTCATAGATGACGCAACCTTATGAAAAGACTCGGGGTCAACTAGATGCCGTAAATGACAAATTTGCGTAAACAAACGTAATTCTTGCGCCAAGAATGATGAGAATCAATTTGAAAACCTCAGGTAAAAATTTTTTTTTTTTAATGCATTTCCCAAATATGAAACTGACAGTCTGCAAAAAAGGAAATATACTGATAAACCTGAATCATGGCAAATATAAGTATAAATATATATTTAGAACTTTATATACTAAGTGCCAAACCATAGCTGAGAGTGTCTTAAATAAATGAAACATACTTACCAAAAGACACTCATCCACATATAGCAGATAGCCAAACCAGTACTGAAACGAGAATCAGCAGAAGTAATGGTATATAAGAGTATATCGTCGATCTGAAAAGGGAGGTAAGAGATGAATCTCTACGACCGATAACAGAGAGCCTATGAAATAGATTCCCTTTAGCATGACCATTGTATTCAATAGGTGATACTCCCTTCACATCCCTCTGACATTCACTGTACTCTGAGAGGAATCGGGCTTCAAAATGCTGAGAAGCGCATGTCAACATAGAAATCTTAGCACAAACTTACTTCACCACCTCCATAGGAGGCAAAGTTTGTAAAACTGAATTGTGGGTGTGGTGAGGGGTGTATTTGTAGGCATTTTGAGGTTTGGGAAACTTTGCCCCTCCTGGTAGGATTGTATATCCCATACGTCACTAGCTCATGGACTCTTGCCAATTAAAGAAAGAAAGGTTATTTCATACTTTTATATTTAAATAAAAGGTTTTATAGCTATTGTGAGATATTTTTTAATTGGTTATATTAAATCCCTGATAGTTATTAATTAAGCATTGTTAAGCTAATAGTCCATATTCTGATATTTGGAGGGAACTAAGCTGGATCATTATAGACTGTGCTGGAATTCTCATGTGTGGTGTTTATTGTAATTAAGGTCCATTTTAGAGTTATATTTTTTATTTACTCTGTTGTATAGAATATTGTAACGAAATAAGCATATATATTTGATTCATAATCTAGTCTCTACTTAATATAAATATATTTCAATGTGTTTATAAATTTAACTAATCTCAAGAATTTAGGTATAAATATTAATTTCAATTGTTTCATATATACATTTTAATTGGAGGTTGTTTTAAAGAATAATAGCAAATAAATTGTATTATAACCCTGGTATATACTGACATATTATCTGGAGGCACTGCTAGGAGATTATTATCTTTATAATATTGCTATAACATATTTTGTAGTAAATAGAAATTATCTTGAAAAAAAAAATATTCATTTTTTTTTTAATTTTAAAATTATGTTTTTTTCTCGTTGGTAAAAATTGTATTAGCGTTTTAATTTCACCAAATACTAAGCCAAAATAATAATCTCTGTTACTATAAGTGAATCCAATGAATCTATACTCCGTGTTGAAATATGTTCCCCAAAATTACCTCTCAATAAAAATAAGTGTAAGATTGCATGTGATTTAAATTATTATATGAATATGCTTGCAATTAAGGCTAAAAATACTGCTATTGATGGAAGGTGGAATGAAAAAAAGTGAATTGTTCCAAGAATTATTAAAAATGAATCAATGCGGGGGGGGGGGGGCGGAGCTAACCGCTGAAGGGATAGGTAGCATGGAATGAGAGCTCCTGCTAAACTTTTTAGATTTTAAGGCTTTTTTCATATACAGAGGTGTATTATCTTGAGACTGTACCCCATACGACAGAAGACACCGATCTATGACATGCTATGCCAAAATTTTGAAGCTCTAACTCGGATTATAACCATTACTCATGGGATTCTCTGAAGCCACGAGGCGACTGAACACATAAACCTTCGCATCAGTAAAGCTTTTGCCGAGATTGATGAAACCTAACTACTAGTTTCATATATTGCATTTGGGAAGACTGGTACACTGAAGGGAAGCCCTGCTGCCGGACCCTTACGATACTGATTTACCCCTATCTAGGTCCGGTGACTATTGAGTGTTATGGAACCTACTGCAATACTGCAGGATATAGGCTCCCTGTTAAAGCAGTATCGAGAGGCCTTCGCATCATCGCTCACTACAGTTGGCTGTTTAACCGCCACTTGCCTTCCTCCCGTGATTGCCAGTAACGGCGATATCAGTGAGCCCCATGTTAGCGGTGATTTAGGATCTCAGCGGCCGCCATCATTTGTCTTACCGGACCCCCAGTCTCAGAGTTTCACCAATTCTTCCTGGATGGAGTCTTACTACCTGGCAGCTGCCATCTTACCGAGTGAGGGTGAGGCTGGTCTGGAGCTTGTTGTCTCTAATCCCATAGATAGGACCCTAAGACCGGAGGAGTTCTTTAATCCTGTTGGGCAGCACGAAGTTGAAGTGGACTGTATACCGGTTGGGGTCTTCTTGCAGCTACATGTTTGGGGACAGGTCAGTGCTAAATATGGAGAATCAGACTTGCAAAAACCATCCATGGCCTGTCTACCTGTGTGCAAATTGTATAGAGAGATTGTGTGGGACAACGGACACTCTACACTAATGGACTGCAGCCAGCTTCCTAACAGGAGAAATTTAATTAGCCCTTTTTCACAGAATAATTGCCTCAATGGTATCCAGCAATGTAGGTCCATATTGATTCTAGTGCATCTTAGAGACAAGTTAGGTATTGGCTAAACTGCTCACAATTAATGATCTTCAACTAGCTGGTTATATGTTGGGGCACAAGTTTAAATTTGTTTATTGGTATTATGTTAAGCCTGTTTATTGCTGTTAATGCTTATTATATGTTTCATGTGTATTGAGGTTTATATAGGTACAGCTCATTGGTATGCCTTCTTTGATTGTCTTCTAGCTTAAATCTTCTAACTCAAATCTCCTTTCTAGCATAATAGGCATTGAAAACGTAATTTCAATAACTTGGAGATAGTTAAGTGAACAACCATTTAAATTGCACACTTTTTCATACAACTGTTTTACTTGTTGTTCATGTTTATTCCTACCTTGGCAGGTTAATGTTACTTCTTATTGCAACAAATTAGTGTTACAGTTATAGATATGCTAGCTAGTACTTACAGATCATTGCCTTAAAACATAGTACCCCACCCTACTTGCAAGTTGGACTTACTGTATATCCTAGTCAAGCTCACTTAACTTTGCCTCAACCTAGCTAACACAGCTTGCCCTACTTGGAGATATTCCGACCTCCAAGATACTCTCACAAGACATATCTGGCTGACTTCACATTTGAAGGAATTTTTCCTTGGGGGGTAATATATTATATATGGTCTATGTGATTTTTGTTTTCTTTTTCTATATATATGTTGTTACTTTCACTGATGCATTTATTTCTGTAGACCAATGTTTCCAAGCCTCTAATCTGAAAAGAACCACCTTGAACTTTTTTTTGACACAGAATACTCTCAATACTACTGTTGGTATGCTAATGTATTGTTTTATTAAGTGGGCATCCTTATTTTATGGGTCTCGGGCGGAAACTCTAGTACTTGTTAGGTCACATAGCTTAGGCACATTTAGACTTCACTCTCCTAGACGATTTATACATTTATTGAGGTCTTGCACCACTCAACTAAATGGCTTAGTACAGTACAGTCAAACCCAATTATGCCCATCAAGATTTTTAGGCTATTTGGACACTACTTAAGGAAAGATTTACTCCTTCCCAAAACAACTTAACCCAAACCAGAGGACCCAGGTTCTGGTTTGGTAAGATGAAGATATGGTTTGCTATTGCAGATGGAGACGTCTGTCTGCTGGCAATACTCACATGGCCCTCTCTAGAATAATAATGTCCCGCAGCACCTAATTACATTTACATCTCACCACTCCACTTGCTATCCTATACCAACAATCATACTGAGCCAATAGTAGCTCACCTTCTTACATCTTACTACCCCCTTAGACAGATATCTATGTCGCCATAAACAAGGAAGACTAGGAAAAAGGGTGGGCAACGTTTGTATGCACTGTTAGAAGTTCGTGTTGTAATGTTGCTGTATAGATTACTGTTAGTAACATGTATTGTTGATATTGACCTTGTTCAGCTTTCCTGCCCGGCGCGGGGTGAGGGAATCCCCATCTTAGCATACAGCATTATAGCTACCCCTCTTACCCAGCCTGAAATTTAATGCAGCATGTGTTTTACCATGGACAGCCCATCCTGGCTATACAAGACTGCCTCACTAGTGCCTTGACATGGCCTATCAACCCTATACTTTTACTAAGCATATATAACTCTATTTCTCCTTTTTTATATATGGCTGTCAGGTTGTCATGGCAAGCTCATACGTTTCTCATAATAACATTCCCCATACCTGACCTGCTGGCATCTAATAAGCTTCTATTCTCATAAATATATCTATTATCTACTTAGGTCAGCAGGACTGATATTAATATTAGCCAGCTGAGTCTATAACCCCTATACACACCCTGTCTTCTTTACAGCCCCACTAGTTCTTCAGTTCTTCTCCTCAACATGGCAACATCATATAATTGATACCCTATATTTTAAAAGCTTCCTTTGGCATATATTCTACCCATCGCATTCATTCTACCACCTCCCCCCCCCCTCTCTATAATACATCTCCTGGTCTTATGAGAACTAAATAAGCGGTTTCTCTTACTTATACCGCACCTTCCACCACTCCATTAGTATTTTCTCCTACTTTACATAACACCACAATATGGATCCCACCTATTTCATTCAGACCAGTAGGTCTGCTTACATAGTTCCTACTAAGTTTTTCTTCCTACAACATATTTTAGAGTCCAGATCAAAATGAGCAAATGCCTTGATGTATTGGTTGGAAGGCATTGTGGATCCTATTTATTATTAAGGGAGTTCAGAACATATTATAGTATATTATTTTACCTTGATATTGATATTCTACATGTATTATGTTACCTTGTTTACATAATTCAATATGCATAAAAAACAAAAAAAAATGTGGTTTTCTGGGAGACCCAAGAGCGGTCTATCTTGTTTCAGATATACCTACTATAACATTAGAGTTCTCACCATGCTGGGAGGTCCAGGAGAGGCCTCATGAGTCTATGGTGTAGGTGTACCATAATATTTGGCAAACAGTGACCTAGATTTGGAGTTTGGCGTTAGCCGTGAAAACCAGCGTTAGAGGCTCCTAACGCTGGTTTTAGGCTACCTCCGGTATTTGGAGTCACTCAAAATAGGGTCTAACGCTCACTTTTCAGCCGCGACTTTTCCATACCGCAGATCCCCTTACGTAAATTGCGTATCCTATCTTTTCAATGGGATTTTTCTAACTCCGGTATTTCGAGTCGTTTCTGAAGTGAGCGTTAGACATCTAACGACAAAACTCCAGCCGCAGGAAAAAAGTCAGTAGTTAAGAGCTTTCTGGGCTAACGCCGGTTTATAAAGCTCTTAACTACTGTACTCTAAAGTACACTAACACCCATAAACTACCTATGTACCCCTAAACCGAGGTCCCCCCACATCGCCGCCACTCGATTAAATTTTTTTAACCCCTAATCTGCCGACCGCCACCTACGTTATACTTATGTACCCCTAATCTGCTGCCCCTAACACCGCCGACCCCTGTATTATGTTTATTAACCCCTAATCTGCCCCCCTCAACGTCGCCTCCACCTGCCTACACTTATTAACCCCTAATCTGCCGACCGCAAAGCACCGCCACCTACGTTATCCTTATGTACCCCTAATCTGCTGCCCCTAACACCGCCGACCCCTATATTATATTTATTAACCCATAATCTGCCCCCCTCAACGTCGACTCCACCTGCCTACACTTATTAACCCCTAATCTGCCGACCGGACCTGAGCGCTACTATAATAAAGTTATTACCCCCTAATCCGCCTCACTAACCCTATAATAAATAGTATTAACCCCTAATCTGCCCTCCCTAACATCGCCGACACCTAACTTCAATTATTAACCCCTAATCTGCCGACCGGAGCTCACCGCTACTCTAATAAATGTATTAACCCCTAAAGCTAAGTCTAACCCTAACACTAACATCCCCTAAGTTAAATATAATTTACATCTAACGAAATTAATTATCTCTTATTAAATAAATTATTCCTATTTAAAGCTAAATACTTACCTGTAAAATAAATCCTAATATAGCTACAATATAAATTATAATTATATTATAGCTATTTTAGGATTAATATTTATTTGACAGGCAACTTTGTAATTATTTTAACCAGGTACAATAGCTATTAAATAGTTAAGAACTATTTAATAGCTAAAATAGTTAAAATAATTACAAAATTACCTGTAAAATAAATACTAACCTAAGTTACAATTAAACCTAACACTACACTATCAATAAATTAATTAAATAAACTACCTACAATTACCTACAATTAACCTAACACTACACTATCAATAAATTAATTAAATACAATTCCTACAAATAAATACAATTAAATAAACTAGCTAAAGTACAAAAAATAAAAAAGAACTAAGTTACAAAAAATAAAAAAATATTTACAAACATAAGAAAAATATTACAACAATTTTAAACTAATTACACCTACTCTAAGCCCCCTAATAAAACAACAAAGCCCCCCAAAATAAAAAATGCCCTACCCTATTCTAAATTAATAAAGTTAAAAGCTCTTTTACCTTACCAGCCCTGAACAGGGCCCTTTGCGGGGCATGCCCCAAAGAATTCAGCTCTTTTGCCTGTAAAAAAAAAACATACAATACCCCCCCCCAACATTACAACCCACCACCCACATACCCCTAATCTAACCCAAACCCCCCTTAAATAAACCTAACACTAAGCCCCTGAAGATCATGCTACCTTGTCTTCACCTCACCAGGTATCACCGATCCGTCCTGGCTCCAAAATCTTCATCCAACCCAAGCGGGGGTTGGCGATCCATCATCCGGTGGCTGAAGAGGTCCAGAAGAGGCTCCAAAGTCTTCATCCTATCCGGGAAGAAGAGGCGATCCGGACCAGCAACCATCTTGATCCAAGCGGCATCTTCTATCTTCATCCGATGACGACCGGCTCCATCCTGAAGACTTCCACCGCGGACCCATCTTCTTCCGGCGACGTCCAACTGAAGAATGACGGTTCCTTTAAGGGACGTCATCCAAGATGGCGTCCCTCGAATTCCGATTGGCTGATAGGATTCTATCAGCCAATCGGAATTAAGGTAGGAATATTCTGATTGGCTGATGGAATCAGCCAATCAGAATCAAGTTCAATCCGATTGGCTGATCCAATCAGCCAATCAGATTGAGCTCGCATTCTATTGGCTGTTCCGATCAGCCAATAGAATGCGAGCTCAATCTGATTGGCTGATTGGATCAGCCAATTGGATTGAACTTGATTCTGATTGGCTGATTCCATCAGCCAATCAGAATATTCCTACCTTAATTCCGATTGGCTGATAGAATCCTATCAGCCAATCGGAATTCGAGGGACGCCATCTTGGATGATGTCCCTTAAAGGAACCGTCATTCTTCAGTTGGACGTCGCCGGAAGAAGATGGGTCCGCGGTGGAGGTCTTCAGGATGGAGCCGGTCGTCATCGGATGAAGATAGAAGATGCCGCTTGGATCAAGATGGTTGCCGGTCCGGATCGCCTCTTCTTCCCGGATAGGATGAAGACTTTGGAGCCTCTTCTGGACCTCTTCAGCCACCGGATGATGGATCGCCAACCCCCGCTTGGGTTGGATGAAGATTTTGGAGCCAGGACGGATCGGTGATACCTGGTGAGGTGAAGACAAGGTAGGATGATCTTCAGGGGCTTAGTGTTAGGTTTATTTAAGGGGGGTTTGGGTTAGATTAGGGGTATGTGGGTGGTGGGTTGTAATGTTGGGGGGGGGTATTGTATGTTTTTTTTTTACAGGCAAAAGAGCTGAATTCTTTGGGGCATGCCCCACAAAGGGCCCTGTTCAGGGCTGGTAAGGTAAAAGAGCTTTTAACTTTATTAATTTAGAATAGGGTAGGGCATTTTTTATTTTGGGGGGCTTTGTTGTTTTATTAGGGGTCTTAGAGTAGGTGTAATTAGTTTAAAATTGTTGTAATAATTTTCTTATGTTTGTAAATATTTTTTTATTTTTTGTAACTTAGTTCTTTTTTATTTTTTGTACTTTAGCTAGTTTATTTAATTGTATTTATTTGTAGGAATTGTATTTAATTAATTTATTGATAGTGTAGTGTTAGGTTAATTGTAGGTAATTGTAGGTAGTTTATTTAATTAATTTATTGATAGTGTAGTGTTAGGTTTAATTGTAACTTAGGTTAGTATTTATTTTACAGGTAATTTTGTAATTATTTTAACTATTTTAGCTATTAAATAGTTCTTAACTATTTAATAGCTATTGTACCTGGTTAAAATAAATACAAAGTTACCTGTAAAATAAATATAAATCCTAAAATAGCTATAATATAATTATAATTTATATTGTAGCTATATTAGGGTTTATTTTACAGGTAAGTATTTAGCTTTAAATAGGAATAATTTATTTAATAAGAGTTAATTAATTTCGTTAGATTAAAATTATATTTAATTTAGGGGGGTGTTAGTGTTAGGGTTAGACTTAGCTTTAGGGGTTAATCCATTTATTAGAATAGCGGTGAGCTCCGGTCGGCAGATTAGGGGTTAATAATTGAAGTTAGGTGTCGGCGATGTTAGGGAGGGCAGATTAGGGGTTAATACTATTTATTATAGGGTTAGTGAGGCGGATTAGGGGTTAATAACTTTATTATAATAGCGGTGCGGTCCGCTCGGCAGATTAGGGGTTAATAAGTGTAGGCAGGTGGAGGCGACGTTGAGGGGGGCAGATTAGGGGTTAATAAATATAATATAGGGGTCGGCGGTGTTAGGGGCAGCAGATTAGGGGTACATAGGGATAATGTAAGTAGCGACGGTTTACGGAGCGGCAGATTAGGGGTTAATAAGTTAAAAATAAAATGCAGGTGTCAGCGATAGCAGGGGCGGCAGATTAGGGGTTAATAAGTGTAAGGTTAGGGGTGTTTAGACTCGGGGTACATGTTAGAGTGTTAGGTGCAGACGTAGGAAGTGTTTCCCCATAGCAAACAATGGGGCTGCGTTAAGAGCTGAACGCGGCTTTTTTGCAGGTGTTAGGTTTTTTTTCAGCTCAAACAGCCCCATTGTTTCCTATGGGGGAATCGTGCACGAGCACGTTTTTGAGGCTGGCCGCTTGCGTAAGCAACTCTGGTATTGAGAGTTGAAGCTGCGTTAAAAATGCTCTACGCTCCTTTTTTGGAGCCTAACGCAGCCTTTATGTGGACTCTCAATACCAGAGTTATTTTTATGGTGCGGCCAGAAAAAAGCTGGCGTTAGTTTTTCGGGTCGTTACAGACAAAACTCCAAATCTAGCCGATTTACTTCTCTTATTTTATGTCATGTAAAGGTGTATTATATATATTCTAGTTATGATGTTAGCTTTGAATATCCTTTTGTTCTTACATTTGTTCTGTAACTAGAATCACAATGACATTCAATATTTGTATGCCTGATTTAAACCACAATAAAAATATATATATAAAAAAAAAAGAATCAATGCAAAAATCTCAAAAAACGGGATAAACTAATACTCAAATCCTGGCCCCTTGTAATATGCATTATTGACAAAATGTCCACACACCTTATAGAAAAGGAATTACAAATACAGGGGCTAGAAGATGATATTCGCTCATCACGCAAATGCAAGGAGAATTTAAATATAGACGAAAATGAAATTGTTAAATTTAAGCAAGACATGGCCGCCTTAGATAAGCATAACCTAAATTTACTAGCCAAAATACAAGTTAAATAAACAACTCACGCAAAGCCAAAAAGAACTTAGTGAACTGAAAAGGTAGTCTATCAATAATACGCCCCCTTCTGTTAGCAATGAGGATAATACAGGTATTTTAAAAAAAACGTTAAATAATTGATGAGAAGTGAATTACAGAACTTTAGGGAAGAATTTAAACACAGGTCACTGATTGACTCAGAGATAAACTTCCCACATAGACAATCACCGCATGTTTTAAATTCAGGGGACTGCTACACTTCAGAGGGGGAGGACAGTGATTATAGTGAGTCAGAGGGCGGAGCCAGCTACCCAAATAGGGATCACCCCACAGTAGAAGGGCAGAAGACCCAAGATAGTCTAATAAGGTATATGACACCCCTAAAATAATTACTTTCTTAAATGGTGCAATACCTACATTTTCCAAAAAGGGAACCACTTCTATAGTTGACCACTTAGAAACTTATGAGAATGCTTTATCCACAATGAATGTTAATAGTGAGCAATCAAAAATTAAGTTTCTGCCCTGGGTATTTGAAAATGAACATCACAAATTCTTTGCTTCACTAAAGGATATTAATGTTCATTCCTGGAATGAAACAAAACAACAGTGCAAAAAGGAATTTATTTTTTATCGCACGACCGCGGCTGCTAAAATTCCTGTCTGCACTAAAAAGTGCATACAGTATGGCCGAAGATTACCCCAAATTTGAGAGCTCAGAATTTATTAATTTATTTTTTTGAAGCACTGCCCTCACACATCAAAATGAATCTGGCTAGAGATTTTGATGAGAACTATTTGTTGGACTGGCTGATCAAAGAGGATACAAAGTTATACTCTATTCAGCAGTCCGGTGAACAGGGGGTTAAAAGGGAACCAAGGCCCAGCCCAAAAATTGTGGCAGAAACTAGGGTGTCACCTAGCCCCCTAAACTTAGAGTCTAAAATGAAAACGTATACGGAAGTGGGCCGAGAAAACAGGCCTTCCCCACAATATTTTAACTATGCCCCTCCCCCATCAAGGGCCGAGGAGCAGAGAGAATATACTCAAAATGGGGGGCATACCCAGGTAAATAATTATCCCCAACTAAATGAATACCCACAAGGTAATCGGAACCCCTGTAAAAATAAATACCAAAAGTGGCAAAAATACTCTCAGGGTAACCAGACACACCAAGTAAATAGTGCTCCCCAAGATATTAACATTGAACAAGTTGAACCCCAAAGACAACCACGTTAAAAATAGGAATAATCGCTATGATTCTGAGGGATCCCAAGTATCCAGGAATCAACACCCTGGGATATAAAAAAAATCGGTCCATAGGTAAAAATAGCTTGTCCATTCAAGTGGGCCAACTCAGTACGCAAGTAAGTCAATTATGTACACTATTTACTAATATGAGTCAAGCTTTGACGGCTCAGTACCCTAATAATCCTTTTTTAGGGGTAGAGCCAGTGGCCAGCAATGGGCCACAGGCACAGTCATAAATACTGCAGTATTTCCTGAGAGAGAGGGGAGAGATATACCAAATGAAATGATAAATGTCAATAATTGTACTAATCATGTCCTCTCCTTGCAGTCCAGAAATGGACAATTTAGCTGTGATGACGAGCAACCTCAGCCTGGAAACCTGTCAACCCTATTACAGAGGAAAGGACTGGTAAGAATGAAAATTCTTCTGCATCAGATAACGTGGCGGATTCAGGTAATGTGTGAAATGGTAGAAACTGCAGGGAGATATTAAGTATTAGCTGAGCTCCAGGATTCATTTGCTAACTGTCAGGATCCTCTCATGTCACTCATCCTCTCATCTCACACATTCCCCTTTTGTCTTTATATCCTCTTGCACCCTGACACAGGTGCTTAGTAATTTATTTGTATGATTTCTAGCTACCTAACACTAAGCTCCTCACTATCAGAAATATCCTGACAATCTGGATTCTGTTAAAAACTAACTGACTCATCGCTACTTGCTCTGACATAATCCAGCAACTACTGAAAGTATCTACCGGGAAAGGTAACTTTCTGATCCTGTAATTACAGCAGTTTGTTTCAAACATCAAGACCTCAACAACTTATTGCTGCTGCAGTTTGCCTGCAATCAGAATTTGTGAATATAAGTCTGAGTAATCAAGAAGCTACCTCCGTGACTAACTCTGACACTCTGAAACATCGACTCCGGATTCTTTCTGAACCATTTGCAGATACTAACAACAACAACATAAGGATCATTACTACCTTCACCACAAGTTCAGGTAAAACCAACACGGGAGCAATCCAAACCACTCCGTGTTGACATAGGCTCCGCCCCAAACCTGTGACCTAATTTGACTTATAACCTCCCACTGTCAGCCGCATAACACAGAGACTATTCACTACGCTGCAGTGCTGAACCTCCCCTTCTTTACTGTGTACAAGTTTCTGGAGACATTGTTTCCAATTAATAACACAGGTATCAAACTCACTAAAAGATCTAAGAGGCTACTTCCTTGTAGTAACTTTATCATTCCAAGTGAAACATGTACCATCTTAAAGGTATATACACTAAACTTAAGATCTGCAGTTGTGATCCAAAATTTTGAGGGACAATTACAAAAACCAGATTGTTTACACTAACCCTATCATGGGATTAATTGATACTGGATCACGGGCAACTATTTTATCTCACAGGTACTACACACAGTTAAATGAGCTTACACTCCACAAACCTAAACTAAAGAATTTGATGATTCACTAATAGGTGTTGGGGGTGACTCTCTCAAAGTTTACGGTACGGCATGGTTAAAGCTAAGACTGGGGAACAGGGTAATAAGACACCCTGTCATTATAGTGGATCTGCCAACTGATCTTTTAATTATTGGTAGTGAACTCCTGAAGCAATTAAGCACCATAATTGATTGCATAAATAATATAATTTGGTCACAAGTAAAAAGAGCAATTAATTATAAGTGATACGGTATATCTTTCAACCGACATAACTGTCACGTGGTGGAAGAGAAGCCAGATGCTCTGAAGATTCATTTCAGGAATGACTATGTACCTGAAATCACTATCCTACAAATAGATGATCAGACTCCTTTAAGCAGCTCTGATGGTAATACTTTTTAAAATTTGCCTGGAAAGATAGCAAATATTTCCTTAGACGGCAATGTATTAACTATATACCTCCACAACAGGGACCCTAAACCCCCTAAAGAGGGAGATCATTCGCAATTCCTCGCAGAAATTGCGAAAGTTAAAGAGGATCTATTTATCCCTATACGAGTGCATGACCTTGGAAAAACCAAGTATGCCAACATGAGCTTAAAACAGGAAGCTAGCTATATAAGCGAAGGCTTATTAGCACAGATCACTGAACCTAAAGTGATTAAATATCTTTCTCCCCAAGGTCTCTTGGTCCATGACCTGGATGACAAGTGTGAAAGCTATAACATCATAGCTAAGTGTTTATTATCTATATCCATAGGTAATAAATCAGCGAAGCACCTGTGTTTAATTTTAAATACTCCCCATAATCAAATATACATTGGCAACGATCTCTTACATAGATATGCCATACAAATAGACTTGATTAACCTTTGAACCTTGAAAATGTCACCCTGAAATCAAACCAGCAATTGCCATATGCTGTGAATATGCAGGTGTCTAACGACGTTGCAATCCCTGCTGAGGCTGGTAAATTTCTCTTATCCTTACAGGTAAAAAGAGGTCAGAAATTAAAAACTTCTGAAACACTAATATGCATCTCCCATAGAATGCAAGATTTTGGTATAACAATGACCCATACTCCTATGGTAAATATTGGAACTATTCAAATACATGTGCATAACATGACCCCACAGGATATCACCTTTTCCAAGGGAACTACCATAGGATATGTGCTGGAATGAAGTTATTACACTTTTGGATTCCAAAATAATGTAATTGGGCTAATACCTGAAGGATACTTAAATGAAGAACAATTAATAGAACAATCCTTTGCATCTATACCAGAGGGACTATTTACAATTCAGTCTATGAGGCATACTTATCAAGCCGTCAACTATGCTGCATTCACCGGCACCAATACGCTCGCCTGACATCGCCTAACATCGCGGCCGCGGACCTGAATATGCTCTCCATATTTAACAAAAAAACTGTCAAAAAGCTGCGCACCAAGTACAGTATAGTTAATCTGCCAACTGATCGTTTAATAATTGGTAGTGATCTCCTGAAAAGATTAAGCACCATAATTGATTACATAAATAATGTTATTTGGTCACAAGTAAAAAGGCCTAATAAATATGAGCGGTCCAGCATAACTCACACCCGACATAACTGTCACGTGGTGGAAGAGAACCAAGATGCTTTGGAGATTAATTTCAGGAATAAATCTGTACCTGAAATCACTATCCTACAAATGTAAGATCCCTTAAACGGTTCTGATGGTAATATTTTAAAAATTTTACCTGGAAAGATAGCAAATATATCCTTAGATGGCGATGTATTAACTATATCTCTCCACAAGGGGGATCCTAAATTCCCTAAAGGGGGAGGTCCCACTCTATATCTTGCAGAAAATTGAGAGAGTTAAGGATGGTCTATTTATACCTATGCAAGTGCATGACCTTGGTAAAACCAAATATGCTAAATTGAAAACAGGAAGCTGCATAAGTGAAGGTTTATTAGCACAGATAGCTGACCCTAAAGTGATTAAATATATTTCTCCCTAAGATCAAGAGACCTGAATGACAAGTGTGAAAGCTATAACATCACAGCTAAATGTTTATTATCTATCTCCATAGGTAATAAATCAGTGAAGCACATGTTTTTAGTTTTATATTCTCCCCATAATCAAATATATATTGGCAATGAGCTCTTACATAGATATGCCGTACAAATAGATTTGATTAACCTTTGCCTCTGGAGCAGGTTAAAGAGGGACCCTGAAGTATTTCAGGATGGAAATACAGCCCTGAAATCAATCCAACAAATGCCATATGCTGTGAATATGCAGGTGTCTAATGATGTTGTAATACCTGCTGGGGTTGATAAATTCCTCTTATCCTTACAGGTAAAAAGAGGTCAGAAATTGAAAACTTCTGAAACACTAATTTGCATCTCCCACAGGATAACAATGACCCATACTCCTATGATAAATATTGGAACTATTCCAATACATGTTATTGTGCATAGCATGACCCAACAGGATATAACCTTATCCAAGGGAACTACCATAGGATATGCGCTGGAATCAAGTTATTACACTTTTGGATTCCAGAATAATGTAATTGGGCTAAAACCTGAAGGATACTTAACTGAAGAACAATTAATAGAACAATCCTTTGCATCTCTGCCAGAGGGACTATTTACAATTCAGTCTATTTATCCCTTCAGCTCAGAGGAAGGCATCTGTAAAATTGAAGAAGCCTCTCTAGTATTTGATCAGCCGATCAAAGAGCAAGAATACCCTAATACCCAGAATCATGGGGGCAATGTAAATTATAATCATGGGGATCTCACCTCTAGGTTGGAGGAAGCCTATGTGATAGGACAGACTGAAATTGTTTCAGGATTTCTGCAAATAGTCGAAGAGCAAATCTCCTTAGCTAACGGCTGTTCCAGAGATGATGAACGCCGACAAGTACGAGAACTCCTGATGGAGTACAAGGATGTATTTGTTAGGGATTCTTATGACTGTGGGACTACAGACTTGCACATTGCAAGAATCAAAACAGATCCCAATGCACCACCTGTCTTTGTTAAATAATACAGACTTCATTTAGCCTCATATGAGTCTCATATGGTTCCAGGAACCTGGAAGAAAGAGGTATCATCAAACAGGTGCATAGCTCTTATAACAATACTATTCTAGGTGTTCTTAAGCCCAATGGACAATGGCATTTGTGTGCTGACTTGAGACAGCTAAACAAATGAGTGTACATGTCTGGCTGGCCTGTGCCATATATTGACCAGTGCCTAGCACAGATGAAGGGATCTAAAATATTCACTGCTATTGATCGTGCACAGGGATATTGGACCATAAAGGTACATGAGGAGGACTAGTATAAGCTTGCATTCTCGTTCCAAAAGGTTCAGTATGCATTCCAAAGGCTCCCGTTTGGATACATAAATTCAGGACATGAATTTGCTGTATTCATGCATAAGGCTATGTCTGATTCACTGGAAAGGGGTACCTTATCTTATGTTGATGATGTTTTAATTAAAAGCACAGACTTTGAAAAACACATCGCAGAACTTAAACACGTACTCAGCTAACTTTTGTATCCCTACAAAAAGCTCAATGGTGCCACACTCGTGTAAACTTCTTGGGATATGAAGTTACTTCTAAAGGGTTAAATCCTCAGAATAAAAAGGTGGAAGCTATAATAATATCTAAAAACCCAACTAACTTAAAGGAATTGAGATCATTCCTGGGTATGACAAATTATTCTTGCAAATGTATTGATAATTATGCAGAATTAGTTTAACCCCTGCTACTACTTCTAAAGAAGGATGTGAAATGGCACTGGAGTGAGACTCAAGAGACAGCCATCAAGAAACTGAAGAGAAAACTCACTCAAGTACCTTGCTTAGCATACCCTGAAGTGGGTAAACCTTTCTACTTAGAGACTGGTTAAATAGATATAAGCATGAGTGCTGTTTTGTACCAAAAGCATGATAATTTACGCAAAGTCATTGCTTATGTGAGTAAAACTCTATCCCCAGTAGAAATAAAATTTAGTGATTGCGAAAAAGCCCTCTTATCTAAATTTCCACATTTATATACAGGGCGAGAAAATTATTGTAGAAATGGCCCACCAACCTTTGCTATATCTGCAAAATGAGAGAATAAGAGATGGAAATGTGTCTTATAGCTGCATAACCGCTTGGACACATTCCTTACAAGGCAGGCCTTTAGAAATGAGCTACAAGCAAAATAAAAATAATCCAGTCGCACAGGCGCTTGCTGAGCTCCATGACTGTACTGCTAAGGATCATGGGGTAGAGTTATTAGAAGATGATTTCCTGGAGGAACAATTGCTTTCCCCGTATAAAATATACAATGAGGACCATTGTCAAACATTACATGGTTGTTCTTACCATGCCACTATTGATAATGAGCACAGATTAGTCGCTGACATTGGTATATCTTGGGCAAGTGGATTCCCAAATATTTCTGTAGGTTTCAACATTGGACCAAGATCCAGTCAAGTTTCAGAACTAACTGCTGTTCTAAAAACCATTGAGATGGCTATTGAACACGATATTCATGAATTTATGATCATTACTTACTCAAAATACGTCCATGACAGTTTTGTTGAATACCTGCCAATTTGGAAAAGAAATGGCATGCAGAAAACTAACAACAAACCAGTCAAACATGGCAAGTTGTTCTGTGAGATTGATAATCTAGTGGTGTCCCATGGGTTAACCATACACTGGAAAAAGACCAAGGGTCATTTCAGGGTTCTAGGTCCTGATAAGGAAGGCAATGATCTTGCATATTCATTAGCCAAACAAGGAGCCATAACTGGAGAACTCCTTAATATCGACCATTTAATGGGTGCAATTCAGGTAGAAGCCATTACCAGAAACCAGGCTAAACAACAGAGTGAGCCTAACTTGGTACAATGGAGTCAGGATTCTCCTAGTGAGGACCTGATCACTAGTCAAAAAGAAGACCCCGCTGTAGGCATCTTCTTTATAGAAGATGCCTACAGCGGGATCTTCTTTTTGACTAGTGATCATAGAAGATATCCTGAAAGCAACATAGAAGATCATGAAAGCAACCCCACATCTCAAAAGAGGACAGTAATGTCAAGGAAGATCTTAGAATCTTAATGAAATCCATCTCACAATTCAAGTTACAGGATAGTTTGTTAATTAGAACCTCCAAAACTAGTATCCAGCAGTGGGTGGTGCCTACAAAGTTCAGAGGTCTCATGCTTCAAAATGCCCATTATGCTCCCACATCTGGCCATCGTGGTGCCAAATTAACATATGAAATATTGCGTGACTACACCTTTTGGCCACATATGTTGAAGGATGTTCAAACCTACTGTCAAGGTTGTTTAATCTGTCCACAGTTCCAACCCACTGCGCCAACGCATAGAGCGCCATTGCAGAAAAAGGGGATGGTAATGCCATGGTCAGATATACAAATTGATTTTATTGGTCCAGTAACTAGGTCATCAAGAGGTAACAAATACATGTTGACAGTAACATGCCTATTAACTAAATGGGTAGAGTGCATCAGTGTACCTAACAATACTGCTGAAACATGCTCATCAACCGTCCAGATTTTGTTTACCCCAGCGAATCGAATCTGATCAGCGAACTCACTTCACTGGCGAAGTGATGACCAAAATGTGGAAAATACTAGGGATCAAAAGAAAGCCCCATATTGCATATAGTGCTGCCTCAAGTGGTGGTGTAGAGCGTTACAACCAATCCATTGTGAAAATCCTCAAAAAGTTTGTGAGTGAAACAGGTAAAGACTGGGATGTAAAATTACCTCTAGTCCTAATGACATTAAGAGCAACTCCAAGTAGTGCTACTAAGATGTCACCTTTTGAATTGATGACTGGTAGAAGAATGGTTCTACATCAACATCTATTGTACCATACATCAGACCAGAACTTGATAAATGCTGACAATACGCATCAATATGTGGAGAACTTAAGGAAGCACCTGCAATATGCCTTTGCATTTGCTCAAAGTAACATAGAAAAAACGCAACTGTCGCTAAAACCTATTATAATCTCAAGACGTCCAAAAAGGAATGTAAAATAAATGATAAAGTTTATCTTTACAATTTTGGAAGAGATCAGGTTAAGGAGAAAACATTCCCTCCATCATGGAAGGGTCCTTTTGTCATTACTAACAAAATATCTCCATTTGCCTATAAAATTAGGATACCTAAAAATGATACTTTTATGGATAAATGGGTCCATATTAATCAGTTGTGAGCATGCCATTCTAAGTCCCAAATACAAGTCATAGAGGGAGAATGAAGTATCATATCCCCAAATGCACAAAAGAAGTATTGTAGTTTAAAGATGCCTAGCTAACGAGCATTTGAGTATCGAAAAATAACGGAATCTCCTCATAAGAAGATTGGTGGATTCCATCAATACACTCACCAAGTACCAATGACTTTATGCCAATTTAAATACATGTGTCTTACATCTATTTAAAATTGGAAGGGGGAATTATGTCAGGGTACCTGTGAATAGCATTAAATAAACTACAAATGTATCAAATAAATGTTGATATTTGATGTTAGCTAAGATCTCCCTTGACATAAGTTGTGTGGGCTATAACCAAAATAGACCACCCCCCCTTTTTCCTGAATACAGAACATCAGAGAACAAAGGGACTCACATCTGTAAAATCTCAGGATGACACAGACCCCCCTTGCTGTGACTAGGTACACATTACAGGCCAGGATATCTCAAATTATCCATTTCAAAGAAAACCTGTATACAGAGTTTTTCCCTATCTGAAGAAGCAGTTTCTTGGTCTGAACTGATATCTGAATATACAAACATACTCAAAGGATATAGCTGCCCTCATCTAGGTGTTAAATTGTTCCTGCTGAGTTCCAATATGCATTCTCATCTGGAACCGCTGCTGGCTCAGATAAACAGCACATGGGAAACTAGATCTCAGATAAAGGAATTGTGCCTAATCTTCATAATAATTTAAAATACACAGAACATATTTAAAACATATATATATATATATATATATATATATATATATGGAGGGAGAGAGATCTGAAAATTATACTATATTGAATAAATATCTGCTGTATTGAATGATTAGCTACAATGTTGCTGCCACTATACTAAAGTTATTAACCCCTAAACCTCTGGCTTCCCACATCACTAACACTACATAAATATATCATTATGCAATGCTAGGGGCGGCAGATTAGGGGTTAATAACTGTAATGTAGGTGGCGGCGATGTTAGGGACGGCAGAATAGGGGTGTTTGGACGTGGTTTTGATGTTAGGCTGTTAGGTTTAAACATAACTTTTTCTTTCCCCATAGACATCAATGGGGCTGCGTTACAGAGCTTTTGTTTCCGCGATCGCAGGTGTTAGGCTTTTTTTTGCCGGCTCTCCCCATTGATGTCTATGGGGAAATCGTGCACAAGCACGTCAAAGCAGCGCTTGTATTTCGGTGCGGTATGGAACTCAACACCACCATATCGCCCGCACAAGCCTGCTTTTTAAAAATCTGTAATAGCAGCACTATAGGGAGGTGAAATAACTACGCTTTTGTGGCGCTTGTTAATTTCCCTATAGCACTCAAAACTCATAATCTAGCTGAGAGTTTTGAGCTTTTTTATCTCTAGATATAGAAGTAACAACAAGATTAATCAGCTTTGTGTATTTGATACTTAACACCTCACACCTGGAACTTCCTAAAAGCAAACTGTACCTTAACAGATAATTTTGCCACATCACATTGATAAATATTTATAATTTTACAGTGCATACTATAAGAAAAAATAAACCACAGCTCAGTTATTTTTTATTCATTGCAAATAATTAAGATTGCAAGTTTTCAAGTGAATGGTGAATGTAGAAAAAAGATTAAGGTGTAAATTGGGGTTTTGAGTCTGTATAATGATACCTTAGTAACTGATTTTAACTATTATAGCTTCTCGAATAATTTTTTTTTTTTTATGAAAGTGCATCAAGAAATTCTAATTTATATTTTTTGAAAATAGATTAAAACTTTTTGTAGCATATCTGTTCAATATTATTCTATAGAATACGCTATTATAAATGTATTGCAATTATTGTTAATGGATACTCTTGCTTAAATTAAATCTTAATTTTGTCAGAATTACTGAAATTTGTCCCTGTTAGGAATCAGAGATCTGCTACCTTCAGCCACTGAGAAAATAAAATAACATGTAGATGTGCAACAATGATTTAATTATATTTTTATAAATATAAATAGCTTTTACATAACTTAAAAAACAAACAAAAACATTTTAACGTGTTTAACTGCTGTTCTTTCTATTGCATAATAAATTATTTTTTATACATTTAAAATAGTAACTGTTCAGGGATGATTAAGGCCTGTTCGCCTAGATTTTTAAATTACCTACAATTTAAGCAGATTTACCAATTTACCAATTTTGAAATTGTGTGAAAGATCACAGCACAAAATATGTAGTAGCTATGCTGTGAGGCGGGTGAGGAAAAATAAGGTATGAACTTCAGTGGGCAGAGAGAAGAAAAAAAGATAAGAGATATAATCGAAAGGTACATTTACAGGACAGTAGGATACAAAACGTTCACCTTTTTTTGTTAATTGACCTGGTTTTGTGACAAAATTAAGGACTCTGTTATATACCTGTATTATAACAGAGTCTGTATCTAATGACAATCGAGCGACTTAATGAAGATGGCGAGGAAAAGTTCATTAAGTGCAAAATCGAGAGATAGGTGTGCTCGAGAGGTATAATAAGTGTCACTAAAGAGACATGATGAAAGGAGTGGAAATCTCACTCTAAACATACTTGCAATACTATCTAAATGTGATACAAGAACTGTATAACTTATATAAAAATAAAAAACACAGCTATATTTCAAAGTTTAATTTAATTTAATAATAGTGGCTTATTGAGCTAAATGTATTAATGTAGTCAAAATTAAACTTTCATGATTCAGATAGGGAATGCAAATTTAAACAACTTTCCACTTTACTTTAATCATCAAATTTTCTTTGTTATCTCAGGGCATATTGACAGTTTTTCACAGCTAGACAGTGCTAGTTCATGGGTACCAGATATCAAACATTGTGCTAATGCCGTGGAGTTATTTATAAGTCAGCACTGATTGGCTAAAATGTAAGACTGTCAAAAGAACTGAAATGAGTGGGCAGTCTGCAGAGGCGTAGATACAAGGTAATTACAGAAGTAAAAAGTATATTAATATAATTATGTTGGTTATGCAAAACTGGGGAATGGGTAATAAATGGGATTATCTATCTTTTTAAACAATACATTTTTTTGGAGTAGACTGTCCCTTTAACATAAATACAAAAAGGTAAACATATTCAAGTATCCCTGTTTTTGTGTGCAGTGCTGAAATGTGTGAACCCTTACATTATTTTTTTCATAGGCTCATAATTTTTTTATTTTATTTTAAGTTGAGAGAGGCTTTAAACCAAATTACAAGTGGAGCGCTATACATACATAATATCTATGAGCTATAACTAGGGGTGCAGATCCTTTTTTGGCTTTATCTGACTTGTTTTATTCTAGAAATACTACACCATATTTTGTTCCTGTGTCTTTTTTTGCACTGTCCTATACCCTAATTCTTCCTTTAGATAATTTTTGGTTACTGGTAGTGCAACCTACAGCAGCATTAAAAAAATCAATATTGTATACAAGAAATCAATTTACAAGGACTTATTTTTAATATTCAGCGATAAAACTAACATATATGTGTGCATATACATGTATATATGCATGTGTTAATATACGTTATTTTAAAATATATATTCATATACTGTAAATATTCATATATATGTATGTGTATATATATATATATATATATATATATATATATATATATATAGTTGAAAGGCCACTGCAAATATACGGTCAGGCAACTGTGTTTTATATGCAGTTTTTTTTTATAAAAATAAAACATGGGGCCGATTTATTAAACTACGGACGGACATGATACAATATAGCGTATCATGTCCGCATACGCTGTCAGCATTTATCATTGCACAAGCAGTTCTTGTGAACTGCTTGTGCAATGCCGCCCCCTGCAGATTCACGGGCAGTAGGCCGCAAGCAGGGGCTGTCAATCAGCCCGATCGTATAGGATCGGGCGGATTGATGTCCGCAGCCCTGAGGCTGCGGACATCAATCTGCCCGATCCTATAAGATCTGAAGCAGGCGGACAAGTTATGGAGCAACAGTCCTTAGACCGCTGATTCATAACTACTGTTTCCGGCAAGCCTGAAGGCTCGCGCGGAAACAGGGCCATCAAGCTCTATTCGGAGCTTGATAATTCAGCCCCAAAGTCTCTTTCCAGAGTCAGTGACACGAAGCAAGCCTTCAGACTAAAAAGAAAAAGAAGAGGTCTGGGAAGCATTCCAACAGACAGGGACATGGGGGGATTTAAACCCATGGCTCTGAGTTTTCTGTCCTGTTTTCTTGTGTGTTGAGCCACAGCCAGTTTTAGAAATCTGGGAATTTCAAATGCAATATCATGCAACTTAATATAACTGCCAAATGTGTATTTGTCTAATTGTATTTTCACCTGTGCAAAACAGTAAAAGACTCTAATTTGAACAGCCGTTCATCACCTGCAATCACGCTGCTGACTGAGAGCGCACCCTAAGGATTCATACAGAGAAGAACCTCAGACGTCACAGACGTATTAACACTGCTAACATCGCTAGAACGGGGTATAACGGTTATAACGGTTAATACTAAGGATGCCTAACAGAAAATATCAACTGTGGTGGCAAGTTAGTGCCTAACAAGAAATAGTGACTGTGTTGGCGAGTCTGTGAGTAACTCATTATATCCAAGAATATCCCTGAACTGCTAGCGGTCATTTTCCAATATCCGCCTATAGGCATAACAGTAGATAGAGAGCACCTGGGTAAAGCTGCGAAGGTAGCGATGGGCCTCTCAATTATTACTACGGAGACTGTGCTTCCATCTTTACTATTTGCTCAGATGTCATCATTTACTTCTATATAAGGATCAAGGTAAAGGCACTTTATTGACTTTCAGTATATGTTTTGAAATATATATCTAGAGGATCTTCAGCATTGACTTTTGTTAAATTAGTCAGTGTTGCATTGGCTTTTAGATTATAATAGATTGATCCCGATATGCTCTGTAATATATTTGAGATTTATTTGTTACTTGTATATTTGTTACTTTTTTAGAATATAATTTTTGCATATATGGTCAATTTGACACTATTCTTAGATAGCTATATATATATATTATTAAGGCAAAGTTTTAACTTTTTTATGTAATAAATTGTACTATTACTGTTTAGATATTACTTACACGCAGCACTTAATACACTTTGATTAAGTCTTAGGGGGATATTTATCAAGCCGTCAACCTGAAATATGCTGGAATTCCACAGCGTAATTGTGGCGAGCTTGATTCGACCTAGGTTATCAATACCTACAGACCGGCAAAATTTGAAATCTGTGACGTAACATACATCTGCCGGTCTCAATCCTACACAGATCGATGCTTACGTCATTACAGATGTTCTGAATACACATTCGGCCGTATTAACCCCTAAACCCCTGGCCTCCCACATCACTACCACTAACTAAACCTATTAACCCCTAAACCGCCAGCCCCCCACATCCCCATAAACTAAATTAACAACCCACTAACTTTACATTCAAATTACAACATCCCTATCTTATAATAAATTTTAATTTACCTTTAGAATTAAAATAAACTATATTAAACTATTAATTAACCTATTCTAACTTTTATCCTACAATTAAATTAAACTATATTAAACTATCAATTAACCTACCCTAACTATTATACTAAAAATACATTAAACTACCAATTAAATTACTATATTACTTTTTTAAAAACCTAAACCTACTCAAATTAGGCACCTGGGTAAAGCTGCGAAGGTAGCAAGGGGCCTCTCAATTATTACTACTGAGACTGTGCTTCCATCTTTACTATTTGCGCAGATGTCATCATTTACTTCTATATAAGGATCAAGGTAAAGGCACTTTATTGTCTTTCAGTATATGTTTTGAATTATATATCTAGAGGATCTCCAGCATTGACTTTTGTTAATTTAGTCAGTGTTGCATTGGCTTTTAGATTAGAATAGATTGACCCCGATATGCTTTGTAACATATTTGAGATTTATTTGTTACTTGTACTGTATATTTGTTACTTTTTTAGAATATAATTTTGGCAGATATGGTCAATTGGACACTATTCTTAGATAGCTATATATATATATTATTAAGTCAAAGTTTTAACTTTTTTATTTAATAAATTGTACTATTACTGTTTAGATATTACTTACACGCAGCACTTAATATACGTTGATTAAGTCTTAGGGGGATATTTATCAAGCCGTCAACCTGAAATACGCTGGAATTCCACAGCGTAATTGTGGCGAGCTTGATTCAACCTAGTTATCAAAACCTACAGACCAGCAAAATTTGAAATCTGTGACGTAACATATGATCCGCCGGTCTCAATCCTACACAGATCAATGCTTACTTCATTACAGATGTTCTGAATACACATTCAGCACTATTTGACACTTTTTTCAAAGT
This sequence comes from Bombina bombina, assembly GCF_027579735.1. Taxonomy (NCBI): domain Eukaryota; kingdom Metazoa; phylum Chordata; class Amphibia; order Anura; family Bombinatoridae; genus Bombina; species Bombina bombina. The sequence continues at coordinate 853,796,725 of NC_069500.1, read as the reverse complement.
TATCAAATAGTTAACCGGTACGCTCGTGGCTATTCCGGCCCAGTGTACCTGGTTTTCAATCCGCCACCCTGGAGGCCGCGGATGCCATAGGAATCAATGGGAATCTGAAATCAGCGAAAGCTTATGTTCACTGCTGCCAGATATCCCATTAATTTCTATAGTAGAAAACCAGTAATGTTTACACCTAACACCCTAATATAAATCCCGAGTCTAAACACCACTAATCTGCCGCCCTGACATCGCCGCCACTAAATAAAATGTATTAACCCCTATCCCACTGCTCCCAGACCCCACCGCAACTAAATAAAAGTATTAACCCCTGGCCTCCCCAATCACTACCACTAACTAAACCTATTAACCCCTAAACCGCCAGCCCCCCACATCACCATAAACTAAATTAAGCTATTAACCCATTAACCTAACAACCCGCTAACTTTACATTCAAATTACAACATCCCTATCTTATAATAAATTTAAACTTACCTTTAGAATTAAAATAAACTATATTAAACTATTAATTAACCTACCCTAACTATAATCCTACAATTAAATTAAACTATATCAAACTATTAATTAACCTACCCTAACTACCAATTAAATTACTATATTACATATTTAAAAACCTAAACCTACTCAAATTATTTAAATCTACAATTAAATATTTCTAAATTACAAAAATAATAAACACTAAGTTACAAAAAATAAAAAACACTAAGTTACAAAAAATAAAAAACCACAGTATCAAAAATAAAAAATAATTAAACCTAATCTAATAGCCCTATCAAAATAAAAAAAAAAACCCTACAATAAACTACCAATGGTCCTTAAAAGGGCCTTTTGCGGGGCATTGCCCCAATGAAATCATGGGTTTTACCCCCCAACAGTAAAACCCACCACCCACACAACCAACCCTCCCAAATAAAAACCCTTTCTAAAAAACCTAAGCTCCCCATTGCCCTGAAATGGGCATTTGTATGGGCATTGCCCTTAAAATGGCATTTAGCTCTTTTACTGCCCAGACCCTACTCTAAAAATAAAACCCACCCAAAAAAACCTTAAAAAACCCTAACACTAACCTCCGACGATCCACTTACAGTTTTTGAAGTTCCGCTTGAAAGATCCATCCAGCCTACAAGAAGTCTTCATCCGGGCGGCCTCTTCCATTTTCATCCATCCGGCGAGGAGTGGGTCCATCCTAAAGACATCCGGCATGGAGCAGGTCCATCCTGAAGACATCCGATGAGGAGCTCCTCTTCAGTACGGTATCTGCCATTGTAACGATTAGGCTCACAACCAGTACACAATCTTGTCTAATACTGTCCCTTTAACAAATCATTGCCTGCAAACCTGTCTCCACCCTATTTAAGGCACACCCCAGGCATTCATACCTTGCTTAGTATTGAAGTCTACCTGTACAATACCAGAGCCTTGTCTTTGTGAACGCTGTTCACAATCTGTTGCTGCATTTCCTATTTCTTTTGGATACTGAAGTTGGGCTTACTTTGCCTAGCACTTCCTGAAGCATTACCTCTGCTAAATCAAGTCTAAAGTCTTTCCCCACAGAAAGGATTTCCCGGACTCTGACAGATTTCACATCTCTTCCATTGCCGCTGCTGCTTTCACACTACAGCGCAACTACGGACCTCCGCTCTGATCGCGGTGACGTCACATGCCAGCTGCTTCCCCGCTCGGCAACCTCCTGAGCCCAGCTCCTCTCTTCAAACTGTAAGTTTGCAAACTTGTAACATGCTGCAAATATTGATGCTTTGTCCTTATGCTTGTCAGCACTATTACTCATTGACAGTTTGTTTCAAAACCCTGTCTTCCGCTCCTGCTATCAGTTGTCTCAGAATCTGCTGTTGCCATTATCTAGATCCATATTCCATTCTCTACCTGAGGTATAAGTACTTGTAGTTACCCAACTTAATGTTATGGTGCCATATATAAAAATATACTCTTTATTCCTGTAACTTTAAATCTTACATGTAAGTTTCTACATAAGTGTCCTGCTTACTAGTTCCAAGGGAATGATAAGTTTACATTCTCCCTGCTGTCACTTCAGTGTATTCATTGCAACAGGCAGCAATAGGGTTAATACGCTTATTTTTCCCTAACATAAATCACAGCCAGCTGATACACGAAAATCATCTTCACTAATATAGTGACTATTGTGGTTTTCAGTATCTTCTTGCTACACTCCAAATTTAATTTATATATTCTTATTTTTTCTCCTACTCAGCAGTTGTGATCCCATATCATATTTAAAATATATTATCTCCATTTTTAGATTCTCCCTTAAGGAACGTGACAGCCGTAAACTGGATCTTGAATGCAAGTGACGTCATCCAAGATGGCGTCCCTTGCATTACTATTGGCTGATAGGTTCCAATCAGCCAATAGGATTTGAGCAGCTCTCATAGGATGAGAGCTCAATCCCATTGGCTGATTGGAACAGCCAATAGGATGAGAGCTGCTTAAATCCTATTGGCTGATTGGAACCGCCAATAAGATTTTAGCGGCTCTAATACTATTGGCTGATTGGAACCTTTCAGCCAATAGGAATGCAAGGGACGCCATCTTGGATGATGTCACTTGCATTCAAGATCCAGTTTACGGATGAGACTGTATTGAAGAGGAGCTCCTCATTGGATGTCTTCAGGATGGACCCGCTCCTCACCAGATGAATGAAGATAGAAGAGGCCGCATGGATGAAGACTTCGCTGGCTGGATGAAGATGGAAGAAGCCGTCCGGATGAAGACTTCTTGCCGGCTGGATGGATCCTTCAAGCGGAACTTCAAAAACTGTAAGTAGATCGTTGGGGGTTAGTGTTAGGTTTTTTAAGTTTTTTTTGGGTGGGTCTTATTTTTAGAGTAGGGTTTGGGCAGTAAAAGAGCTAAATGCCCTTTTAAGGGCAATGTCCATACAAATGCCCTTTTCAGGGCAATGGGGAGCTTAGGTTTTTAAGATAGGGTTTTTATTTGGGGGGGTTGGTTGTGTGGGTGGTGGGTTTTACTGTTGGGGGTGTTTGTATTTTTTTTACAGGTAAAAGAGCTGATTTTTTGGGGGCAATGCCAGCAAAAGGCCCTTTTAAGGGCCATTGGTAGTTTATTGCAGGCTAGGGTTTTTTTTTATTTTGGGGGGCTTTTTTATTTTGATAGGGCTGGATTAGGTGTAATTCTTTTTTATTTTTGATACTATGGTTTTTTATTTTTTGTAACTTAGTGTTTTTTATTTTTGTAACTTAGTGTTTTTTATTTTTTTCAACGTAGTGTTTATTTATTTGTCATTTTGAATTTTTAATTGTAGATTCAAATAATTTGAGTAGGGTTAGTTTTTTAAATATGTAAAATAGTTAATTTAATTGGTAGATTAATGTATTTTAGTATAATAGTTAGGGTAGGTTAATTAATAGTTTAATATAGTTTAATTTAATTGCAGGATAATAGTTAGGGTAGGTTAATTAAATTGTGGGAGGCCAGGGGTTTAGGGGTTAATGCTTTTATTTAGGTGTGGTGGGGTCCGGGAGCGGTGGGACAGGGGTTAATACTTTTATTTAGTTGCTGCAGGGTCCGGGAGCAGTGGAATAGAGGTTAAATATTTTAGTATAGTGGTGGTGTTTAGTGACAGGGTATAAATAAAGTTGTTAAAAAGCTGAATAGCAGCGAGATCGATGATTTCTAGTTAACAACAGTCCACTGCTCATTGCCGTACTTGGTGCGCAGCTTTTTGCCGGCATTTTTTATAAATATGGAGATCGTATGCAGGTCCGCAGCCGCAATGTTAGGTGAGCGTATTGGTGCCGTTGAATGCAAGAAAGTTGACGGCTTGATAGATAGGCCTATTAGAATCAACCACTTGGTACATTTGATACGGCATAGTATCAATAAGTAACACGTTTATTAAAACGTCATACTACACATAACTACAGCACATTATACACTCTTACAAATATTAATTCATTAGCACTACATCACTTTATCAATTTTTATCACTATTGCTTCTTTTACATTTTCCTTTAATTATTTATTTGGGAGACATCCCAGTTTTTTAAAAGGGTTATTGTTGGTGACTGATCTATAAATAATGTATTTTTATGAATACATTTGTCATTCTAATAATCATCCACATTTGTGTTAAAGTTTACTATATCATTATTTATATTTAGATATTGTTCATTTTAAAATACGTGTATTATTCATATTCACTATTCTCTAGTCTTGTATCCCTTGTGGAGGGCTCCTTAATTTATTTACACTCTATTTCAAAACACAGGTGCTCTCAGTTTTGGCTATACTCTGAGCCAATCCTGTGCAAAACCTCCCTATTTAAGGCTGGCTGTTAGGCTACACATTGTTTTGGTTTTGTCACAAGCCAGAACCTGTTTCCTGTACTTCAGTACTTACTTGGAGGAGGACTTTACCTTTGAACCTGCTACACTGAAGTTTGTTTCCTGCCTTGTGCAAATTCCTGCATTTCAGTTCTTACCAGTAGAAAGACTTAACTTTTGATTCTGCTCACTGTTAACAAGTTTGTTTTATTACTTATCCAGATTCCTGCACTTCAGTTCCTTCTTGGAGAAAGACTTTACTTTTGAATCTGCATCTCTCCTTACTTGTTTTTTCCTTTTCACTCCTGGCATATGTGGACATAACATACCTGAATAGTACATATTTAAAATACCCTGCAAGTATATGCTAATTCAAAGTATTTTATATAAAATTATAGGAAGTCAAGCCCGGTATTCTTAGAACAAAATAAGATAATGATATTTCAAGATTTCTCAGCCGAAAATTCGGCTAAGAGACGATTAATGGCCCCTTTTTGTACAAAATTAATTAAAGCAAGCTATAATGTACGATTAGTATATCCAGCTAAATTAATTCTATCAATAGACGGAGAATCTAAGATGTTTGACATCCCGCAGGAAGCTAAAATATTCTGTAAAGATAATGGAATTGAATAAAGATATGTATAGTAAAACATTTCCAGACTGGATATGTAGGATTATGATTTTAACCTTAAAGGGCCATTAAACCCAAAAAATGTCTTTCACGATTCAGATAGAGAATACAATTTTAAACAACATTCCAATTTACTTCTGTTATCTAATTTGGGGCAATCTTTAGATATCCTTTGTTAAAGAAATAGTAATGCACATTGGTGAGCCAATCACATGAGGCATCTATGTGCAGCCACCAATCAAAAGCTACTGAGCCTATCTAGATATGCTTTTCAGGAAAGAATGTCAAGCGAATGAAGCAAATTAGATAATAGAAGTAAATTAGAAAGTTGTTTAAAATGGTATTCTCTGGTTCTAGGCTCTAGGAGGTTCCGGTGGAGGTGGAGCTACACAGGTGCTGCTGAGCAGGTGTGCTGCACAGGTGCTGCACAGGTGTGGCTCAGGACTCAGCTCCAGTCCCATACACAGTGGCGGTGGTTTGTTCGCGCCTTACCCCAAGCCTTGGGGTAACAGTCTCGGATAGTCAAGGATAAACTGATCCGGAACCTTCTCCAGTGGTCTGTCATCCCACTGATGATTGTCAGTTTTTAACCACCTGGACCCTCAACTTTTCTTTCTTTTTTGGCAGTAACCATACGCTCTCTTACTCTATAGTGGAACACATTACCTTGCTTCTCCTTTTGCTACCCCTGCTGGTATTTTGGCTGTGTGATTAAACAATCTCTCTCCCCCCTGCGTGCCAGCTGACCCCGCCGGACAAAATCTGTAATTCTCTTATCCCAACCTAAGCCTACCCGGTGCCCTGTGTGGGCTCAGCTGCTGAGTCGTACCCCGGCTCCTTTTTTGGTTCTCCTCCCTCCCTCCCCCACCGGTGCTGCGTGGGAGGGAGCTGGGTCCGGTGTAGGAGCTTCCTGTCTGGCTGGCTGTGGTGTTGGTCCGGTGCTGCTTCTCCCCTCCCACCGGTGCTGCGTGAGGGGAGTTAGCTTTGGTTACCTACTGGAAGGACGAACAGGAAGCGGAGGAGCTGACTCACTCTGGGACAAGCTCTTGCTGGAGACAGTGCCTAACAACGGAGATGGCGGACGGCTGGCATGCACATAGGGGGTGAGTTTTCTATGGCAATAATATATACCTGACTTACTCGCTGGCTGGACCATCTGATATAATCTTCCAGAGGGGACAAGCTGTGTAACCTGGAGAGAGTTAGGGATGTCCTGAAAGGAAAGGATGCTAAATAAAACTCCTTAAAAGTTTACTGGGATCAATTGCGGTCACTGACTGAGACTGTTAAACGGATAAATCTTTTTACTTCCCTAAGATATCAAGGCCATAAAGAAAATATGTACTGACTTAAGACTATTCAAGAGAGGATAAGAAAATAGTTGTCTTTTGCGAAGTCATAAAGGGCGAACATTTTTCACATATCTAAAATGTGCAGTATTTCAACATATGGATGCAGTTAATCATTGATTCTTGATTGTAGACTTTTTTTTTCTTTTTTTCTCTCCTCTACTTTTTTTCTGAGTTTCCTGCTCCTTCCTTTTTTTCAACATATATCATTGTCTCTAAACACTCAGACTAAGGCATGAATACACTTTATGCAGGCATTAGTTTTATTTAAATCTCAAAGTTTATAAAAGCAGTAAGAACAGTTTTTTTGGCTAACGTTGGTAGCATAGCCCAGCAGAGATTTCTATAAAGAATATAATAACCATTCCTTTTGTTACAGTTGAGTCTAGGACTTACATATAAATGGTTCCTGATTATAGGGCTTGAGATCCTTTTTTTGGAGGAGAGGGGAAGAGAGGAGAAAGAGAGGGATAAAGGGGCCCTTACCCTTACAGCTATGCTATGTATTTAAAAAACTAATTTACTGTGAATTTATATGTATAGCTGTCCTCTAGGCCTTCTTAGACCCCCCTGGTCCTACTTAACTTAACAGTTAACCATATTTTCCCTGAAAGAGGACAGGAGGAAGGTGAACAGCCTTAACAGACATTCTGTTATAGTGCCTGTGTAGGAAAGACAGGCTAAGAAAACTTACTACTCTGTTAATTATATGCTGTGGGTTGCTTCTGTATGTTCTTATCCTTAACAACTAACAACTAATTTGACCTATTTAAATTCATGAATTATTAGCTTGTTTTATAAATAAGGTTACTGATATTTTCTCAATCTATCCAATCTATCCATTCTCCTGGTATTGAATCCTAAGTTTTGTGCTGTATCTATATATCTACATCTCAGAATTTAATTTTTCAAGCAGAAGTTGCTCTTCTATATATGTCCTGGATGCTGAACTGAAACAATATATTCTAGGCTGTTGATTGATTTAAAGATATTAGCTGATTATCTGTTTATGCTTTATAAGAATTAATATCTGTGTTAAGTTTTGGCAAAATTGTTTTGATTTAGATAGTGGGTGTAACAAGATAAAAAGGGGCTTAGGAGGAAGACACATAAAGGCAGAAAAACAGTTTATAAGACTATGACTTAAACATTTAAAAAGCTGAAATAATTTCTGGGTCATGTATGCATTAGCCTTTCTTTCTAGAGATTACCCCGTGATCAAGGGTATATCCCTCGCTATCTCTAGACAGCACTAGAGCTTTATTTAAAGTAGAGTAACTAGATTACTTTTGTTGGCCCTATTGGCAATATCTTGCTGTGACCCTACTACTACTATTAGATCTGGTGGATCTGATGATATGTCTTTTACATATCTTTTCTCTGGTACTCGCATCTGTGGCCGGACCTCTCTGCACAAGTAACTAAGTATCACTAGTTTGTTCACTCTCCCCCTCCCCCCCCCCTTTTTTTTTTTTTTTTTATTATTTCTCTCTCTCTCTCCCTCCCCACACTCGGTCGTCACTTTCACACACCTATCCTCACATGTCAGCTTGGTAGCGCTTCTCGCTCTCAACTTAAACTCACAAACACCTCTGGCTTTTCACCAACTTCACAAATTTTTGGCTTAACTTCTTTTTTCTTTTTCCTTTTTTTTTCCTTCTTCACAATTCCTTATTTATTGGCACATGGATACATTTTTTCACGTTTCACCTAAAACCCTTTCTCCGGCCATGGCAGCGAGGCAGAGAGATAGGAAAATGAAAGGTAATCAAGAGACAAACATGGACACGCAGTCAGTTCCACTAGTGGCACAAGAACCTATTAATATGCAAAACCTTGTTGCTAATATATCTGAAGCACTCTCTCCCAAGTTTGAAGCTCTAAGAGCTGAAATTAAACAAGACTTCCTTTCTTTAACACAGGAAGTCCGCCAATTTTCCAATAGACTGCAGGAAGCCGAGCAAAGAGTCTCGGACCTGGAAGACCTAACAATAACGCATAGTTCTAATTTAGAATCGGTGAATACCAATTTACAAAAAATACAGAATAGGCTAGAAGATCTAGAGAATCGCTCTAGGAGAAACAATATAAGAATCATAGGACTCCCAGAAGAACAGCAATATGACAATCTTGTTGACTTTGTATCAGAAACTTTGCCTAAAATTCTAAAATTGCCACCCACTTCATATCCTATTCCAGTGGAGAGAGGCACAGGTTAGGCTCATTCCATGTAGGGAACAAAGCCAGAACTAAACCTAGACCCATTATAGCTAAATTGCTAAATTTCCAAGACAAACTTACCTTACTTCAGCACTACCGTAAACAACAGTCAGTTAAAGTCGGAGGTATCACAATCCTCTTGTTTCAGGATTTTTCTGCTGACACCGCTGCAAAAAGAAGGGAGCTTGCTCCCATCTGCACTAGGTTTATACAGGAAGGATTCCAGGCAACTATAATATTCCCATATAAATTGAAGGTTAAAGTTAATGAAGTTTTTCATTTTTTTGAGGAGGCTCACTTAGCTGAAAGCTTCTACAAAACACTGAATTCCCCGGTCAGATGATACTAGGTTTAAAACATGAAGGCCTCAGATAAAATATAATATGTTGATTTTCTTCTTTTTTTTTGCTTTCCACGTTAGGGGAGAGCGATGGTTGCTCAGATATGAGCCGCAGTCCTTAAATCCCTCCGGTGCGGAGAGGGCATATATTCATTTTGTATTAAAGGAAATGAAGAGGAATCTCTTCTTTTTGCCTCTTAAAACTAAGGACCCCCTTCCCCCCTTTTTTTTTTTTTTTTTTTTTTTTTATTCCCTCTGCCCCTTATTCTCTGAAATATAAATGAGTACAGGCAGTGATAAATGCAAAATTGTGTCATGGAATGTGGGTGGTATATCTACCCCAATTAAGAGGAAGGCAATTCTTACTCAGCTCCGGAAAATCCGGACTGACATAGGTTTCATTCAAGAAACTCACTTATCTGCGGAAGAATCTTTGAAGCTTAGGTCAGCCTGGGTAAAGGAAATATATTTTGCACCTAGTGTTAAGAGGAAGAGGGGAGTAGCAGTATTAATTGGGAAAAAAATTGATTCTGAAGTAATACATTTTGAGGCTGACCCAGGGGGTATGTTATGCTGAAAATAAAGATCTCTCGGAAGATGTATACACTGTGCAATACATATGGCCCTAATATACTCGACCCAAATTATTGGACCACTCTTCAATCTAAACTTTTAGCTTACACGGAAGGGTGCCTGATTATGGGTGGAGATTTCAACATGGCACCACAAAGCCCAATTGACAGAATAAGGCGAGAAGTTAAACAACTGAAACAAAAAAAGGATAATTTAGAATCTAAGCTATTTAAAAAAATTATGCAAAATTTATCTTTGCGAGATGTTTGGAGACATCAAAATCCCTCTAGCCAGAGCTTTACTTGCCTTTCGAAGGCGCATAAGACTCTTTCTAGAATTGATTTGTTTTTAATTGATGAACGCATGTTAATGAATGGGGTAAGATCAGACATACTGTCAATTCTCCTCTCAGATCATGCACCAATTGTTTTGGAGTTCCAGCTTTCACGCCCACGTCCCGCTCTATTGCGCTTTTTCTTTCCTTATTATTTAATGGCAGAGATAAAATTTAAGAACTGGCTCGTAAATAAGTACAAGGAGTATGTACATTTTAACAAGGAATTTCTGAATCGGCCTGAATTGTTTTGGGACACTGCGAAGGCAGTAATGAGAGGGGAAATATTGTCATATAGTATTGCCTTACAAAAGAAAATTAGACGCAGAGAAAGAGAATCATGCCAATGTTTGACTAATGCTTATAACCAATATCTTCTTGATAAAACTCCATTAAACTGGACGAAATATGTTAAAGCAAAAAATGAAAGGGATACTTTTATACTGTCACAAGAAACGCAAAGAGAATTAAGAATGGAAGCCAAGCTATATAGATTTGGGAATAAGCCGGGTAAGATGTTAGCCAAATTAATTAAAAATGAGAAAAAACAACCTGTAATAGATAGTTTGCAAGAAAAAGGGTTACAAATCTCAAACTCGGATGACATTCTAAACACATTTTTTGAGTATTATCAAGAGCTGTATTCATATAAAACAAGTGACTCACAGAAATCTTTAGATTTCTGGAGGGACCTCAAACACCCCACAATTACATTAGAAATGTCTAATAATTTAAATGCCCCCATCTCCATAGAGGAAATAGAAAAAACAATATCTGAGCTTTCCCTAAATAAGGCAGCAGGCCCAGATGGTCTCCCTAGTGAGTTTTATAAGATCTTGTCTAGTGAAGCTACCCCACATCTCTGCAATCTTTTCAACAGTTTCTTTGCAAATGGTAATTTGATTCCTTCTTCATTTTCTAGCTCATATACAACCTTGATATTAAAAGGTGGAAAGGACCCGTCCTGCAAAGAATCTTATAGACCAATTGCCCTCCTAAATTCCGACTATAAAATTCTCACTGCGATTCTAGCATATAGACTCCAAGGGTTCCTTTCAGAAATCATACACGCTGATCAAGCAGGCTTTTTAAATAACCGTAATTCAGCTGCGAAAATAAGAGAAGCATTGCTAGTGATAGAATATTTCGAGGCTACTTCTCACCAATACAGCGGGGGGGAGGGCCTACCTGATCTTGCCATTATCTCCATCGATGCTGAAAAAGCCTTTGACTCCGTATATTATGAACATATTAAAACATCATTAAGGCAATTTGGTATTAGGGGGAACTTTTTTGAATTCGTTGGAAATCTCTATAATCAGCCATCTACAAAATTAATAGTAAATAACACCATCTCCCCTCCTATCTCTTTGGGTAGAGGAACAAGGCAGGGCTGCCCTCTCTCCCCGCTCTTATTTAATATTTCCATAGAGCCTCTGGCAATCAAAATTCGCCATCTTTTAGAAGGTATAAAAATTCGTAGCACTGAAATAAAAATCGGTCTATATGCAGACAACCTGCTGCTTTACTTGGCAAACACTAAATTGAATTTACCAAAACTTTTTCAGATATTGGAGCAATTTGGCTCATTCTCTGGCTATAAAGTCAACATGGCTAAGTCAGAGATATACTGCCTCAGGACAAATAATACCTCCATCTTGAATACTCCTTTTCATCAAGTAACAGATTCCTTTAAATATTTAGGGATTCACATCCCGATAAAAATATCGGACCTATATGCTTTGAATATTCCCCCAGTAGTAAAAACAATTAAGGAAAAACTTTTGACCTGGCAAAAACTCCCATTATCACTTTCTGGCAGGATAGCCCTCTTCAAAATGGTTCTCCTTCCAAAATTACTGTACATACTTCAAAATACACCAATAATTCTCTTAGGAAAGGATATCCGATCGATTAACACCTCTCTTACTCAGTTCCTTTGGCAAAACAAAAGGTCAAAGATCTCTCTTATGAAGCTTTCGCTACCAAGAGAAAGTGGAGGTCTTGCTTTACCTGACATAAGGTTTTATAACCTTTCCTTCTTAGCACGAAATGTAGTGGATTGGATCTCGGTTAATAACTATGTACTGAACAATGATCTTGAGTCTAGTGTATGTCACCCATACTCCTTAGCAGCATTAATACACTTAGAGCCTAAAGAAGTTCCAGCAGAAATTAAAAAACTTAAAACTATTTTCAATCCACTCAAAGCCTGGCATAAGATAGCGTTTTCCTTATCAATTAATAATAGAGCTTCCTGTATCTTACCCATAATAGGCAACCCTACTTTTCAAGCAGGCTTAGACTCAGAAGTTTTTAGAAAATGGCACACGGCTGGACTAACAAAGGTACTTCAAATTATAGATAAAGAAAGGAAGTGTATTAAATCATTTCAGAACTTAAAAATAGATTTTGATCTGTCTAATAAGGACTTTTTTGCATATCTGCAATTAAGGCATTTTGTCCAAGATTTGGTTAAAAAAGTGGGCTGGGAATGGGGACTGGGCACATTGGAGAACTGGCTAGCTTTGACAAGAAATGGTCATATGTCAATTGCACCGTGTTATCATCTTCTGAGCATAAATAAAGGAGTCTCGATACGGGCAAACTTGGTCGCTTATTGGAATGAATTCATTCCACAAAACAATATTGAAATAAACACTATTCAATTATCAATTAAGAAAATTTCGCAAGTAACACTATCTGCAACCTGGAGAGAGGCGCACGTCAAACTCTTACATGGGGCATATTTTACCCCTAAGAGAGGGCTCTAGTGTGCCAACATGGGATTTTGCAAATGTCCAAAATGTTCACTTCAGGCAGCTGACCTAATCCACATGTTCTGGCACTGTCCAAAGATTAAAAATTTATGGGCCAGGGTGGAATACTGGTTCAAGAATGTGCTCAAAATAGCTAATCTTTCACTCACATTGTATCAGATAATATTTTGTCTTAAAGAATCTGGTAGGCAGAGCGATGAGAAAGTGGTAATCTCTGTCATCCTTGCTACTAGATATTTAATTTGCAAAAAGTGGAAAAGCTGCGCAATCCCAAGTATCTCTGAGATAAAAAACTGCATGAAAAAGCAATGTATTTTAGATCAAAGAAATGCAGATATAAATAATGAGCAAGACATTAAAAGATTTTTTGATAAATGGGCGGTTTTTTTGAGAATTTTTCCCGAATCTGAAATGAACCATATAATCTTTCCTTTCAGAAACACAGAAATTGTTTTATTAGGAAACTGGTAAATATTAAAAGAGAGCTAGCATCTAAGCTGATTTCTTTTCCTTTTCCCACCCTTTTTTTTTTTTTTTTTTTTTTTTTTCTTCCTTGATGAGCTGCTTCTCCGCACGGGAGGGGTATGGGTTGGGGGAGGGTTCAGGAGGGGGGGGTGAAAAATTAAAAACTCCAAGTAATGTTAATAAGTAAGTTGAATGCGATATATCAATATGTAGATTAGCTAAAATATATCTGTATGCATAGCTAAATACAGTATTATAAGAATGAACTTGTGTATAATTTACGGATGATCCTATATGTTCAAAGCTGTTTATATTTGTTTTGTTTTTTTTACCTTTTCTTGGATTACAAATAAAAGTAATAAAAAAAAAAATGGTATTCTCTATCTGAATCATGAAAGAAAAATTTTGGGTTTAATGTCCCTTTAAGTTCGAAGGTGTTAATTAAAATTTGGATGATGGTATTGATTAAGTTGTATGAGAATGGAAATTCTGTCTACCAATTGGGAATTACTAAGGTAGATTTTTTTTATGGAATAGGAATATGTATTTGTGTGATTAAAATACTGTTACATATTAGTGGGAGAGGAATTGGGTTTGTGTTTTTTTTTCTCTCCCCCATCTATACCTTTATAGGAAGTTATCAAGCTATATATAAATGATAATCGGCACACTTAATATATTGTCCTGGAATGTTGGGGGAATTACATCACCGATAAAACGGAAGAATATAATTAAGCTTTTAGGGTCACATAAAGTAGATATAGCTCTGTTACAGGAGACGCACCTAACCGAAAAAGAAGCTCTCAAATTAAAGACAAAATGGGTGGGTGAGATAATCTCCTCAGACTTTGATAATAGGATGAATGTAGTTGTTATATTAATTAATAAATAACTGACCTATTGCATTAAAAACAAAATATTTGACCCATTAGGTAGATTTATGATTGTGCATATTGAAATAGATAAGATAATTTTTACATTATGTAATGTCTATGGACCAAATACGGTGGATGCAGGGTTCTGGGACACATTGGCTGTAAAACTTGTGGTCTTTAGAGATAAGAATCTGATAGTCGCTTGAGATTTTAATCTTACTTTCTCCGCGAATTTGGATAAATTGAAGAAAAAAATTCAGGAATAAAAGAGATAGGAAAGTATGTATTATACAAAAATGTTGCAATAAGACAGGGACAAGGGATATTTGGAGATTACAAAATCCAGATACTAAAGCATTTACATGTCTCTCCAAAACTCATCAAACATGTTCCCGTATAGATATGTTTTTAATAGGAGACATTATGACAGGGAAAAAGGTAAAGGCATCCATACATGATATAATTCTTTCTGATCATGCAATAATTTCATTGGAACTAGGAGTAAAAGCATATCAAAATTTACCATCCAAAGATTTATTTTTCCCAAAATATTTAGCACAAAATAGCTCATTCCAAAAATGGCTCAAGAGTAGATGGCAAGAATACGCCAATTTTAATTTCACATATCGGAATAAATGTGAGTTTTTCTGGGAAAGTGGTAAAGCGGTACTTCTGGGAGAAATTAAGGCATATCTGAGTAAAATAAAAAATAAAAATAAGCAGCAGAATGAACAAATTTCCAACGCAGTAAAAAATAGTTTCAATGCATATTTGGCGCATCCCAATAAAAACTATTGGGATAAATATGTAAATTTAAAATCTCAGAGAGACTTATTTTTAAAACAAAATATGGTAAAAGAAGAAGCACGCCTTAAAGCATTATATGGGGGCTTTAGAGGTAGGTCTGCCAAATTCTTGGCTCATATAACCAAAATTAGAACTAATAATAATATTGCCGCAATTAAACAGGGACTGGACAGATATACCACTAATAATGAGATTCAAAAGATATTCTTAGATTTTTTTTTTTAAATTGTATACAGCAGGTACAATTGATCAAGATACAAAAAGTAAATTTTGGGATAAAATAATATTACCTAGATTATCACAAGGGGTAGTTGAGAATATCAACGGGCCAATTACAGTAAAAGAAGTGGAAGATGTGATTAAAGTTCTTAAGTCTAATAAAGCTCCCGGTCCTGACAGATTGCCCTCCGAATTTTATAAAATTTTACTTGATCAAATTACTTCTATTTTACTTGATTTATATAATGGGTATTTCCAACGATCTAAGGACTGTTCGGCTGGATTTAGTGCGTCCAATATCTCCCTGATTCTTAAAAAAGACAAAGATCCCGAAAATCCTACTTCATATCGTCCAATATCTTTACTTAATACTGATTATAAGATTTTGACCACTATAATTGCTAATCGACTGAAACCACATTTAACAGATATTATACATGAAAATCAGTCAGGATTTATGCCGGGCAGAAATCCAGTTAGGAATATACGGAAGACAATGCTGATTATGGAATATATCAGGGACCAATTAAAAAATAGAAAATGGGGAGAGATGTTGGACGCAGCAATATTATCAGTTGATACTGAGAAAGCTTTCAATTTTTTGCATGTTTTTTTTTTTTTTTTCTTTTCAAAAGAGCTTTATTGAGAAAAGAACGAATATACAAAACATATCTTATAAAACCAAAGACAACAAAGAAATGTTCTTAAAACCGTGTTGTGTGGTCTATTATTATAAACCCTTTTTTTTTTCATTTTTCCCTTCTTCCTTTCTCTCTTTCTCTTCTCTTTCTGAGCCTCTTTTTACAAAGTTAGACAAACAATAAATGTAGTAGAAGAGTCCAATTATTTCGAGATTATATTAACAGTGCGAGAAAATGCATTAAGTTATGTCGACTGATATACTTTACTTCAGACATTAATCAGATGGAGGGGTATAGCAGGGAGGGAGGGAAGCAGTTAAAGGTGAAGGGGAAGAGAGGGGGAAAAAAAAAGGGGGGGGGAGGCATCTTGTGTGTAAGAAAGAGTTGTGCGCCTAATCACTTCTCCAGATTTGTTGAATATATTCGTGAAACTCTGCTTTCCCATCACGAACATATCTGTATCTCTCTAACTGTATAAGCCAATCTACCTGTTTCTTCCATTCTTCCACAGTAGGGACTTTGGTGGATTTCCAGTTTTTGGGGATCAACAATTTTGCACTATTTAGCATCAGTAGGAGCAAGTCTCGTTTACTTTTGTCAATTAATTTGGGTAATCCATGGAACAGTAATAGTTGGTGCTGCCCAGGAATGATTATACCCAGCTTGGCACTCATAGTGCCTATGACACCCTTCCAGAATTCATGTATCCTACTGCATCCCCACCAGATGTGTGATAGGGAGCCAACCTCCCCACACCCTCTCCAGCACTTGCCATCAGAATTTTTATATATCGTTTTAAGTTTCTGGGGAGTAAGATACCATCTAGATAAGTATTTATAGTTCATTTCTTGAACTTTCGCTGAAACAGAAGATTTTGCATTGATTGTAAAAATTTTATTCCACTCTTCATTGGATATTTGAGGGTCTAATTCCATATTCCATTTTATGGCATATGGTGGGGGGGAATTGTCGCCTTTGTTTAACAATAACCTGTAGGTCAGTGAGATTGTGTGTTTGGGCAGCTGATTTAATAGGCAAAGCTTTTCAAATGTTGTAATTTCTCTGAAGAAGTTAGTTTTTTGAGTATGGGTGTCAAGATAGTGTTTTAATTGGGCATATGTGAACCAATTTATATGTATATCAGTTTTATTCAGAGCTGAGAGGGGTTTTATTTTGTTACCTGTGGATATATGGTATATAGTTAGTGGTATATGGTATATAGTTAGTGGAAGACAGTTTGCTGTCTTCCAGGGGCTCATGTTAGGCATATTGTGGAGCGTATTGATAGATTGTTAGAGGGATGTGGGTCTGATCCTGCAGTCATGGTGCATATTGGTACTAATGAAGGAATCGGTGGGAGATGGAGAGTCCTAAAAAATGACTTCAGGGAGTTAGGTAGCAAGCTTAAAGCAAGGACCTCCAAAGTAATATTTTCTGAGATATTACCAGTGCCGTGTGCTAATTCAGTAAGGCAGAAGGAGTTAAGGTCTGTTAATTCATGGCTAAAGACATGGTGTAAAAATGAGGGGTTTGACTTTTTAGAACACTGGGCTGAATTTTCACTAGGGTACAATTTGTACAGTAAGGATGGATTGCACCTGAATGACATGGGTGCAGGTGTGTTGGGGGAAAGGTTGGTAGCACGTTTAGAGAACCTTTTAAACTAGGCAAAAGGGGGGAGGGTCAGTTAGAACAAAATAGAACAGAGAGATCAGTCTGTAAATATAACAATCCCTTAATATCTCAAGGAAGGGATGACTTAAGAAATGTCACATTAGAAAATATAGAGGAAAGCACACCGAGTAGCAGCAGAAAGCACATGAAAATTAAATGTATGACAACAAATGCAAGAAGCATGACAGGTAAAATGGGGGAGCTGACGCTCTTAGTTGCAGAAGAGGACTATGATGTTATCAGTATAACTGAAACTTGGTGGGATGATTCACATGATTGGGCAGTTAACTTAGAGGGGTATACATTATTTAGGAGGGACAGGAATAATAAAAGGGGTGGAGGAATCTGCATGTATATTAAACCTATCCTTAAACCTACAATAAGGGAAGATATTTATGATACAAGTGACAATGTAGAGACCCTGTGGGTTGAAATAAAGAGTGGGGGGAAAAATCCTAAAAAAATATTAATAGGAACATGCTACAAGCCTCCCAACATTAGTGACCCGGAGGAAACTCAACTACTTATCCAAATAGGTAAGGCTGCTAATAACAGTGCTGTAATTATGGGAGATTTTAACTACCCTGATATAAACTGGGCCAATGAAACTAGTAATTCAGCTAAGGGGGATAGATTTTTAAATGTTCTCAGGTATAACTTCTTGTCACAATTAATAGAGGAGCCAACTAGGAGTAAAGCTATATTGGATTTAGTGCTATCAAACAATACAGATATAATATCAAACATAGAAGTTAAAGAACATTTGGGTAACAGTGATCATAACATGGTCACATTTGAAATCTATTTTCAAATGCAGTGTTTTAAAGGCTTAACTAAGACTTTTAATTTCAAGAAAGCAAAATTCAACGATTTAAGGAAATCATTAAATAATATAAATTGGGACAATGTATTTTCTAATAAAAATACAGAGAATAAATGGATAATATTTAAAAATGTGTTAAATAAATATACATATCAACACATACCATATGGTTATAAAAGTAAAAATAAAAAAACAAAGCCGTTATGGCTAAATAAAAATGTGTTAAGAGAAATTAGGAAAAAACGTAGGGCATTTAAATTATTAAAAGAAAATAGTACAGACTCAGCATACAATATTTATAAGGAATGTAACAAAGCATGCAAAAAAGCAATCAAATTAGCCAAAATTGAAAATGAAAAATTAATTGCTAAGGATTCTAAGTCTAACCCTAAAAGGTTCTTTAAGTACATAAATAGCAAAAAATCTAAGAAGGATAATATAGGTACATTAAAATGCGGGGAGGGTAGCATGATAAATAATGACAGGGAGAAGGCTGAGGTACTAAACCAGTTTTTTTCTTCAGTATACACAAGAGAGGAACCATTGAATGATACTTTTGAACATAATAGAACATGCCAGTCCATACCACTAACTGGGTTTTGTTTAGAGGATATCAGGAAAAAACTGGAAAATATTAAGGTAAATAAAACTCCAGGCCCAGATGGAATACACCCAAGGGTGTTAAGGGAACTTAGCACTGTTATAGACAAACCTTTACTCTTAATTTTTCAAGACTCATTATCCTCAGGCATGGTACCCCAGGATTGGCGTAAAGCTGATGTGGTGTCACTCTTCAAAAAGGGAAGCAGGGATGATCCAGGAAGCTATAGACCAGTTAGTCTGACATCAATAGTGGGGAAGATATTTGAAGGGATTATAAGGGATTATATTGATGAGCATATTCGTGTAAACAAGATTATGAGTTCTAATCAGCATGGCTTTAGGAGAAATAGATCATGTCAAACTAATCTAATTAGATTCTACGAGGAAGTAAGTAAAAATATAGATAAAGGGGAATCAGTGGATGTGATATACTTAGATTTTGCAAAGGCATTTGATACAGTGCCACATGAGAGATTAATGCACAAAATTAAGGGACTGGGAATAGCTTAAAAAAGTTAGCTCATGGATAAATAACTGGATCAAAGATAGGGAGCAACGAGTAGTAGTAAATGGATCATACTCAGATTGGACAAAGGTAATCAGTGGCATCCCCCAGGGATCAGTACTGGGCCCTGTTCTTTTTAATATTTTTATAAATGACTTGGAGCAAGGATTAAATAGCGACATCTCTATTTTTGCAGATGATACTAAGTTAAGTAAGGTCATAAGGTCAGAGCAGGACGAACTGTCTTTACAAAGGGATTTGCTAAAATTAGAACTATGGGTAAGTGAATGGAAAATGAGATTTAATACGGAAAAATGCAAGGTTCTACATTTTGGAAGTAAAAATAAGCAGGCTGCGTATTTTTTAAATGGGACAAGACTTAGCCAAACACAGGAGGAAAGGGATTTGGGAGTAGTAATAGATAACAAGCTAAAAATGGGTGCACAATGCAGGGCAGCGGCTTCAAAGGCTAATAAGATACTAGCATGTATTAAAAGAGGCATTGATTCAAGGGAGGAAAGCATAATTCTGTCATTATATAAAGCCCTGGTAAGACCTCACCTTGAGTTTGGAGTGCAGTTCTGGGGACCAATTGCTAAAAAAGATATTGCAGAACTAGAAAAAGTTCAGAGAAGGGCCACAAAGCTAATAAGGCGATTGGAGAAATTAACCTATGAGGAGAGGCTAGCCAAACTGGGTCTGTTTTCTTTAGAAAAAAGGCGCTTGAGAGGTGACATGATTACTTTATATAAATATATTCAAGGCCCATATACAGAGATGGCAGAAGCTCTGTTTATTCCAAGAAAATTGTTTCTGACAAGAGGTCATAATTTAAGGTTGGAGGAAAGGAGATTTAATCTCCTGCAACGGAAACGTTTTTTCACTGTGAGAGCAATAAAATTGTGGAACTCATTACCAAAGGAGGTAGTGAATGCCAATACCATAGATACATTTAAAAATAGTCTGGATAAGTTTCTGTATACAAACAAAATTCATGGATATGATTGCTAGTATTAAATGGGTCACATTTTAATGGGGTTATTTAAGCTTAACTGGAGCTTTTTGTAAGTATTTTAGATTTGTATAGGTTGAACTCGATGGACTTCAGTCTTTTTTCAACCTTATGTTATGTTTCTTTGGTGCGGGGGGTTGACGTTGTGAGCTGGTTAGCAGTGTTGGTAATTCTGTATTACCTATGAAGGGTGTTAGCGGTGAGTATTCTGAAGAGATATGTGGGTAAATGGCTAAAATCCTATGCCACTGATGGTAAAATTCTGTTAAAATTGGATAGTTTTTTATTATAGCGGGTCTAGCTTTTGGAGGTAGCCAGCTCAATGTACCTATATTGTCTACTTGTAGTATATCTCTGGTTATCTGTATCAATAATTTATTTGGTGAATTCACACACCATTCAGCCTGTTGCTGCAAAGTGATGGCTTTTTTGTATAGGTCTATGTTTGGGAGGCCTAGGCCCCCTCTTTCCCTGGGTAGGTGTAGAGTATTTCTACTTACTCTGGGTCTGATATCTCCCCATATATATTTATGTTTGGATCTTTTTAATAAATGCGGGGTGCAGGGTGATTGGTAACGTTTGTAAGTAGTACAATATCCTCGGGAGTATGTTCATTTTTATCACTCCTATGCGACCCAACCAGGAGATATTTTTTGTTTTCCATGAGGACAGGTCCATGACAATAGTGTCTAGTAAAGGCAAAAAATTTGCCTCAAACAGGCTATGTGGGGATGGTGTTAAAAATATGCCTAGGTATTTTAATTTCTGCTGCTGTACTTTTAAGGGGCAGTCTTTTAGAATAAGGGATAACTCTGAGTCTGGTACTGAAATATTTAATAATTCTGACTTAGTCAGATTTAGTTGAAAGTTGGAAACCTTTTTATATTCTTCAAATTCTTTGAGAGTGTGTGGTACTGAAACTGCAGGGGAGGAAAGAGTTAAAAGAATATCATCTGCGTACATTGCAAGTTTATGTTCCTTTTCGGCTATGGTTATGCCCGAGATAAGGGGGTTGTGCCTGATTTTCTGGGCCAGTACCTCTACAGATAGAGCAAATAGCAAGGGTGATAAGGGGCACCCCTGCCTAGTCCCGTTGCTAATTTGGAATGTTTCTGAGAGTATCCCATTAACCTTAACTTGTGCTGATGGCCCTGTGTATAAAGAGAAAATGTTATGCATAAATTTGTTGCCGAATTGCATGTGAGATAGAGTGGCCCTGAGAAAATCCCAGTCCACTCTATCAAATGCTTTTTCCGCATCTGTTGATATTAGGAGCATTGGCGTTCGGTTAGCATTTGCGTGCGAGATGAGTTGAACTACTTTTATCGTGTTATCCCGAGCCTCACGCCCCGGGACAAAGCCTACTTGATCAGGTGAGATTAATTTAGGGAGAATGTTATTTAAGCGTTTGGCCAAAATTTTTGCAAAGATTTTTACATCAACATTTAAAAGCGATATTGGCCTAAAATGTTCTATTTTGTTTGGCTTTTTCCCAGGTTTGGGCAAAACTGTGATGTAAGCTGTGAGCATAGAAGGAGGGAGGCCATCGTTATTTTCCAGAGAGTTGAACAATTTAGCCAGTTGGGGAGCTATAATATGAGGATATTGTTTGTAATATTTAACGCTGAAGCCGTCCGGTCCTGGACTTTTGCCCCCCAGCATGTCTTTGATAGCTATAGTTATTTCTTTTGACGAGAAGGGTTCCTCCAATATGGAGACTTCCTCTTGTGACAGAATTGGCAAGTGGGCATCTTGTATGTACTCCTGTATATTATTATGCTCTTGGGCAGTAGGGGGATTTGTTTTATTTATATTATACAGTGTACTATAGTATGAACGGAAAACTTTAGCTATTGCAGGAGAGGAGTTCTGCAATTTGCCCTTGGCATCGCTTATGTTGTGTATGTGAGATTTAAATTGCTTACCTTTCAAAGCCCTAGCCAAAAGCTTCCCTGTTTTATCGCTATGTTCATAATATAATTGTTTCATGCGTAAAGCATTTCTAAGATGTTCTTCCCTAAGAAGAGTTTTAACCTCCTCCCTGGCCTTTTGTAATTGTATTAAGGTATCAGGTTGAGTGGGATCTTTTTTATGTGCTACTTCTAACATTTTGATACGAAGAAGGAGGTTGTTATACCTTAGTCTGTGTTGTTTAAGTAGTTTCGCTCTTTGCTGTATAAGTACCCCCCTGATAACGCACTTATGTGCCTCCCATATAGTCAAGTTATTAATGTCAGGGGAAGAATTTAAAGTAAAGTACTCCTCCAAAGCCTTCTCCACGTCTATTTTCACTAACGGGTTATCTAAGATATGGTCGTCTAATCTCCACAAAAAAGGTCTATCTGGTGCAGTGTCCCATGTGAATGTGCATTGGATTGGGGCATGATCTGACCAGGTAATTTGATGTATGTCTGCAGACCGCAACAAAGCCAAATTAATTTGGTCAACCAAGAAATAATCTATGCGGGAGTATGTCTGATGAGGATGCGAATAAAAAGTGAAGTCCTGGGTTGTAGGGTGTAAAATTCTCCACGTATCATGAATAGCCAAATCAGTCAAGTGTTTGTTAACTAGTTTAATTATTTTTTTTGAGACTGCTGTTTTACCTCTAGAAGTATCCAGAATTGGATCCGACGGGATATTCAGATCCCCACCTAGGATCAGGGCTCCTTTCCTGATGTCTAGGATTTTGTTAGAAATATGTTTAATGAAGGTGTGTTGCTGCGTATTGGGGGAATAAACGTTGACCAAAGTTGTTAGCTTCCCTTGCAATGTGCCTACAAGAATGATGTATCTGCCCTCAGGGTCTTTCTCTTCATGTATAGTTTGGAAAGGAATGGAGTGCTTGAACACTATGCCAACTCCGTTTTTTTTGTTTGGCCCTGACGCAAAAAAACCTAGAGGGTACATGTGATTGGACCATCGTGGTTCATGACCCTTTTTAAAGTGAGTCTCCTGTAAGAAGGCTATATCACTTTTCAGTTTGGCAAGAGCGCTTCTCTGGGATGTTAAGACCCTTGATATTAAGGGAGGTGAAAGTCAGGTGTTGTTTAATGGATGCCATTCTAAAATGGGGAGGAAAGAAATTAAAAAAAAAATTACAAAGGGGGAGAGTGGGGAAGAAGAGGAGTGGAAGAGGGAGGTGAGGGAAGTGGAGATGGGGAGGGGTGTAAAGTTCAGAGCTAAAAGATGCTTATTATCAATGTATATAATGAGGCGGGGGGAATAGCAAAAGTTACTATCCACTTATTTTATGTCTTGTATTTAGAAGATGTGTTATGTGGGTCAAGGAAAAGGGGGGAAAATTACAAAATAACTGATGGAGACTGCAATTAATCTGCTTATCCAGGGTGAATTATAGATCTGTAGTAAACTACAAAAAGGTGGGATGTAGGAATCGAGGGTTGTATCCTCATTTGCGTTCCGTTTGCTAAATTATGGACTAGGTCCAAGTGTAAGGTATTGAAATCTGTAGGTGAGATTATCATTTATTTAAAACAGGAGATATAAAATGTAAGGTTCAAAACAAACTTGGTCCCAGGGTTTAATCCAAATCTAACACAAAGATGAAGTACATACTATGGACTAAGTAGCTTTAATAAGTGACAAACTGTAACAAATCACTACATTTTTTGCAATAAACTTTACCAACAACATGTATATATATATACACATACGCATATACACACATACATACATATATATAACAACTCTATAAAAGAATTATATGAAAATAGAATATAACAATAAGGTTTAAACATTAACACTTTCTCTAGTAGGGCGAACCCTTATATATTTACGTGTTCCAGAAGTGTGGGTCAGAGCAAGTCCAAAGAATTTGCTGGGGGCTAAATAGTAAGTCACTCAGCTTCTTCCGATGCGGGTACAATGGTATTGCCTGTTGCAATGTGATGCTGACTGTTGTTTTGAGGAGGGGTGATCAGGGGGATATTCAGGATCTTGCAGAATTCTGGTAGGTCTTTTTCACACTTGAATGTAGTTGATTTTCCTTCTTTGGTTGCTGTGATGCTGACCGGAAACCCCCAGCGGTATAGTATTTCTGCTGCTGTACTTTTAAGGGGCAGTCTTTTAGAATAAGGGATAACTCTGAGTCTGGTACTGAAATATTTAATAATTCTGACTTAGTCAGATTTAGTTGAAAGTTGGAAACCTTTTTATATTCTTCAAATTCTTTGAGAGTGTGTGGTACTGAAACTGCAGGGGAGGAAAGAGTTAAAAGAATATCATCTGCGTACATTGCAAGTTTATGTTCCTTTTTGGCTATGGTTATGCCCGAGATAAGGGGGTTGTGCCTGATTTTCTGGGCCAGTACCTCTACAGATAGAGCAAATAGCAAGGGTGATAAGGGGCACCCCTGCCTAGTCCCGTTGCTAATTTGGAATGTTTCTGAGAGTATCCCATTAACCTTAACTTGTGCTGATGGCCCTGTGTATAAAGAGAAAATGTTATGCATAAATTTGTTGCCGAATTGCATGTGAGATAGAGTGGCCCTGAGAAAATCCCAGTCCACTCTATCAAATGCTTTTTCCGCATCTGTTGATATTAGGAGCATTGGCGTTCGGTTAGCATTTGCGTGCGAGATGAGTTGAACTACTTTTATCGTGTTATCCCGAGCCTCACGCCCCGGGACAAAGCCTACTTGATCAGGTGAGATTAATTTAGGGAGAATGTTATTTAAGCGTTTGGCCAAAATTTTTGCAAAGATTTTTACATCAACATTTAAAAGCGATATTGGCCTAAAATGTTCTGGTTTGTTTGGCTTTTTCCCAGGTTTGGGCAAAAGTGTGATGTAAGCTGTGAGCATAGAAGGAGGGAGGCCATCGTTATTTTCCAGAGAGTTGAACAATTTAGCCAGTTGGGGAGCTATAATATGAGGATATTGTTTGTAATATTTAACGCTGAAGCCGTCCGGTCCTGGACTTTTGCCCCCCAGCATGTCTTTGATAGCTATAGTTATTTCTTTTGACGAGAAGGGTTCCTCCAATATGGAGACTTCCTCTTGTGACAGAATTGGCAAGTGGGCATCTTGTATGTACTCCTGTATATTATTATGCTCTTGGGCAGTAGGGGGATTTGTTTTATTTATATTATACAGTGTACTATAGTATGAACGGAAAACTTTAGCTATTGCAGGAGAGGAGTTCTGCAATTTGCCCTTGGCATCGCTTATGTTGTGTATGTGAGATTTAAATTGCTTACGTTTCAAAGCCCTAGCCAAAAGCTTCCCTGTTTTATCGCTATGTTCATAATATAATTGTTTCATGCGTAAAGCATTTCTAAGATGTTCTTCCCTAAGAAGAGTTTTAACCTCCTCCCTGGCCTGTTGTAATTGTATTAAGGTATCAGGTTGAGTGGGATCTTTTTTATGCGCTACTTCTAACATTTTGATACGAAGAAGGAGGTTGTTATACCTTAGTCTGTGTTGTTTAAGTAGTTTCGCTCTTTGCTGTATAAGTACCCCCCTGATAACGCACTTATGTGCCTCCCATATAGTCAAGTTATTAATGTCAGGGGAAGAATTTAAAGTAAAGTACTCCTCCAAAGCCTTCTCCACGTCTATTTTCACTAACGGGTTATCTAAGATATGGTCGTCTAATCTCCACAAAAAAGGTCTATCTGGTGCAGTGTCCCATGTGAATGTGCATTGGATTGGGGCATGATCTGACCAGGTAATTTGATGTATGTCTGCAGACCGCAACAAAGCCAAATTAATTTGGTCAACCAAGAAATAATCTATGCGGGAGTATGTCTGATGAGGATGCGAATAAAAAGTGAAGTCCTGGGTTGTAGGGTGTAAAATTCTCCAAGTATCATGAATAGCCAAATCAGTCAAGTGTTTGTTAACTAGTTTAATTATTTTTTTTGAGACTGCTGTTTTACCTCTAGAAGTATCCAGAATTGGATCCGACGGGATATTCAGATCCCCACCTAGGATCAGGGCTCCTTTCCTGATGTCTAGGATTTTGTTAGAAATATGTTTAATGAAGGTGTGTTGCTGCGTATTGGGGGAATAAACGTTGACCAAAGTTGTTAGCTTCCCTTGCAATGTGCCTACAAGAATGATGTATCTGCCCTCAGGGTCTTTCTCTTCATGTATAGTTTGGAAAGGAATGGAGTGCTTGAACACTATGCCAACTCAGTTTTTTTTGTTTGGCCCTGACGCAAAAAAACCTAGAGGGTACATGTGATTGGACCATCGTGGTTCATGACCCTTTTTAAAGTGAGTCTCCTGCAAGAAGGCTATATCACTTTTCAGTTTGGCAAGAGCGCTTCTCTGGGATGTTAAGACCCTTGATATTAAGGGAGGTGAAAGTCAGGTGTTGTTTAATGGATGCCATTCTAAAATGGGGAGGAAAGAAATTAAAAAAAAAATTACAAAGGGGGAGAGTGGGGAAGAAGAGGAGTGGAAGAGGGAGGTGAGGGAAGTGGAGATGGGGAGGGGTGTAAAGTTCAGAGCTAAAAGATGCTTATTATCAATGTATATAATGAGGCGGGGGGAATAGCAAAAGTTACTATCCACTTATTTTATGTCTTGTATTTAGAAGATGTGTTATGTGGGTCAAGGAAAAGGGGGGAAAATTACAAAATAACTGATGGAGACTGCAATTAATCTGCTTATCCAGGGTGAATTATAGGTCTGTAGTAAACTACAAAAAGGTGGGATGTAGGAATCGAGGGTTGTATCCTCATTTGCGTTCCGTTTGCTAAATTATGGACTAGGTCCAAGTGTAAGGTATTGAAATCTGTAGGTGAGATTATCATTTATTTAAAACAGGAGATATAAAATGTAAGGTTCAAAACAAACTTGGTCCCAGGGTTTAATCCAAATCTAACACAAAGATGAAGTACATACTATGGACTAAGTAGCTTTAATAAGTGACAAACTGTAACAAATCACTACATTTTTTGCAATAAACTTTACCAACAACATGTATATATATATACACATACGCATATACACACATACATACATATATATAACAACTCTATAAAAGAATTATATGAAAATAGAATATAACAATAAGGTTTAAACATTAACACTTTCTCTAGTAGGGCGAACCCTTATATATTTACGTGTTCCAGAAGTGTGGGTCAGAGCAAGTCCAAAGAATTTGCTGGGGGCTAAATAGTAAGTCACTCAGCTTCTTCCGATGCGGGTACAATGGTATTGCCTGTTGCAATGTGATGCTGACTGTTGTTTTGAGGAGGGGTGATCAGGGGGATATTCAGGATCTTGCAGAATTCTGGTAGGTCTTTTTCACACTTGAATGTAGTTGATTTTCCTTCTTTGGTTGCTGTGATGCTGACCGGAAACCCCCAGCGGTATAGTATTTTCTCTGACTGTAGAACAGAGGTAATAAACCTGAGGTCTCTCCTCTTTTGCAAAGTGGCGGGGCTCAAGTCTGAGAAAAATTGTAAGGGAATGCCTGCGTGTGTTATCTGTTGTTTTGCTCTGGAGCACTTCAATATTTCCTCTTTGTCTTGGAAGTTCAGTAGTTTAATAATCACATCTCGAGGAGGTGCTTTTGGTGGTGGGCGTGGTTTTAATGCTCTGTGAGCTCTCTCCATGATTATATCTTTAGATGATGGAGTCCCCTTCACAGTGCGGAACAGATCCTGTAGGTAGCCAGGTAGAGCATTAGGTGATACTGATTCGGGGATGCCCCTGATACGGATATTGTTACGCCTGTTCCGATTATCAAGGTCTTCAACCTTCTCCATAAGGTAGTACAGGCTATCATCATGGTCTTGTAGAGTGTGGGTTACTTTTTGTACAGATCCCTCCAGTGCCTTCTGCCTGACCTCCACATGCTGTACCTGTTGGGTTACATATGAAATGTCTCTTTTTAAATCTCTGCAGAGCTGGCGAACTTCCGCCAACACTGACTGTATATCATCTTTTGACGCAAGTTGCCTGAGATCTGCTTTAGTGGCATTTTCATTTTCCATGGTTAGGGCTTCTTGCACTTGGGCTGAGATATGCTGAGTATTCGGTGTTTCTGGGTCATCTGCAGTCCCTGCAAAGGCCTCTGGCAGTTTTAAGTATTGGGTTAATGTGGACGATTTGGGAGGTTTATCTATTTTCGTGTTTCTTCTAAGAGACATATCTGCTTTTCAATTTAAAAGAAATGGGCAGCAAGTGGAAGGGTCTTTAGGTAGATTTGAATGCACACTGATCTCCTACTTATGCAGGCAACGTGACTGTTGTAGTGATCTGTGGTGGTAATATGTAACTTAAGTAAATTTCCCAGTACAGTCCCCTGTAACTCATGAACAGAGAGTTTGAAAGTAGATCGTTTTATATATTTATTTTTATTATTATTTTAAAAATTTTCTTTGTTGTTTTTTCCTTTACTTGTGCTCCTTACCGCTGGAAACACTGTTTTATGCTGAGCAAATACAAGCAGTTACCCTTTATACTGTTGTGTGAAGGGAGAGACGTCTATTTGTGGGTAGATGTTGTTAATCCTGCTGCTGTCTGAGAGTGCTGTCTACTCTCCTGATGTTGGTGAGGTATGACTCCTGCTGCCTAGGTAAGCTGCGCTAAGGGGCAAATAAAAAACCCGATCTCCAGATCTCTAAATCCAATCTGCCTCTGTGAGCTCCTACCGCAGCGTTAGTAGCAGGAAACCCCCACAGCAGCCGTGTACTGAAGGCGATCTGGGCGTAATGGCGGAGGCCTATCCAGCAGACACGGCTCCGTATGCGTCTCTCTTACCTGGACCTCTTCAGTAGCTAAGTGCCGCAGGCAGGGTAGAGTTGCTGGGAGAGCTAGTGTACTTCTTATCTCGCAATGTCGTGATATTCAGACTGCCGGTGTTTAACAGATTGCGCTCCTTTCGCGCCCTTTCTCCTTTTCTTCTCTCTCTCCCAGCTCAATGTAATATACCTTGCACACAAATTTTTAAAACAATAGACAATCGTATCCTGTCACTGCCTAGAAAGACATTTTTCTCCTTAGAGCTGTGGTCACCAATTTTTATCTTCGGAACGTTTCTGAGGCTTAAGAGCTAGTCTAGTGTGCGGCCATTATCCAGTACGGCCAAGCTCCGCCCTCCGAAAGCTTTCAATTTTATTAGCTTTATTTTATTATTGTCTTTTAGACCAAATAAATTTGGTCTAAAAGTCAATATTACAAACATAATGAGAATATTATACAAAAACCCAATATCTGCAGTTATTGTAAATGGCTCTACGTCGAAAAGTTTTAATTTACAGAGATGTACATGCCAAGGATGCCCGTTATCCCAGATACTTTTCAATTTATCAATAGAGCCCTTTGCAATTCTATTGAGAAATTGTTTACCAGGTATCCAAATAGGTGAGCAAAAGATGGTACTTTCTCTGTACGCCGATGACCTCTTGATCTATTTGAGCGATATAGAAAGGACCTTCCCATTATTATTACAAGAAATACAACAATTTGGTGATGTATCAGGATATACTATACATTTTGGGAAATCTGAATTGCTTTGGTTAAATAAATTCTCAGATTTTAAACTACAACTTCCCTTTAAAGAAACATGCCAGATTAAATATCTGGGAATTATAATGTCTAAAAATCTACATGAATATTACCAGTTAAATTATCCAAAAATATTTGCAGAATGTGAAAAGAAATTGTCAGACTGGGCTAATTTACCAATTTCTCTGATGTCCCGAATAATGCTTATTAAAACTATACTTTTTCCTAAGATACTATATTTACTTCAAAACATTCCCTTGCTGCTCACTAAAACCGATATAGCGTTTTTTAGGAAAATTAGTTCTAGATTTATCTGGAATAGGAAAAGACCTAGAATTGCATTGGAGAAATTGTAACGTGATGAGTTAGCCGCTGGTCTGGCCTTTCCAGATATTGAAATTTATAACTTAGCGACTCTAGTCAAATATGCGCTAGATTGGATAACATCCCAAGATCATGTAACATTCTATCAAATAGAAACTAAGCGTATTGCTCCATTAAATTTGGAAACTTTGTTACATACACAGATAAATAAAATTCCAAAGCGAATTGCTAATATGATAATATTTAAAAACATAATTAAGGCCTGGCATTTAATGTGTCTCAGACATTCAAAGGTTTCATTTTTTTTTTTAGTTAAATATACAGAAAAATCTAAGGAAAATTAATTAATTAATACGATTATTTTTATTACTAGAAATTTGATTTTTATAGGTTGGAAATCAAATAAAGCTCCTAAATTTGTGGCATGTAAAAACGATTTAATAACACAATGTGTGTCGGAACAGTATTCTCTATTGGATCTTTCTACTTTTCAATTAGGAAGCTTCTTTAATAAATGGCAAACCCTGATTTTCTCATTGCCTGAGAACTTGCAGATTCAATTGATTTTCCCACTCAGGAACACTGAATATGTTATAAGTAATGTAATAGCTGGTCAATTGCCACAAAGTTTGGCTGGAATTTAGATGGTGCATATTAGGAACGAAAGTGAAGATATTCCCCCTCCCTTTTTTTTTTCTTCAACTCTCTCCCACGATATGATTTATATGTTATATATAAAAGGTATCAATGAAGTTATATAGAAGGTATATCTAGCCCTGAACTTATTTTTTTGATTTACGAACAGAATACACCATAATAGGATTTCTTTTGTATTTACTATGACAAGCATAGTTTAATGGCTATTAGGACCCCACAGATATAGATGATCTTTATTTAAGATTATAAGATTATAATAATTAGGTGGTCTTATCGTATTTTGTTATACAAATATCATTGTATGTATCAAAATGCTGTTGATTTGATTATTTGCATGTCTTTTTTTTTTCTCTCTTTGATTGTTTGTTGTATTCTGTCTAAAATTAATAAAAAGAAAATTAAAACAACAAAAAAAAAACAAAGTATTTTGTTATTTAAATAAATCTGTGCTGAGACAGAACATGACAGGGTACACTTCCCCTTTAAGTGAAAAATGATTTTCAGCAGCAACAGAAAATATATAAACAAAAAGGCCTACTCCTTTTAGTAGACTGACTAACAGTAGTTTCCCTTACTATCGCTGGTCCAGCTACTCTGGCTCCAGTGAAAAACAAACAGATATTCACAGTGGTTTACAAAAAATAAAGTTTTTTTACTAGACAAGTCTCCATGTGATACTGAGACCTCTTCCTGCTTTACCAGAGCTATTATATTGCCCTGGGCCTGATTAGCTAATAGAAAAACATTAACCCCTTAACAACTGGGATAGATTGCTCTTTGTAACCTCTGACTGATATACACATGGTCTTGTACCCTGTCACTATATATATATAATTTTCTTCTGTGTGAAGAGAAATGCTGTTTCAGCTATTTCTTAATACACCTTTGACTATAGGCTTAGTGCTTAATCTAAAAGCCAGAGCAGGGTTTTGTAGCGTGCCCCATTGAAGTCTATGGGAAGAGAGATTTAGCGAGGCCATACTATCCAACCTCCAGAGCAATAGTTTTTAACTTTAGATCCTCTGACCCTCAACAAAAAGTATATCTAGTATACTTAGAAATCTCTAAAATTCATATATTTCAATAAACCGTTGAATGATACTGTATGTTTGGGAATTTGCACCATTTTCAAAGACTGGTCACTTGAGTTAAGATACACAGGGCTTTATTACAAATAAAGCACACAATTATTAGTGCTATTAAGTGCAAGCACAGCTCAAATCAATAGCACTCTTATTCTGAGGGCCACAGGATCTTAAGGTCTCTGAGGTCTCTAGATTATTAAAGAATTTACCTGGTGGAATGATCTAAAGCTACTTTTTACCCTGAAAAAAGGGTGTCTCGCTTCCCCATTTTCATATGGGGAAGAGATGCATACATTACAAAAGTGTACAAGAAAATTCCTTTTTTAAAAAATCTTACAAAATTAATAATTGAATCATTAACATAAAAATAAGAAGGAAGCAATTGTATTGTTAAGGTGCATCAAAAATTGTAACAAAATTCTAACCAAAAATCGTATTTTATAAAGAATGTAAAATTTATATGAAAATTATTCAGGAATAAATTGTATTAAATATGCACAAAAGTTGTAATTTAAGTACACTGGTTGTGCAAAAAAACTTATAGAAATTTGTACTTATAAGTACAAAATACAAAGTGTAATTGTTGTTTTTTTGCAAAATGGGCTGAACATGGGTGTTCATTACAGAATTAAGCAGGCATTAGAGAAACAATTTCATATATGCATATGAGATTGTTTCTCTAATGCCTGCTTAATTCTGTAAAGATTTTTTGCACTATAGTTCTCAGTTTTTTCTTGCAAACTAAAAGGTGGTGAGCTTTTTACAAAACACTCAAAATACTTTTAACTCTAATAGAAATACATATGCATAAGGAAATATAGGCGATTGTAAGATGCTATAGAAGAAGGCAGCGTAATGTGATTTATATTGGCTGCAGGTTTTCATTTTTAAAGTGCCCCCTGCTCCCTCCTAACTTCGCTCCATGGTGAAGTGTCCCTTTCCAGCGAGCTCCATTACTTTCAATAGGAGACATCTCTCCACTCACAGGGACTGTCCCAGGGAATTAAAGTAGTTTTGCTTAATTAAGCTTTACCCTTAATAATATATTTCAAACTTGTAGTATAAAGATACATTTAGATTAGATCAATAATTGATAAAAATGTAATCTAATTTTTATTAATCTATTCTAAGATATTTTACATGAAAAGTTTGACTTATAGTATAAAACTAAACAGTAGATGTATTCCTGCCTAAGTGGCAAGATTTATATTAATAATAATTGAGAAATTATTTATGTGCATGTAATCAACAAAAATAAGACACATTTTCTTTTTTAACAATTTAGGTTTTCACATATCTAAAATTTTGTTGGAAGAAAAGGCATTGCTAAGTGTCACTTAATATTTCAGTTGTAGCTGCCTTTATTATTCAATAAATATGCATAGCTAGTACTTAAAACATGTATGTGTTGTATAAGCAATAACATAATTCACTTCTATTTAAAGGTTATTCAGGCTTTGTTTTAAATAAAAATTAATAATTAATCATTGTTTCTACAATCCAGGGCTTCCAGCCATCATTAATCTCTATATCATAAATTATTCTGAATAAATCATTACAAACATCTGTAATTAATGTCTTTCTGTCTATTTCTCCATGTGTCCACTCCCATGCAGTTGTGCTTGAAAAAAAGCCAGTCTTTGAAGGTCACCTACTATGTGCTCACATCTGCACACAATCATAATTTTATTTTACAGTAAGTTGTCATTAATACATTTTCTTGTACCGATTAGAGGCTAAAAAGTGCAACACAAAACCATTAGAGCTGTTGTGAGTTAATATTGCTTGAGTTAAATCAAAAGGGCAAAATATGTTTGCACTCATATTTTAAGTAAAAGTTATATTTTATTGCTTGAGTAATATTATGTGTGAATATCTGAATGTCATCTGTGTGCTAAAAAAAAATAACTCATGTTGGATATCACTCAAAACCACAGAAATCACCCGATTATGAAAATATATATAGGGACAGTTAAGTCACATCAAATCTTCAAATCTGAAGCTTTAAATCAGAGTCCTGAGGGTCTCTAGTCCTTTTTGATGCTCACAACATAAGTAGGGGATTGTGTTTCAAACAATGAGTCTTGGGGGTTATATAGGACTTAAAGGAAAACTAAACCCAAATATTTTCTGTCATGATTTAAATAGAGCATGCAATTTTAAGCAACTTTCTAATTTACTCCTATTATCAATTTTTCTTCGTTCTCTTGTTATCTTTATTTAAAAATCAAGAAGGTGATGCATAGGAGCCAGCCCATTTTTGGTTGAGAACCTGGGTTATGCTTGCTTAGTGGTGGGTAAATGTAAGCATGGTGCTGAACCTAAAATGGGCTGGCTGCTAAGATTTACATTCCTGCTTTTAAAATAAAGATAGCAAGAGAACGAAAAAAAATGGATAATAGGAGTAAAAAAGAAAGTTGATTAAAATTTCATTCTCTATCTGAATCATGAAAGAAAAAAATTGGGTTCAGTGTCCCTTTAAGGGAGCTGATATTAAACACTTACCAACTTCATCCAGCTCTCTTAAGCCCTCAGGGTTTCAAGGGCCTGGTGATATCACCATGTATGAGTGGATTCCACAGCAATACTTGGCCAGGGATGTGGTTGCTATCCACAATAAAAGCTTTGAGGCCTACTTATTAAGCCATCAACTATGCTGCATTCGACGGCATCAATACGCTCGCCTGACATCGCCTAACATCGCGGCCGCAGACCTGAATACGCTCTCCATATTTATATAAAAAGCTGTCAAAAAGCCGCGCACAAAGTACGGGGCAATGAGCAGTGGACTGTTGTTAACTAAACAGTCATCGATCTCGCTTCTATTCGGCTTATTCACAGTTTTATTTATACCCTGTCACTAAACACCGCCAGTATACTAAACTGTTAAACCCCTATCCCACCACTCCAGGACCCCGCCACAACTAAATAAAGTTATTAACCCCTATCCTGCCGTTCCTGGACCCCGCCGCAACTAAATAAAGTCATTAACCCCTATCCCGCTGCTCCCGAAGCCCACCGCAACTTTAATAAAGTTATTAACCCCTATCCCGCCACTCCCGGAACCCACCACAACTAACAAAAGTTATTAACCCCTAAACCTCTGGCCTCCCACATCACTACCACTTACTAAACCTATTAACCCATAAACCGCCAGTCCCCCACATTGCTGCCCAAGCCCTAATCTAAAACTAAAACCCACCCAATAAACACTAACCCCTGAATATCCACTTACAGTTTTGAAGATCCAACATCCATCCTCAAAGAAGCCGGGAGAAGTCCTCATCGAAGCCGGCAGAAATCTTCATCCAAGCGGTCGAAGTCTTCATCCAAGCCCGCAGAAATCTTCACCCAGACGGCATCTTCTATCTTCATCCATCCGGCGCAGAGCGGCTCCATCTTCAAGACATCCGACGAGGAGCATCCTCTTCGTTCAACGTCTTCTTGAACAATGAATGTTCCTTTAAATGACATCATTCAAGATGGTGTCCCTTAGATTCCGATTGGCTGATAGAATTCTATCAGCCAATCAGAATTAAGGTTGAAAAAATCCTATTGGCTGTTGCAATCAGCCATTAGGATTGAGCTTTCATCAGCTTGCACTTATTAAAAATTGCATTTAAATTCCAGTTATTTCTAAATACAAAAGTTAAAAACATACCAAATTACAATTTTCAAGACATTGATTGAAAACTTTTATTAAGAAAAATGTTTAAAAAAAAGAAATATTTCTATCACTTTAGTCACTAATACGCTGTGAGAGATTATAAAGTTTCCACTCAACCTATATCCCTTCCTTTGCCTTTCCCACCTCTTCCTGCTTCTCCCAGCCTACCTACTATGATGATCAGTTTTTCTTACCTTAGCCCTCCTTTAATCCACCCCCCCCTTTAAATATCTCTATTTTGAGCGCATTTGGGCTCACGGTAATAACTAGCTACTTGTAATGGTTGGTTAATTATCGCGCCCACAAATGGGCACAGTTTCCTGTTTGCGGCTGCGTGATAATTTAGCGCTCCACTTGTAATCTGGCCCTAAACCTACCACTAGATTAAGCCTAAACTCCGAATTAGTATGATCATGAGTTAAAGTATGCACTCAAAATTTGTTTACTGTGGTGATTAGGGGTTAACCTTCAGTTTGAGACAAGTTTAAGCAGATTTAATATGTTCTTGTACAATAATGAAAGCACAAGTCGCATTCAGGAGTTATAAACTTTAGGTACTGAATAAGTATTGGAGAATTCATATCCAAGAGATTAATTAAGATAAACCAGGCATAGTTAGAGAGAAGATAGTTTCAGCTCATATGGCAAAGCAAATAAGTATGGTTTACTTAGTGAACAGCCCTTCACTTTGTCACTGAGGGGGATAATCCTCAATGTCATATGTGCATCACTTAAAACAGTCTAAACATTTGGCA
The DNA here is from genome assembly GCF_027579735.1 of Bombina bombina. Lineage (NCBI taxonomy): Eukaryota > Metazoa > Chordata > Amphibia > Anura > Bombinatoridae > Bombina > Bombina bombina. Next base: position 853,760,568 of record NC_069500.1, on the reverse strand, counting down.
TCTTACTTGATGTTCAGTTTATAAAGTGCTTGTTTTCAGTGAAAATTACACTGAGTGACCATTTATTTTAAGTTGTTTTAGGCAATAAAGAAAGCCAAAATGTTCTACTGGTTACCCACCGGGTTTCTGTATTGAGTGCTACACTCATAGCTATAGTGACCATGTAAAATATGAATATTACTTCTGCTATCAGAGGAAATTAATCTCTTAAGTAGAGTATTATACTATGTAAGTAGACAATTCTTAAGTTTGGTGAATTATTGAACGTTTTTTTTTTTTTTAATATACATTTTTATTGAGGTTGTGAGAAAAAGAGTCATCCAAAGACAATAATAACAAAGTAATAAGACATATGAGACATTTTTTTAACTAACCATTTAATTAATAATAGATTAATAAGGGCCAGATTAAAAGTGGCACAGTATTTAGCATTTTTGCTAGCACAAACTTTGCAAGAAGTAAACTTTTAACACACGTGGGTTAGTATGCTTATTACAAGTTGAAAGCAAAATATTTGCATGCAAGGAAAAGCTAATGCTATTTTTTTCCTTACATTTATATATATATATACCTTTACCCCTTTGTATGCAAATGTATATGTCAATGCATTCGAGAATGACTATATCTGGAAAAATAATCCATACATTAGGAATATATTATCGTATGCTAGGTACATAGATGACATTATTATTTTGTGGAAAGGAGGTCTTGAAGATTTAGAAAAATGTATGAACCACATCAATAGTAATGATTTCAACCTATCTTTTACAAAATCCTGTTCAAGAGAGCAGATTTAATTTTTAGATCTAATATTATTCAAAGATAATTTTGGAAAAGTAGCAGTTAAAAATTATCGAAAAAGTACTGATTGGAACAGTTTCATACAGGTTAAATGCGCACATAAAAAGTATTGGATAAACAATGTCCCTTACAGTCAATTTTTAAGAATAAAAACATAATTTATGTAAGAACTTACCTGATAAATTAATTTCTTTCATATTAGCAAGAGTCCATGAGCTAGTGACATATGGGATATACATTCCTACCAGGAGGGGCAAAGTTTCCCAAACCTTAAAATGCCTATAAATACACCCCTCACCACACCCACAATTCAGTTTAACGAATAGCCAAGAAGTGGGGTAATAAAAAAGGAGCGAAAGCATAAAAAAAAATAAGGAATTGGAATAATTGTGTTTTATACAAAAAATCATAACCACCACAAAAAAAGGGTGGGCCTCATGGACTCTTGCTAATATGAAAGAAATGAATTTATCAGGTAAGTTCTTACATAAATTATGTTTTCTTTCATGTAATTAGCAAGAGTCCATGAGCTAGTGACGTATGGGATAATAAATACCCAAGATGTGGAACTTCCACGCAAGAGTCAATAGAGAGGGAGGGATAAAATAAAGACAGCCAATTCCGCTGAAAAATTAATCCACTACCCAAATCAAAAAAGTTTAAATTTTTATAATGAAAGAAACTGAAAATATAAGCAGAAGAATCAAACTGAAACAGCTGCCTGAAGTACCATTCTACCAAAACTGCTTCTAAAGAAGAGAAAATATCAAAATGGTAGAACATAGTAAAAGTATGCAAAGAAGACCAAGTCATTGCTTTGCAAATCTGATCAACAGAAGCTTCATTCTTAAAAAGCCCAGGAAGTAGAAACTTACCTAGTAGAATGAGCCATAATCCTCCGAGGCGGGAATCCACCCGACTCCAAATAAGCATGATGAATCAAAAGTTTAAGCAAGATGCCAAATAAATGGCAGAAGCCTTTTGACCTTCCTAACACCAGAAAAGATAACAAAAAGACTATCTGAAATCTGAATAGCTTCAACATAAGATTTCAAAACTCTTACCATATCCAAAGAATGTAAGAATCTTACCAAAGAAGTCTTAGTAAAAGACAATAATTCCTCCCTAATGTTGATAGAAATCACAACTTTAGGTAAAAATTTAAATGAGGATAGCAAAAACCACCTTATCCTGATGAAAAAATCAGAAAAAGGAGACTCACAAGAAAGAACAGATAATTAAAAATTGTTCTAGCTGAAGAGATGTCTAAAAAGAACAATACTTTCCATGAAAGTAAATGTCTAAAGAAAACATATGCTCAAATAGAAGAGCCTGTAAAGCCTTTAGAACCAAATTAAAACTCCAAGGAGGAGAAATTGGCTTAATGACAGGTTTGATAAGAACCAAAGCCTGAAAAAAATAATGAATAACAGGAAGGAACACTGCCTTACCCTGATGAAAAATCAGAAAAGGAGATCCACAAGAAAGAGCAGAAAACTCAGAAACTCTTCTAGCAGAAGAGATAACCAAAATGAACAATACTTTCCAAGAAAGTAATTTTAATGTCCAGAGAACGCAAAGGTTCAAACGGAGGAGCCTGTAAAGCCCTCAGTACCAAATTGAGACTCCAAGGAGGAGATATTGACTTAATGACAGGCTTGATACAAACCAAAGCCTGCACAAAACAATGAATATCAGAATGAATAGCAATCTTTCTGTGAAAAAGAACAGAAAGAGTAGAGATTTGTCCTTTCAAATAACTTGCAGACAAAACCAACCTGAAAAATTGTAAAATTCTAGGAATTCTAAAAGAAAGCCAAAAGAATTTATGAGAAGAACACCAAGAAATTAAAGTCTTCCAAACTCGATAATAAATCTTTCTAGAGACAGATTTACAAACCTGTAACATAGTATTAATCACTGAGTCAGAGAAACCTCTATGACTAAGAATCAAACGTTCAATCTCCATATCTTCAATTTAAATGATTTGAGATCCTGATGGAAAAATGGGCCTTGAGATAAAAGGCCTGGTCTTAACGGAAATGTCCAAGGTTGGCAACTGGCCATCCGAATGAGTTCCGCATACCAAAACCTGAGAGGCCATGCTGGAGCCACCAGCAGTACAAACGAACGCTCCATTAGAATTTTTTGAAGAACTAGAGGCGGAAGATATAGACAGAATGATAATTCCAAGGAAGTGTCAAAGCATATGCTACTTCCGCCTGAGGATCCCCGGACCTGAAATAGGCCCCTGGGAAATTCCTTGTTAAGACGAGAGGCCAACAGATCTATTTCTGGAAGCCCTCACATCTGAAAAATTGAAAAACATATCTGGGTAAAGACCATTCTCCCAGATGTAAAGCTTGATTAACAGAGATAATCCACTTCCCAACGTCTATACCGTGGAAAAGGACCCCAGAATTTAGATAGGAGCTGGATTTAGCCCAAGCAAATATCCGAGATACTTTGTCACAGTCTAAAGACTGATAGTCACACCCTGATGATTGACATACACCACAGATGTGATAATGTCTGAAAAAAACAATAAACAATAAACGTTTCTCTTCTTCAAAAGAAACCAACTGAAGAACTCTGGGAATGCACGGAGTTCCAAAATATCAAATGGTAATCTCGCCTCCTGAGATTTCCAAACCCCTTGTGCTGACAGAGAACCTCAGACAGCCTCCCAACCTAAAAGACTCGCATCTATAGAGATCATGGTCCAGGTTGAAAGAATCGAAGAGACCTGTAGAACTAAATGATGGTGATCTTAACCACCGAATCAAAGATAGATAAACATAGAATTCGAAGATTTAAAAAGTGAAATCCTAGAATCCCTGCACCATTATGCAGCATAAAAAAACTGGAAAGGTTTTTTATGAAAATGAGCAAAGGAAAATGAATCCAATGCTGCAGCCATAAGACCTAAATTTCCATGCATATATAGCAACTGAAGGAAATAATAGAGACTGAAGGTACCGACAGACGGAACCCAATAAGAAAAAAATCACTTATCTGTTAGAGACAAAGACAGTGACACAATCTATCTGGAAACCTAAAAAAGGTGATCCTTGTGTGAGGAATCAAGAGCTTTTAATAAAAAGATCCTCTAACCCTGCCTTGAAAAGACACAATTGAATCATATGAGATTCCGTAGTCTCAGAAAATAAAAATAATCTGAATGAAAACAGAAATGAAGATATGCATCTATTGTATCTAATGAAAACAAATAATGCCATCACTGTCCAAAAAAGGTCAGAATAGACCATATAAATACCAATCTAAAAGATGGTACATTTATATAATAAAAAGATTTTCTATCTTTGGAACAATGAATAGTTTGAATAAAACCCCAAAACCCAGATACTAAAAATGGAACTGGAATAAATACCCCAGAAGATTCCAGATCTGAGCAGCGCTTGATCCTCAACAGGTGATCAACCGCACTTCAACATTACCCAAAATATATGGGACTGAAACACCTTAAGGAAAGTGTTAGCCTTACTGGAATAGCTGGAATATAATAGAGAGAAAAATACTTCTCACAGACGGTTTTACTTCAAATTTTATTTTGTACCCAAAATCTAAGAATTTTGGACCGAATAGAACCAAAAAAACTTCTAAATAAAAACATGTTACTTGGGTAAGAATTTAGAATTTTGTTCTTTAGTAAGAACAACCAAACTAAAATAAGCTTAAAGTTTTAGTCTAAGAACTTAATCTTGAATCCCAGAGTAACAGTTAAGAATTGAATCCAATATGAATCAAATAATTGATTATCTTGGAAAAAAAGAAATAAGGATTTTATAGAAATCACAAAATTTCTTCTAGCTAAAAACAGCTAAAGACATAGATTAAACCTCATTTGTGAAAATATTCAATAAAATGAAGAAACAAATAAAATTATTAGCATGTTAATCCAGTTAAGGGACCAGAACACACCGGACTTGAATAAACAAAAATGCAAGACAACAAGACAAATGCAACAGCACCCAGTCTGAACCTCAAATGAGCAGTAGACTTTGTCCCTTAACAATGCTAAATAATACATAATCTGATACTTGATCTTTAAAGTAAACAGAAAAAATGGAGCAAAAGCAACATCATCCAAATAAATTACAGGTCCAAGAAAAAGTACCTGAAAATATTTTTTTTTTCCTTAAATAGGATACAACCATTTAAAAAGAAAATAAATACTATTTTGCTATAGAAACAATAGCATAATTTAGCAGGAGTAGAGATAGCCCCATTAAATTGGAGAACCCTCAAAATTGAATTTAACTGCCGGCAAAGAATATAATTTAAAACCTTTGAAGAAAATTGTCAGCCTATTCCATTCCCTAGTATGAAGGAATGGAAAAAAACCTCTGAAGACACAGAAGATAAAATAAGCAGAAATAAAATGTTAGCTAGTTTTGAAAAAGAACTAGTTACCTCAATATCCAAAATAATCAACACCTTTTCAACAAAAAACAAATGTACTCTAATAAAAAATAAAAAAGTAGATTTGTTAGTGTCAATATCTGATGAAGAAAAGTTCTGAAAGAGAAAAAACATCATCAGAGAAGGATAATTTAATATGTTGTTGGTCATTTGAAACTTCATAAAAAAGAAGTTTGAAAAAGACCTAAAAATGTTTTAATAGAAGGCGCAAAGTCAGACAAAGCCTTAACCTAGAATCAGAAAAATATTCTTATAAATTTTCTAAGTATATCTTGTACATAAGATGTAAAAAGAAAAGCAATACATTAAGCATAAATACTAATGGATTCTGCATGTAAAAGTTTATCATGATAACTTATTACAAACCATAGCTAAAGATAAAGATTCATAACATTTAAAATAAATGAACTTAGCTTTGGTAGGACTTCTTAGTCAACAGGAATCCCTCAGTATGTTCTGATCCAGGAATAATTTATGAAAAATCTTGCAATATGTAATAGAAAAAAACAACATATAAAGCAAAATTATCAAATTCCTTAAATGACAGTTTCAGGAATGGGGAAAAATGCAAAACAAACAAGCTTCTAGCAACCAGAAGCAACAAAAAAGTGAGACTTTTATAATGTGAAAAAAAGTGGCGCCAAGTATAGCGCCCACATTTTTTGGCGCCAAGTATGACGCCCACATTTTTTGGTGCCAAGTATGACGCCCACAACTTTTTGGCGCAAAAAAGCGTCTGTAACACACATGTGTCAAAAATGACGCAACCACGTGTAAACTTCAAAAATTTTGCGCCAAAAAAGTTTGCGCCAAGAATGACGCAATAAATTGAAGCATTTTCTGCCCCCGCGAGCCTAACAGCCCGCAAGGAAAAAGTCAATTAGAAAGTTTCTTTAAGGTAAGAAAAAATATTTAATTCATATGCATTTTCCCAAATAATAAAACTGACAGTCTGAAAGAAGGAATACTGATTATCCTGAATCATGGCAAATATAAGTTTAAAGACATATATTTAGAACTTTACGTATAAAGTGCCCAACCATAGCTTAGAGTGTCACAAAAAATAAGACTTACTTACCCCAGGACACTCATCTACATATAGCAGATAGCCAAACCAGTACTGAAACGAGAATCAGTAGAGGTAATGGTATATAAGAGTATATCGTCGATCTGAAAAGGGAGGTAAGAGATGAATCTCTACGACCGATAACAGAGAACCTATGAAATAGATCCCGTAGAAGGAGACCATTGAATTCAAATAGGCAATACTCTCTTCACATCCCTCTGACATTCACTGCACTCTGAGAGGAAAACCGGGCTCCAGCCTGCTGTGAAGCGCATATCAACGTAGAATCTAGCACAAACTTACTTCACCACCTCCACGGGAGGCAAAGTTTGTAAAAACTGAATTGTGGGTGTGGTGAGGGGTGTATTTATAGGCATTTTAAGGTTTGGGAAACTTTGCCCCTCCTGGTAAGAATGTATATCCCATACGTCACTAGCTCATGGACTCTTGCTAATTACATGAAAGAAAAAGAAATTGCACCCATAAAGAAGATTTTGAAACAGAAGCAAAAATCCTGGAGAGTACATTTTTGGATAAAGGGTACAGTCAAGATGTTATACAACAAGCCAAACTCAAGGCAATATCTAGGGATAGAAAGTTATTTTTTTCTAACAGGGATGAAAACATAGAAGCATTAGGGACCAATATACACAATAAATTAGTAAAATCCCAACCTATTAAAAATAACCCAATAAGATTCCTTACACTTATATTGAAGGTTCTAAGACATTAGAAAACATTATCAAAAAACATTGGCCTTTGTTAAGATCGGATCCCCTCTTAGGGCCACATTTAGATGACAGACCAACCATTACCTATAAAAAGGGCAAAAGCCTTAAAAACATATTGGGGGGTAGTTATCAACGCGTCTACTTTACCTGCCTTCTCCGGTTCAATACGCCCGCCTAAGCTCGCCTACCATCGCCGCCGCGGACCTGCAAAATTTCGCCTAAGTTATCAATAAAGCTGTAAAAAAGCCACGCACCAAGTACGGGGTGATGAGCAGCGGATTGTAATAGTTATCACTCATCCGATCTCGCTGCTCTTCGGCTTTTTCCCAGCTTTATTGGTAGCCTGTCACTAAGCACCCACACTAACTACACTGTTCAACCCTCTATACCGGCGCCCCCGGAGCCCCCCACAACTCAATAAAGTTATTATCCCTTAAACCGCCACTCCCGGACACTGCCGCAACTCTTATAAATGTATTAACCCCTAAACCGCCGCTCCCGGACACCACCGCCTCCTACATTCTACCTAGTAACCCCTATCCTGCCCCCCCTATACCGCTGCACTCTATAATAAATTTATAAACCCCTATCCTGCCGATCCCGTACCTCGCTGCAACTAAATAAATAGTTTAACCCCTAAACCGCCGCTCACGGACCCCGCCGCAACCTATATTAAATTTATTAACCCCTAATCTGCCCCCCCTACACCGTCGCCACCTATAATAAATGAGTATTAACCCCTATCCTGCCCCCCCTACACCGCCGCCACTGTAATAAAATTATTAACCCCTAAACCTAAGTCTAACACTAACCCTAAAACCCCCCTAACTAAATTATTAATTAAATAAATCTAAATAATATTTATCTTATTAAATAAATTAATCCTATTTAAAACTAAATACTTACCTTTAAAATTAACCCTAATAATAATAATTATATTGTAGCTATCTTAGGATTTATTTTTATTTTACAGGCATCTTTCAATTTATTTTAACTAGGTACAATAGCTATTAAATAGTTATTAACTATTTAATAGCTACCTAGCTAAAATAAAGAGAAATTTACCTGTGAAATAAAAACTAACCTAAGTTACAATTACACCTAACACTACACTATCATTAAATTAATTATTCCTATTTAAAACTAAATACTTACCTGTAAAATAAACCCTAAGATAGCTACAATATAATTAATAATTACATTGTAGCTATTTTAGGATTTATATTTATTTTACAGGTAACTTTGTATTTATTTTAGCTAGTTAGAATAGTTATTAAATAGTTATTAACTATTTAATAACTACCTAGCTAAAAGAAATACAAAATTACCTGTAAAATAAATCCTAACCTAAGTTACAATTAAACCTAACACTACACTATCATTAAATTAATTAAATAAATTACCTACAAATAACTACAATTAAATACAATTAATTAAACTAACTAAAGTACAAAAAATAACAAAAGCTAAGTTACAAAAAATAAAAAAAATAAGTTACAAACATTTAAAACATATTACAACAATTTGAAGCTACTTACACCTAATCTAAGCCCCCTAATAAAATAACAAAGCCCCCCAAAATAAAAAAATTCCCTACCCTATTCTAAATTAAAAAGTTCAAAGCTTTTTTTACCTTACCAGCCCTTAAAAGGGCCTTTTGCAGGGCATGCCCCAAAGAATTCAGCTCTTTTGCCTGTAAAAGAAAAATACAGCCCCCCCAACATTAAAACCCACCACCCACATACCCCTAATCTAACCCAAACCCCCCTTAAAAAAACCTAACACTACCCCCCTGAAAATCATTCTACCTTGAGTCGTCTTCAGCCAGCTGACCATCGATGGAACCGAAGAGGAGATCCGGAGCGGCAGAACTCATCATCCAAGGGGCGCTGAAGAAATCTTCCAACCAATGAAGTCATAATCCAGGCGGCGCTGAAGAAATCTTCCATCCGGGCGATGTCTTCAATCTTCATCCAACCAGAGCGGAGCCATCGTCAGACGAGCCGACGCGGAGCCATCCTCTTCTTCCCGACGACTACCGACGAATGGATATTCCTTTATGGGACGTCATCCAAGATGGCGTCCCTTCAATTCCGATTGGCTGATAGGATTCTATCAGCCAATCGGATTTAAGGTAGGAAAAATCTGATTGGCTGATTGAATCAGCCAATCAGATTGAAGTTCAATCCGATTGGCTGATCCAATCAGCCAATCAGATTGAGCTTGCATTCTATTGGCTGAGAAAGATCCAGTAGGATTGAAACGCGTAGACTATACACTGGTATTTACGGCTCAGGTCCCTATCTGGTGAGTTCTTTACCATTATAGCCACATTTTAAATAGCAATATTGCACTATATATTTTTATTTTTATTTAGGATAATGAAGATATTTTGAAAACTGTATTTTGACTAATGGAACATTAGGAACATTAGGAGCTAATTACTACCAACAACATCCCAAAAAGGATATAATTGGATATACACCATCACCTAGAAGAGTTTTGGATTTCTACAACAGGAGACTATTCTTAATTAACTTTTCAATTCTTAATTAACTTTTCACATCTTATATATAACTTTAACAATTTTCACATTTTTTCACAAATATTACTCACAAGGAATTTGACACTACGGCCTAGATTTGGAGTTTGGCGGTAGATGGGTTGTTAACGCTACGCGGGCTTTTTTCTGGCCGCACCATAAAATTAACTCTGGTATCGAGAGTCCAAAAAAATGCTGCGTTAGGCTCCAAAAAAGGAACGTAGAGCATTTTTACCGCAAATGCAACTCTCGATACCAGAGTTGCTTACGGACGCGGCCAGCCTCAAAAACGTGCTCGTGCACGATTCTCCCATAGGAAACAATGGGGCTGTTTGAGCTGAAAAAAAACCTAACACCTGCAAAAAAGCAGCGTTCAGCTCCTAACGCAGCCCCATTGTTTCCTATGGGGAAACACTTCCTACGTCTGCACCTAACACCCTAACATGTACCCCGAGTCTAAACACCCCTAACCTTACACTTATTAACCCCTATTCTGCCGCCCCCGCTATCGCTGACCCCTGCATTATATTATTAACCCCTAATCTGCTGCTCCGTAAACCGCCGCTACTTACATTATCCCTATGTAGCCCTAATCTGCTGCCCCTAACACCGCCGACCCCTATATTATATTTATTAACCCCTAATCTGCCCCCCTCAATGTCGCCGACACCTGCCTACACTTATTAACCCCTAATCTGCCGACCGGACCTGAGCGCTACTATAATAAATGTATTAACCCCTAATCCGCCTCACTAACCCTATAATAAATAGTATTAACCCCTAATCTGCCCTCCCTAACATCGCCGACACCTAACTTCAATTATTAACCCCTAATCTGACGACCGGAGCTCACCGCTACTATAATAAATGGATTAACCCCTAAAGCTAAGTCTAACCCTAACAATAACACCCCCCTAACTTAAATATAATTTAAATCTAACGAAATTAATTAACTCTTATTAAATAAATTATTCCTATTTAAAGCTAAATACTTACCTGTAAAATAAACCCTAATATAGCTACACTATAAATTATAATTACATTGTAGCTCTTTTAGGATTAATATTTATTTTACAGGTAACTTTGTAATTATTTTAACCAGGTACAATAGCTATTACAGAGTTAAGAACTATTTAATAGTTACCTAGTTAAAATAATAACAAAATTACCTGTAAAATAAATCCTAACCTAAGTTATAATTAAACCTAACACTACCCTATCAATAAATTAATTAAATAAAATACCTACAATTACCTACAATAAAACCTAACACTACACTATCAATAAATAAATTAAATACAATTCCTACAAATAACTACAATTACATAAACTAACTAAAGTACAAAAAATAAAAAAGAACTAAGTTACAAAAAATAAAAAAATATTTACAAACATAAGAAAAATATTACAACAATTTTAAACTAATTACACCTACTCTAAGCCCCCTAATAAAATAACAAAGACCCCCAAAATAAAAATGCCCTACCCTATTCTAAATTAATAGAGTTAAAAGCTCTTTTACCTTAGCAGCCCTGAACAGGGCCCTTTGCAGGGCATGCCCCAAGAAAATCAGCTCTTTTGCCTGTAAAAAAAAACATACAATACCCCCCCCCCCAACATTACAACCCACCACCCACATACCCCTAATCTAACCCAAACCCCCCTTAAATAAACCTAACACTAAGCCCCTGAAGATCTTCCTACCTTGTCTTCACCTCAACAGGTATCACCGATCCGTCCTGGCATCCGGTGCTGAAGAGGTCCAGAAGAGGCTCCAAAGTCTTCCTCCTATCCGGCAAGAAGAGGACATCCGGACCGGCAAACATCTTCATCCAAGCGGCATCTTCGATCTTCTTCCATCCGGTGCGGAGCGGGTCCATGTTGAAGCAGCCGACGCGGATCCATCCTCTTCTTTCTGCGTCTCCCGACGAATGACGGTTCCTTTAAGGGACGTCATCCAAGATGGCGTCCCTCGAATTCCGATTGGCTGATAGGATTCTATCAGCCAATCGGAATTAAGGTAGGAATATTCTGATTGGCTGATGGAATCAGCCAATCAGAATCATGTTCAATCCGATTGGCTGATCCAATCAGCCAATCAGATTGAGCTCGCATTCTATTGGCTGTTCCGATCAGCCAATAGAATGCGAGCTCAATCTGATTGGCTGATTGGATCAGCCAATCGGATTGAACTTGATTCTGATTGGCTGATTCCATCAGCCAATCAGAATATTCCTACCTTAATTCCGATTGGCTGATAGAATCCTATCAGCCAATCGGAATTCGAGGGACGCCATCTTGGATGACGTCCCTTAAAGGAACCGTCATTCGTCGGGAGACGCAGAAAGAAGAGGATGGATCCGCGTCGGCTGCTTCAACATGGACCCGCTCCGCACCGGATGGAAGAAGATCGAAGATGCCGCTTGGATGAAGATGTTTGCCGGTCCGGATGTCCTCTTCTTGCCGGATAGGAGGAAGACTTTGGAGCCTCTTCTGGACCTCTTCAGCACCGGATGCCAGGACAGATTGGTGATACCTGTTGAGGTGAAGACAAGGTAGGAAGATCTTCAGGGGCTTAGTGTTAGGTTTATTTAAGGGGGGTTTGGGTTAGATTAGGGGTATGTGGGTGGTGGGTTGTAATGTTGGGGGGGGGTATTGTATGTTTTTTTTTACAGGCAAAAGAGCTGATTTTCTTGGGGCATGCCCCGCAAAGGGCCCTGTTCAGGGCTGGTAAGGTAAAAGAGCTTTTAACTCTATTAATTTAGAATAGGGTAGGGCATTTTTTATTTTGGGGGTCTTTGTTATTTTATTAGGGGGCTTAGAGTAGGTGTAATTAGTTTAAAATTGTTGTAATATTTTTCTTATGTTTGTAAATATTTTTTTATTTTTTGTAACTTAGTTCTTTTTTATTTTTTGTACTTTAGTTAGTTTATGTAATTGTAGTTATTTGTAGGAATTGTATTTAATTTATTTATTGATAGTGTAGTGTTAGGTTTTATTGTAGGTAATTGTAGGTATTTTATTTAATTAATTTATTGATAGGGTAGTGTTAGGTTTAATTATAACTTAGGTTAGGATTTATTTTACAGGTAATTTTGTTATTATTTTAACTAGGTAACTATTAAATAGTTCTTAACTATTTAATAGCTATTGTACCTGGTTAAAATAATTACAAAGTTGCCTGTAAAATAAATATTAATCCTAAAAGAGCTACAATGTAATTATAATTTATTAGGATGTATTTTACAGGTAAGTATTTAGCTTTAAATAGGAATAATTTATTTAATAAGAGTTAATTAATTTCGTTAGATTTAAATTATATTTAAGTTAGGGGGGTGTTAGTGTTAGGGTTAGACTTAGCTTTAGGGGTTAATCCATTTATTATAGTAGCGGTGAGCTCCGGTCGTCAGATTAGGGGTTAATAATTGAAGTTAGGTGTCGGCGATGTTAGGGAGGGCAGATTAGGGGTTAATACTATTTATGATAGGGTTAGTGAGGCGGATTAGGGGATAATAACTTTATTATAGTAGCGCTCAGGTCCGCTCGGCAGATTAGGGGTTAATAAGTGTAGGCAGGTGTCGGCGACGTTGTGGGGGGCAGATTAGGGGTTAATAAATATAATATAGGGGTCGGCGGTGTTAGGGGCAGCAGATTAGGGGTACATAAGGATAACGTAGGTGGCGGCGCTTTACGGTCGGCAGATTAGGGGTTAATTATTGTAGGTAGCTGGCGGCGACGTTATGGGGGGCAGGTTAGGGGTTAATAAATATAATACAGGGGTCGGCGGGGTTAGGGGCAGCAGATTAGGGGTACATAAGTATAACGTAGGTGGCGGTCGGCAGATTAGGGGTTAAAAAAATTTAATCGAGTTGCGGCGATGTGGGGGGACCTCGGTTTAGGGGTACATAGGTAGTTTATGGGTGTTAGTGTACTTTAGGGTACAGTAGTTAAGAGCTTTATGAACCGGCGTTAGCCCAGAAAGCTCTTAACTCCTGCTTTTTTTCTGCGGCTGGAGTTTTGTCGTTAGAGCTCTAACGCTCACTTCAGAAACGACTCTAAATACCGGAGTTAGGAAGATCCCATTGAAAAGATAGGATACGCAATTGACGTAAGGGGATCTGCGGTATGGAAAAGTCGCGGCTGAAAAATGAGCGTTAGACCCTATTTTGAGTGACTCCAAATACCGGCGGTAGCCTAAAACCAGCGTTAGGAGCCTCTAACGCTGGTTTTCACGGCTACCGCCAAACTCAAAATCTAGGCCTAAGATTTTTAAAGGTGTACACCTATTTTTTCAACTTTGATATTTTTGATTTTTTTTTCACTCATCTTTAAAACAAACATATTTTTTGAGGCAATTGCACTGAATATATATTTTTATTTTTTCAATTTTTTTATTTTTTATTTTTTCCATTTTCTCACTTTACTTCAATGTTTACCAAACTCTTGTGATTTATTTCTTGTAACCAGATATAATTCAGAAGTTTGAATAATCAATTAAGGTATATTACCCATGCTTAATATCATTGTCTATAAATTTTTGTTATAATAAACATGTATATTTTTTAAAGGATAATTCATTTGAACCCCTTTTGACTCTACCCAGCAGGGACTCCTATATTAGGATTTCTCAGCGCTCCTTCTAGCCACAATTCTCTAAATATAGACATAGATGTAGCAGCTTTTATGTAAACTAATTCCAACAAACATTTAAACTTCCATTTTGTTTCCAATATACTGTACATTTAAATACACACTCCAAAATATGGGGAGATTAGCATTAGCTTTTTGCACGTGTGAGCAGTTCAAATAAATAAAAAAAAACTGTTTTCAAGTTTCAACTCCTATCCCTTATTATTTACTATTATTTTTAATTCTAACATCAACTACACTCATTTTTAATATTAATATTGATGTTTGGTTCTGATGTTATAATCATTGGCAAACAAATGCAAATGCATACAGTAATGTATTAATATAAGCAATATGATTCTACAATAGTCCATCTATGATATCATGCTAATTTATTTATTCCATCACCAATACACATACCCCTTATAGTCAGTTTAGGCATATGCTATGTGAATAGGTTATATAAACATTAACCATAATTACATCTCACTTTGTCTATTATATATGCCAGTTGTTTATTGAAACCATATGAAAACTGAACGGTATAAGTGTATACAAGGTTACAATCTGATAAAATAAAAAATAGTTACAGAATATTACATTTGCAGTTAAAATATAATTAAAAAGTACAGTTGTGGGGGGGCGGAGCTAACCACCAGAGCAGGAGGACGTGTTGAATGGAAGCTCCTCTTTACTTTTAACGAAAAGCTCTGATAATCAGGAGAAAAACCTATGCCTACAAGTCTAAAGGTGGACACTTTAATTGTGGGACAATCTGAGTCACCTGAGGGACCAAACTGCGGGCTCTAAGCCATCTCTATCTGCGGGAACACAGAGCTGGCGTGCGCATACCATATCTCTAAAGGGGAAAGCTGCTGCCCGACAGACTACCTACACCGCTGAAAGCTAAATGGCTAAGTCAATTGCACTCCGGAGGGTCGGGGCTCCGCTCCGGAGTGTTATACCAACTTATATAATTGCCTGACAGCAGGACGGCCAGCTCCGGAGGCTCTTTAAACGCCTAACACCTAAGCGCACACTAGCAAATCCGGGTTTTCCCGGATCAACACACGGCCTCGGAGCTGACCGCTGACCAGTGACCCACACAGAACTAGCTGGAAAGTCGAGGTGCAGTCTGACCACAAGTGATTACCTGATAGTTTCTAGGTGTGCCATCACAGATTTGGCGCGAACACCCGCCATCTTCCGGAACCCAAGTGAGCCTACGCAGAAGTTAAGAAACATGCACATCCGCTCCAGGGGGGTTCATCCACCGCCGGCTCATAACGCTGCATAGAAGGTAAGGCAGTCATATCAGCAAAACTTGTTAGTAGTAATAATAACCTATCTACTGGGCCCTGCCATCCCTCTAACTGAACTTTGCAGCTTAGATGTGACAGAGGGAGACCGCTGTGTCTTATTTTTCTATAAGGTGTCAGCCTAAAACCTCACTATTTTTATAAAGATCACAAGAGACTGCACGCAGTATTAACAAGGTGTGATACATACCCACTGTGTGACTTATTAATAGTTCAAGGACTGTGAGACATACCAGCAAACCCCTAAACTATATTACTGGGTCAGGGATACTAAGGAGACTGCCCTGCACAATCAAACCGCAGTATCCCAGGTAACCTGAATAGCTTTAGTGACTGCTGCAAGAGGAGTAAAGTCACTTAATTCTAAGCGTTCACTGAAGGATACCTAAACGTATTAACTTAATCATAACCATATCTTGCTACATAGGAGAGGCTGCAAAATATCCCAGAGCCTCACAACTAAACTTCCCCAGCTGGCCAAGATTACTACCCAAGCAAGTCAAGACTGTTCTGCAATTTCCTTCAAATTTTCTTTTTTTTTCTTTCTCTGCTAACACCAAAATTTGGCGACCTTGCTGAGGACACCCTCCTATTACCACCGCTGTATAATAACATAGGAAACCAACATATCCTCGCACTAGCTGGCCCTTTCTGGTCCACATTACCAGGGAGTCTCCATAAAGAACTTTCTACCCGGGGTCCCCTCACCCCCTTGTCCGCTGTCACCGTCAGCGGGTCATAACCGACTACCCTTTCCCCACTTCGCCCAATAGGGGGCACGCCCCTGGGAGTGGGGTCTAGTCCACACACTCACATAAACCAACCCTGTCCTTAATTCATTTTTGGTTTTACCTGAAATATAATGCAAGGCTAGAGGCAAACAAGTAGGGGTGCAGGATAAGGGCCCCCCTCCAAGAGCACTTTAAATTAAGGATTCAAAGTTTACCTACATCAGCTGCAGTAACTAACACCCATATGGTTTATCATGGCCAACATAATGGGGAAAAAACAAAAATCCCAGAAAAACCCCAAAAGGACTCTAACAGATCACTTTCATAACAAACATGGCTCTGACATAGACAATTCGGAAGATGACTCCAGATATTCACCCACTTCACTTAATAAAATCTCTAAATCATGAGGTCGACATAGAGAAGGTCCCTCCCTCTCCCAGACAACTTTTCTGGACACCATACAGACCCTGTCTGATAAAATGGATACACATCATACCTCTTTACGCCAAGAGTTTAGACAATCAGTAGCCGAACTGAAAAGAGAAATATCATCAGTGAATGAGCGCACTGAAAATCTGGAGAAGAAACATGAAGATTTAGCTCTTGACCACTCCAACCTTCTCGCCTACTCCCAAAACCTGGCAGAAATGATCACTGAATTAGAAGGCAAACTAGCAGACCTGGAAGACAGGTCCCGTCGCAACAACTTACGGATCCGTGGCATACCAGAGTCTGTCACTACAGCAGATCTCCCAACTTATCTACAGGGACTTTTCAAAGAAATAACGGAGACACTCCAACCACAAGATCTATTGATAGATAGAGCTCATAGAGCCCTGCAACCCCGAAATTCGTCTGCAGATATGCCTAGGGATGTGATCCTGAGATTACATTATTTCACAACCAGAGATAAAATACTAAGAGCCTCATTCGCTAACAAAACGCTGAAAGATCCACATCAAGGAATACAGATTTTTCCAGATTTATCCCAGCACACTTTAGCAAGGAGGAGATCCTTCCAGCAGTTCACAAGAGTCCTGAGACACAACAACATTAAATACAGATGGGGATTTCCTGTAAAGCTTTTTCTCCAGCACCAGGACAGGTCCTATGTGATCTCCACTCCAGACCAAGGAATGAAACTTCTTCATACCCTAGGTCTTGATCTCACCCAGAAGACGAATCAAAGCCTAGAAGATAATTCGGAACCTCTCAACACTTCTGCTCCTGAGTGGAACCCCCGCTCTTCCTCCTCAGGCAAATCTTATCCAACAAAATAATGATATGAGCTAACAAACGGGTACATATCTTACTCTCCCTTAAGCTCAAGTATCAATACACTATACTTCTTCTTCATCAAACTCCACCTGCTCATTTAGACACTATATGAGCTCACAAACGGGTACATATCTTACTCTTCATTTGCTCATATACACAGATTCACATCAGTTGTTAGTCGGAGAGCTGACTTCCTAGAACTCCTAGCAAAATACAGATTTAGGACATGGAAGGCACATCATCTTCACTTTTGTAGACTATAGATATCTTCAACAGATGACGCTTTCCAGATCTTTTACACCACTATGAGATCATCTGGACATTGACCTCACCCAGGAGGCAAGCAGGTGAAGTTGACTGTCTCACTAAAGTTTGCTACTAAAGTTTGTTTCTACTTCCTATTTTGTTTAGGAATGACTCCTGCATTGAAATTGTATATCTGAAGATGGATGTAATTATCTAGATATATTATATATGGCTTATCCTTAAATATATACTTAAGATATAAAAGTTAAATGTTATTATTGTCTTCCTATGTTTTTCTGCTGGTAGACATGTTTAACTGAATGTCCACCACCCTAAAATATTTTATTACTGTTCATAGCTTGTTTTAATGCTATTCACATTATTCTGTGTATGCTATGACCCTCTTTTCTCTTTACACAATATGATGTTTGAAACTCTTTACTTTATTGATGCAAACACCCCCCAAACGCATCACATGAGAATACTTCCCTCTTTTTATATAGCATACTTGAGCTCCTTAACACCATAATATCACCCCTCCAAGTTACAGTTCCGGAGGGTCCCAATATCCTGATACCCCAACACTTCTCCTCCTGCACCTAAGGCTCGCCCCCCCCCCCCCCCCTCAACGTGGGTCCTTTACCCACTTTCTGCAATTAAGCGGCTCTTGCCTGCTGTACTCTTTTATCCCTTTGTTTACTTCAAACATATACAGCTCCACCAACGTCACAGGTATATAAACTACATAGAGATAAACATTTAAACCCCATATCTACATAACCCCAAAGGAGAGTGCCTCCCGAATCCCCTCCTATTCCCTTAAACAACTCACAGTCCATAGTTAGACACAACAAAACATGGAGCAACTGCATTTCCTATCTCTTAATACACAAGGTATGAACTCCCCAACGGAGCGCAGCTTACTTTTTAACTATCTTCACAAAAATAAGTATAGCCCTGCTCCAAGAAACTCACTGGACAACCACGCCTCACATTCCCCGTACAACCAAGAAGTTCCCAGTAGTGCTAGAAGCGTCATTCACCTCAAAATCTAGAGGAGTAGCCATTCTTATCAATAAAGATATAAAAGTAGAGCACTTACACACCGAAATTGACCCCCAAGCTATATACATCATAGCTGTCTGCAGATTAAATGACCAACTAGTCACTATTGCAAACATATATGCCCCAAATACTCGGCAAATACGCTTCCTCAATAAGATATTACACACACTAACAGAGATAAAACAGGGAGCTCTCATTTTAGGAGGCGATTTTAACCTCATATGGGATCACAACACGGATAGAATGGGCCCCAAGATCTCCGCAGTAGACATGTCTATACACCCGCTATCAGGAGCATTCAGATCACTTATTTGCCAATATGACATTTATGATGTGTGGAGATCTTTCCATCCCCAAGGTAGAGATTTCACCTTTTACTCCTCCTCGCACAGATCCCACTCCAGAATAGACTACTTTTTCGTCCCTTCTAAGTTATTAGACAAAATATCGCATGTTAAGATTGCACCGATCTCTTGGTCAGACCATGACGCCTTACATATGTCATTTAGTGGCCACTTAACGTATGGGCCTAGCCCACAATGGCGACTTGGAGACTACATATTTACAGACCCATCCACCAAGTTAGTCATACAAGAGAAAATCAATAGTTGTCTAGAGATAAATGACAATCAACAGACCACTGACGAGACTTTGTGGGCTGCTCTTAAAGCGGCACTTAGAGGGCACCTAATAGATATAGAGACTGATTTGCATAAAATGAGAGGTAAAGCCCTCTCCTCGTTAGTTGCCCAAGCCAGACTTTTGAGACAACGACTCACTGAGAAGTACTCTACTACAGTGAATGACCAACTCCGAGAGACAAATAAACAAATCCAAGAGGTAGAACTGCGAAAGACAAACGATACACTAGAGAAATTTAAAAGGCTGTATTATCACTTCAGTAATAAGGCCTCAGCCCTACTAGCTAAAAAATTAAGATACCACGCAGCACAATCGAGAGTACTGACCATTAGAAACAAAGACGGACACTCAGTTTGCGCCCCAAGAGATATAGGTCAATCTTTCAAGGACTTTTACCAAACATTATACAATATAGAATCAGAACTAGACTCCTCACCCCCCTCTCCATCAGACATTTCTGACTATCTCAAAAGCCTTCATCTGCCGGTCCTCAACACAGCACTTTTCCCCACCTTAACAGACCAAATAACTAACAAAGAAGTAACCGAAGTAATTAGTTCACTCAAATTAGGGAAATCTCCTGGCCCGAACTAATACACGGCACGGTTTTACAAAACTTACCAGGTTATCTTAGCCCCCATACTATGTAGAGTATTCCAGGAGATTATGCAAAAGGGCGCCTTTAGTGCAGAATTCCTTGAGGCGACAGTAGTCACCATCCCCAAGCCAGGAAAGTTGTACGCCAAATTATTAGCTAATAGAATGTCAAAAGTAATTAACACACTCATACACCCCGATCAGGTGGGATTCATCCCAAACAGGGAAGGCCCAGATGCCACTAGGCGCATATTAGATCTCCTTAGTATAGCATCCAGGGGCGAGGTCCAACTCTTGGCCTTGTCCCTGGATGCAGAGAAAGCCTTTGATAGGGTGAGATGGATTTATTTATGGGAAACAATGGGGATTTTTAACTTCCCTGCACCTTTTATTAAAGCTGTACAAGCACTATACTCCCATCCCACAGCATGAATCAAAGGCACGGGCTTCCAATCAGAAACCTTCAACATTACCAATGGAACGAGACAAGGTTGTCCCCTTTCACCCCTTCTTTTCGCGATAGCTATAGAACCCTTAGCGCAAGCGGTTCGTATAAACCCTAAGGTTGAGGGGTTGACATTCGGAATCATACGCATAAGATTTCACTCTATGCGGATGATATAACCTTATTTCTAACCTCTCCAGTTAACTCCCTAAAACAGATATTCAGTATCATAAACATAATCAGCTCCATCAGCTACTATAAATTAAATATAGACAAAACGGAGGCCCTATGCATAAACATACCTGCCAAGACTCTTAGAGGCTTACAAACGTCACATAGATTCCAGTGGAAATCTGACTTTATTAAGGTTTTGGGAGTGTGTGTAACCCCAGACCCCACAACCACCACTTCACTGACAGGCTTACAGAATTCCATAAACTCCTAAATACATGGAAATTTAAAGAAATATCCTGGACCGGCAGGATGGCAGCTATTAAAATGTCCTTTCTCCCAAAGATAACCTACTTATATAGATGCATCCCATACAACATTCCGAGACCCACTTTTAATAAACTACAAGGCATGATCACTACCTACATATGGAGAGATAAGCGCCCTAGGACCGCAAGACACACCTTAGAAAGGCCTTACACACAAGGAGGATTAGCTCTCCCAAACCTGTTGACATACTTTAACGCCGCAAGACTCTCACACTTACTTGACTGGAACAATAACAAGTCTCATTCGTTAGGCTGGTATTTAGCGGAATCCTCAATGCTTCCCCCTAACCTAACACTATCTGATCTTTTGTGGGTACCCGCACACCATAGACATAAATTGGATCAAATGTATCCAATAATACATGACGCACTGACGTTCTGGGATTCTATCCAATATGAGCCAAATATTTCCCCACATCCTTCCCCCGCTCTAACCATAAAGGCAGTCTTGTTCTCATTACCAGAAGCACATATAGACCTTTGGCAGGACTTACGCATCCAGACCATCAAGGATTTTTATGAGACAGAGGTTTGGATCCCACATTCCCAATTGTGTATCAAATTCAATATACCCCTGAAACTCCACTTTGAGACCTTTTGTATGAGCTACGCTCATGGGGATATCCGAAGAATGCCCTTAGGACTTCTTCGCCATGGGAAAGATTGTGGAATAATGCACATTCTGTTAAACATTCCATGTCCCTACATTACAACCTCTTGTCAACTTCTAAACCATTCCACAAGATTTCCCAACACAGTGCTTGGGAGAAAGAGATTAGATTCATAGTTGATCTTAGTGTATGGAACAGTAGGATCCAACTAACTAGAAAATTACTCCATTGTGCCACCCTATGGGAACTCTATTATAAACTCACTGTCAGGTGGCACCTTGTCCCTGCTACTCTACATACAGCATATCCCTCCCAAACCCCTCTTTGCTGGAGGCTATGCGGACAAATAGGTACTCACATTCATATTTGGTGGTCTTGCCCAAAAATTCAACCTCTCTGGAGGAAAATATACAACACTTTAGGTGACCTCCACATCATTCCCCCCTACTTACCAGAGATTGCTCTTCTACGCATGCCAATACCTACTCTAAACAGCCACAATGACGCACTCACAATCTACCTTTTTATGGCGACTAAATTGACCATAGCTAGAGCATGGAGAAATAAAACCCCACCTACGTTTACACAAGTATTATCCTTAGTTAGACACATCAGGCTAATGGAACAATATTCTTTCAGGGTACTAGACAAGGTTGATCAATACTTCCAGATCTGGCATCCATGGCTTACTCTTTTTCCAGACTAAACTACACTAACCTAAAACATTAGTGTATCCCACTTGACTGAGACCTCCGCCGCCTCTCCCCTTCCTCTTCCTTCTTACCTCACCTTATCTCTAGACAAACACAAACATACAAATTTGTATATATTTATGATTATCCAACTGTGTATTGAAAACCATGTCAGGACCACGATTACTGCTTATATCTCTGAATATTTACTCATCCCTATATAAACCTGTTGATACTAAACCACCTGAGAGCTGTATATCGCATCATATCGCATGATATGCTTTTCTTTTAGCTATCTTTTCCTTTAAAACTTGTAAAATAGAGACATAGTATTTATAGGCAAGTAATATTACTCTACAGTAGGCAATGAAGACTTAAAAGTTTATTCGAGAACATACCTACTATTAATAATATTGTGTACCCTCAATGATCTGAAAGTAAACAATTGTAATGACTTGCACTTGTCTATCTGTTGTTGTCTATTTCTCATTTGTTTGTCTCAATAAAAATTTATATTTAAAAAAAAAAAAAAAGTACAGTTGTTCTGATTTTCATATTAAACCAAACTACACCTAATTACATAAATCATTGTGGTTTATACCCACAAAATTTGTAGTAACAGGGCTAAATATCCAAGAAATGATTAGGTGTAGTTTGGTTTAATATGAAAATCAGAACAACTGTACTTTTTAATTATATTTTAACTGCAAATGTAATATTCTGTAACTATTTTTTATTTTATCAGATTGTAACCTTGTATGTAATTGCTATGTGATATTTTATATATTCCTGCTATATTTATATTTTTTAGCCGTATATTTTTGTTGCTCTTCATTTTTAACGACTATGTGTATATATATATATATTCTGTGTAACATTTTATAGTTGGTACGGTATTTGTTTATATAACACCTACAACACTTTTTATTAATTCAGTAAGCTATACCGTGTATATTGTTCATTAAGGACACTCTATGTTAAGGAACATTATTAACACAGAGTTATTGAACACACCTCCAACCAGGATTGGTCACACAACACACCCCTCATCCTGATTGACTCCCATTCCTTCAAATAGAAAGGGTGTAACACCGGAGACATCCGTTATCAATATTTGCCTCTTGAAGAAGTCCGGCCGTAGATCGGGGGAAACGCGTTAGGCTCTGGCATACCATTTTGAGGTATTGGCGGTTCAGAAGCATCTTGTCCCCACAAAGCCACAGAGCACCTGGCAGAGGATCCGGAATCATCTGCCAGACTGTTTTCTGCTGTAAGCTGTCAAAAGGCAGTCCAGCTGAGCCTACTGTGTGTGACATGGAGCTTACGAACCCATCGCTCCATTTGAATGCAATTTTAATTCTCTTTTCTAGTAAGTGCAATAATACTTGCGTGTGCTGTCAATTGTAATAAAATCCATTAACTTGAGTCTTGCCTAGTGCGCCTTTTCTCTTCTTTATTTTTATATAAATACATAGAACATGTTCTCCTATAGATATTTTTATATATATATATATATATATATATATATATATATATAATATATGAGATTTATTTTTTGTAAAATATATTCATGTATATATATATATATATATATATATTCATTAAAATTATGGTGAGATAACATTTGTTGCACAGGAAATTATCACATCTAGGCAAGTATCCCCACTTGCCTTTACACAGTAAGACTCCATATATCCAGCAAATTTCATTTAATATATGTATATGAAATTCTATTTCTCATATACATAGGAATATATATTTAAAAATACATAGAACATGTTCTCCTATGTGAAATGAACTCCTATGGGAATTTGAAATATTTACAGTAAATACACAGTAAAACCTATTATTAAATATTAAAATGTATTAAAAAATACAGGTATTTGAGTGGAAAGTATATAAACATATGTATACATACATATAAACAAAAATACACATATATATATGTATATATACCTTGTCACGTGCTATATACCTCTTTAAAACATAATTTTTAAAATATTTATACGAATAACTTTATTAGAGTATATATAAATGTAACAGTTTATTTCAATGTATTTATTTTGTTTTTAGTGCAACTTTTTTTTAGCCCTAACCTTTTACTATCTCAGGCCAAGCTAACATTTAAATGTGAAAATAAGAGTGGTCAGTTATTGGGTTAATATAAAGATATCAGGTCTGTCTCTCACCTATGGGTATATCACCAGCTCTTTTGCAGAGGTTTCGGGTTGTAGGATTGTTAAATGGGTTTACACACCATCTTGAATGAGGTTGGTTGTTCTGGGTATGGAATCATGACTGCTCCCAACCTTGGGTGTGACACCTCCCTTTAGGTCTGGGTCGCGGGGTCCAGGATGGCACTTTCTTAGACCTGTCCCCTCTGGTACTGGATCAGGCTTTTTCTAGTTGTGGTGTCCCATACTTTGCCTTAGCGGTATTTTCCTGTTCCTCCGCTGGTCCCAGTGACTGTGTGTGGCTCTGTAGAGGGCTAAGATGTGAAATCACCTTTATGCCCTTACTTCTCACATAGGAAATCGGGTGGAGGTTGCCATGTGGGTATATCTGAGGTGCGTGTCATGAGTCTAAAGAAGAGATATCCACTTGCACTGATGGTGATTCAGGGCAACTTCTCGAGTTGAGAAGCTTGTCTGTTCGCTCCTTCGTCCATTTTGTGCTATGAATCTTTGCTAAGTCACACTATTTGTGATGTCCATAATTCTAACAGTTGTCTAGGTAAAAAAATGTACAAAACAACAAATGTGTATGTGTGGTTTACTTGAATTAGAATACCATATAACAGCAAAATCTAGTTAAACAAAAGAAAACAAATTAAACCTATCGCTTTTCTTCCACGGGAACGTTTCTCCAATCTTCAGGCAAGCAAAGGGTACTTGGCCACAACTAAAATAAAACAAGGGAGATAATTAATTCAGTATTAAAGATGTCTACTGAATATATTTAAAGGTAGTTTTAAATTAACTAACAAGATTAGCTCATGATGTGTGCAATTAATAATTTCATCATTCATTGTGAGTAACTTTGCAATTAACATTTTTAAACATCCAGATTTGGTTGCAATCATATATTAACATTCGGGTGATTATATTTAATTTGGATACAATTATATACAATTTTTTAATAGTTTAAAAGTGATTTGAGCAATAATCTCAAGTTCATATTAAGTCAAGAAAAAAAAACTGTGTTAATATTTGATTTAAGCACAAGCAAAACATTTAACATTGAAAAAAATGTATTTTGATACAAGCCAAACAGGTTTTCAAAAGATCAAGGCTATGGAATTTGAAAAAGTAAAAAATTCCTGCAAAAAGCTGTTTAAAGGGGACATGAAACCCAAGTTATTTTGTGATTCAGATAGAGCACTGGTTTTCAAACCTGTCCTCAAGCCTCCCCAACAGGCCATGTTTTCAGGATTACCTTGGATGAGAGCAGGTAAAATAACCATTGGCTAGATTACGAGTCTTGCGTTAGCCTTAAAAAGAAGCGTTGAGAGGTCCCAATGCTGCTTTTTAACGCCCGCTGATATTACAAGTCTGGTAGGAGAGGGTCTACCGCTCACTTTTCTGCCGCGACTTGAGCTTACCGCAAATCCCCTTACGTCAATTGCATATCCTATCTTTTTAATGGGATTTGCCTAACGCCAGTATTACGAGTCTTGGAAGATGTGAGCGGTAGACACTCTCCTATCAAGACTCCTACCGCATTTAAAAGTCAGTAGTTAAGAGTTTTATGGGCTAACGCTGTAACATAAAACTCTTAACTAAAGTGCTTAAAAGTACACTAACACCCATAAACTACCTATTAACCCCTAAACTGAGCCCCCCCCACATTGCAAACACTTAAATGAAGTTTTTAACCCCTAATCTGCCGACCGGACATCGCCGCCACTGTAATAAATATATTAACCCCTAAACCGCCGCACTCCCGCCTCGCAAACACTAGTTAAATTTTATTAACCCCTAATCTGCCGTCCCTAACATCGCCGACACCTATCTACATTTATTAACCCCTAATCTGCTGCCCCCAACGTCGCTGCTACTATATTAAATTTATTAACCCCTAAACCTAAGTCTAACCCTAAGTCTAACCCCCCTAACTTAAATATAATTTAAATAAAACAAAATAAAATTACTACAATAAAATAAATGAATCCTATTTAAAACTAAATACATACCTATAAAATAAATCCTAAAATAGCTACAATATAACTACATAAATAGTTACATTGTAGCTAGCTTAGGGTTTTTATTTATTTTACAGGCAACTTTGTATTTATTTTAACTAGGTAGAATAGTTATTAAATAGTTATTAACTATTTAATAGCTACCTAGCTAAAATAAATACAAAAGTACCTGTAAAATAAATCTTAACCTAAATTACAATTACACCTAACACTACACTATCATTCAATTAATTACATAAACTAACTACAATTAACTACAATTAAAATAAATAAACTAAAGTACTAAAAAAACAATAAATTACAGAACATAAAAAAATAATTACAAGAATTTTAAACTAATTACACCTACTCTAATCCCCCTAATAAAATTAAAAAGCCCCCCAAAATAAAAAAAAAATCCCTACCCTATACCAAATTACAAATAGCCCTTAAAAGGGCCTTTTGCAGGGCATTGCCCCAAAGTAATCAGCTCTTTTACCTGTAAAAAAATACAATACCCCCCCAACATTAAAACCCACCACCCACACACCCAACCCTACTCTAAAACCCACCCAATCCCCTCTTAAAAAAACCTAACACTACCCCCTTGAAGATCACCCTACCTTGAGATGTCTTTACCCAGCCGGGCACAAGTGGACCTCCAGAGGGGCAGAAGTCTTCATCCGATCCGGGCAGAAGAGGTCCTCCAAGCGGCAGAAGTCTTCATCCAGACGGCATCTTCTATCTTCAATCCAGCCGACGCAGAGCATCCCCTTCAAACGAAGTCCAAGCGAAGAATGAAGGTTTCTTTAAATTACGTCATCCAAGATGGCGTCCCTTGAATTCCGATTGGCTTATAGGATTCTATCTGCCAATCAGAATTAAGGTAGGAAAAATCCTATTGGCTGATCCAATCAGCCAATAGGATTGAAGTTCAATCCTATTGTCTGATCCAATCAGCCAATAGGATTGAGCTCGCATTCTATTGGCTGTTCCAATCAGCCAATAGAATGCAACCTCAATCCTATTGGCTGAATGCATCAGCCAATTGGATTTTTCCTACCTTAATTCCAATTGGCTGTTAGAATCCTATCAGCCAATCGGAATTCAAGGGATGCCATCTTGGATGATGTCATTTACAGGAACCTTCATTCTTCGCTTGGACTTCGTTTGAAGAGGATGCTCCACGACGGCTAGATTGAAGATGGACCCGCTCCGCTCCGGATGGATGAAGATAGAAGATGCCATCTGGATGAAGACTTCTGCCGCTTGGAGGACCTCTTCTGCCTGGATCGGATGAAGAATTCTGCCCCTCTGGAGGTCCACTTGTGCCCGGCTGGGTGAAGACGTCTCAAGGTAGGGTGATCTTCAAGGGGGTAGTGTTAGGTTTTATTAAGGGGGGATTGGGTGGGTTTTTAGAGTTGGGTTGGGTGTGTGGGTGGTGGTTTTAAATGTTGGGGGGGTATTGTATTTTTTTACAGGTAAAAGAGCTGATTACTTTGGGGCAATGCCCCGCAAAAGGCTATTTGTAATTTAGTATAGGGTAGGGAATTTTTTTTATTTTGGGGGGCTTTTTTATTTTATTAGGGGGATTAGAGTAGGTGTAATTAGTTTAAAATTCTTGTAATCATTTTTTTATTTTCTGTAATTTAGTGTGGTTTTTTTTGTACTTTAGTTTATTTAATTTAATTGTAGTTAATTGTAGTTAGTTTATGTAATTAATTTAATGATAGTGTAGTGTTAGGTGTAATTGTAATTTAGGTTAGGATTTATTTTATCGGGTAAATTTGTATTTATTTTAACTAGGAAGTTATTAAATAGTTAATAACTATTTAATGACTATTGTACCTAGTTAAAATAAATACAAAGTTGCCTGTAAAATAAAAATAAACTCTAAGCTAGCTACAATGTAACTATTAGTTGTATTGTAGCTAGCTTAAGGTTTATTTTATAGGTAAGTATTTAGTTTTAAATAGGAATAATTTATTTAATTGTAGTTATTTTATTTAGATTTATTTAAATTATATTTAAGTTAGGGGGGTGTTAGACTTAGGTTTAGACTTTAGGGGTTAATAAATAGTAGCAGCAACGATGGGTGCGGCAGATTAGGGGTTAATAAGTGTAGTTATTTTGCGGCGACATTGGGGGGCAGATTAGGGGTTAATAAATATAATGTAGGTGGCGGCGATGTTGGAGGCAGCAGATTAGGGGTTCATAGGAATAATGTAGGTGGCAGCGGTGTCTGGAGCGGCAGATTAGTGGTTAATAAGTGTAATTTTAGGGGTGTTTAGACTCGGGGTTCATGTTAGGCTGCGTTAGAAGCTGAACGCTGCTTTTTTGCAAGTGCAAGGTTTTTTTCCAGCTGATTCTGTCCCATTGTTTCCTATGGGGAAATCGTGCACAAGCACGTTTAGCCAGCTTACCGCTACAGTAAGCAACGCTGGTATTGAGGGGAGATGTGGAGCTAAATTTTGCTCTACGCTCACATTTTTGTGGCTAACGCAGGTTTAAAAAAACCTGTAATACCAGCGTTGTCTTAAGGGAGTGGTGAAAAAAAAAGGCTAGTTAGAAACGCACCGCTGTTACCGCAAAACTCGTAATCTAGTAGATAGTTTGCTAATCATTTTACCTGTGCTCCAGTTTAGATATCTTTAAAATGTGGCCTGTTAATGAGGCCTGAGGACAGGTTTGAAAACCAGTGAGATAGAGCATGCGATTTTAAACAACTTTCCAATTTACTTCTATTATCTAATTTGTTTTGATCTCTTGGCATCCTTTGTTGAAAAGGACACCTAGGTAGATTCAGGAGCTGCTGATTGGTGGCTGGACATATATGCCTCATTTTATTGGCTTACTCGATGTGTTCAGCTAGTTCCCAAAAGTGCATTGCTCCTTCAACAAAAGATACTAAGAGAATTAAGCAAATTAGATAATAAAAGGAAATTGGACAGTTGTTTAAAATTGTATTCTCTATATGAATCATGAAAGAAAAATGTTGCGTTTCATGTCCCTTAAACAAAGTTTTTTCAGGATTGGAATACCAGTATCAACATACATGGCATAGGATTACATGATAAAAATGTATTTAAAAAGCTTCTGATAAATGGGTAATCACATAGTTTGGATTATAAACTATTACTTTTTATTGATCCCTTTGTCTCCCAGGAAAGAAAACCTTCGCTGACTAATCGCAGTCTTGTTGATATAGTACATTGTGGTTTACACATATATGCTATGAACAAGGAAAATAAAATACTCGTCACTTTTAAACAACTTTCCAATTTATTTCCATTAATAAAATGTGCACAGTTATATTTACACTTATTGAGACATCAGCTCCTACTGAGCATGTGCAAAACTTCACATAATATGCATTTGTGATTGGCCATCAGACTGTCACATGATACAGGTTGAATTGAAATAGACATAATTATGAAATTTGTCAGAAAACAAATCATCTAATACTTATTTGAAGTTCAGACTGAGGGGCCGATTTAACATGCTGCGAATGCAGCTGTTTCGACTCGCCGGAAACATAAGTTAAAATCTACCCCCAAGTTGGTTGTTTATGCAAATCTACTGTATTTACTGGTTCATTTAAACAAGTTTATTAAATAGCAGATGCAAATGTCTTTTAACTATATTCTACAAGTATATATATATATATATACTGTCACAAATAATCTTCCTATGATTATAAATGCTGTTTAGACATTTTGTACTTTAAATGAATATTGTCTTAAAAAATCTGTCTTCCATATTAAAGAACATTTTGAATTTAAGGGACATTCCAGTCAAAATTTTAATGCACTTAGATTTATTATATATTTGAATAGAAACATATTTGCTATATACATGTATTGGCAAAAATGCTTCTAGTAAAAGTTATCACTGCTTTAGTTGTAACATTTTTCTCTGCACGTGCATGTGAAGCATAGCTAGATATTGTCACTGCACCCACATTTTAAATAATGCAGCTGCTCAGATCATCAGTGGGGCTTGTATCATGTCAGCAATTGACAAATTGAGTCAATACCAAATGGTACAAGCATCTCAGGCGTTAGCCGTGAAAACCAGCGTTAGAGGCTCCTAACGCTGGTTTTAGGCTACCTCCGGTATTTGGAGTCACTCAAAAAAGGGTCTAACGCTCACTTTTCAGCCGCGACTTTTCCATACCGCAGATCCCCTTACGTCAATTGCGTAT
Source organism: Bombina bombina (assembly GCF_027579735.1). NCBI lineage: Eukaryota > Metazoa > Chordata > Amphibia > Anura > Bombinatoridae > Bombina > Bombina bombina. The sequence goes on along the minus strand of NC_069500.1, from coordinate 853,729,843 downwards.
CCTATCTTTTCAATGGGATCTTTCTAACTCCGGTATTTAGAGTCGTGTCTGAAGTGAGCGTTAGAACTCTAACGACAAAACTCCAGCCGCAGGAAAAAAGTCAGTAGTTAAAGGGACACTGTAAGTAAATATTTTCTATGCCTGTTACTAACTAACTACCCCAAATACGCTTTTTATCAATAGCATTTCATTAACATATCTCTACCGTATATCAGAAATCTTGTCTGCAAATGTAATTGTTTTCCAAACCCACTCCGTGGGTATCCTTTGCTCTGTACCAATCCGTTTACAATACCTAGGTTTCAAAATGGCGCTTTAAACACAAAGTTATTGGTTTAAGTATTTTGAACATGCAGTGCTGAAAATAGTGGGCAGGATAACGTGACATCATCGGCGAATAAAAATATAACTTTTAGAACGTTATGAAACTTGGTTTTGGAGAAAATATACGTCAGTAGGTTTTAATTAATGTTTATTAACTTTAATATGTTAGTTGTTTAGCTTAAAAATTATAACAGAAAGTAATCCTTTAAGAGCTTTCTGGGCTAACGCCGGTTTATAAAGCTCTTAACTACTGTACTCTAAAGTACACTAACACCCATAAACTACCTATGTACCCCTAAACCGAGGTCCCTCCACATCGCCGCAACTCGATTAAATTTTTTTAACCCCTAATCTGCCGACCGCCAACTACGTTATCCTTATGTACCCCTAATCTGCTGCCCCTAACACCGCCGACCCCTATATTATATTTATTAACCCCTAATCTGCCCCCCACAATGTCGCCGCCAGCTACCTACACTTATTAACCCCTAATCTGCCGACCGCAAAGCGCCGCCACCTACGTTATCCTTATGTACCCCTAATCTGCTGCCCCTAACACCGCCGACCCCTATATTATATTTATTAACCCCTAATCTGCCCCCCTCAACGTCGCCTCTACCTGCCTACACTTATTAACCCCTAATCCGCCTCACTAACCCTATAATAAATAGTATTAAACCCTAATCTGCCCTCCCTAACATCGCTGACACCTAACTTCAATTATTAACCCCTAATCTGCCGACCGGAGCTCACCGCTATTCTAATAAATGTATTAACCCCTAAAGCTAAGTCTAACACTAACACCCCCCTAAATTAAATATAATTTTAATCTAACGAAATTAATTAACTCTTATTAAATAAATTATTCCTATTTAAAGCTAAATACTTACCTGTAAAATAAATCCTAATATAGCTACAATATAAATTATAATTACATTGTAGCTATTTTAGGATTAATATTTATTTTACAGGCAACTTTGTAATAATTTTAACCAGGTACAATAGCTATTAAATAGTTAAGAACTATTTAATAGTTACCTAGTTAAAATAATTACAAAATTACCTGTAAAATAAATCCTAACCTAAGTTACAATTAAACCTAACACTATACTATCATTAAATTAATTAAATAAAATACCTACAATTACCTACAATTAAACCTAACACTACACTATCAATACATTAATTAAATACAATATCTACAAATAACTACAATGAAATAAACTAACTAAAGTACAAAAAATAAAAAAGAACTAAGTTACAAAAAATAAAAAATATCTACAAACATAAGAAAAATATTACAACAATTTTAAACTAATTACACCTACTCTAAGCCCCCTAATAAAACAACAAAGCCCCCCAAAATAAAAAATGCCCTACCCTATTCTAAATTACTAAAGTTAAAAGCTCTTTTACCTTACCAGCCCTGAACAGGGCCCTTTGCGGGGCATGCCCCAAGAAGTTCAGCTCTTTAGCCTGTAAAAAAAACATACAATACCCCCCCCAACATTACAACCCACTACCCACATACCCCTAATCTAACCCAAACCCCCCTTAAATAAACCTAACACTAAGCCCCTGAAGATCTTCCTACCTTATCTTCACCATACCAGGTTCACCGATCCGTCCTGAAGAGCTCCTCCGATGTCCTGATCCAAGCCCAAGCGGGGGACTGAAGATGTCCATGATCCGGTAGAAGTCTTCATCCAAGCGGGGCAGAAGAGGTCTTCCATCCGATTGAAGTCTTCATCCAAGCGGGGCAGAAGAGGTCTTCCATCCGATTGAAGTCTTCATCCAGGTGGCATCTTCTATCGACATCCATCTGGAACGGAGCGGCAGCATCCTGAAGACCTCCGACGCGGAACATCCATCCTGGCCGACGACTGAACGACGAATGACGGTTCCTTTAAATGACGTCATCCAAGATGGCGTCCCTCGAATTCCGATTGGCTGATAGGATTCTATCAGCCAATCGGAATTAAGGTAGGAAAAATCTGATTGGCTGATTGATAATGTAAGTAGCGGCGGTTTACGGAGCGGCAGATTAGGGGTTAATAATAATATGCAGGGGTCAGCGATAGCGGGGGGCGGAAGATTAGGGGTTAATAAGTGTAAGGTTAGGGGTGTTTAGACTCGGGGTACATGTTAGAGTGTTAGGTGCAGACGTAGGAAGTGTTTCCTCATAGCAAACGCGGCTTTTTTGCAGGTGTTAGGTTTTTTTTTCAGCTCAAACAGCCCCATTGTTTTCTATGGGGGAATCGTGCACGAACACGTTTTTGAGGCTGGCCGCTTGCGTAAGCAACTCTGGTATCGAGAGTTGAAGCTGCGTTAAAAATGCTCTACGCTCCTTTTTTGGAGCCTAACGCAGCCTTTATGTGGACTCTCAATACCAGAGTTATTTTTATGGTGCGGCCAGAAAAAAGCCGGCGTTAGCTACGCAGGTCCTTACCGACAAAACTCTAAATCTAGCCGTCTGTGTTTAAAATGCTGGTGCACGGTGCATACTTAAATACTCTTTTGAAACAGCTATAACTTTTATTAGAATCATATTTGCTAATGCATGTATATTACAAAAATGCTTCTATTCAATACCGAAATGCACCCATGTGGTTTCCCATTTTGGCTGGAATATCCCTTTAAAACTATTTAAACTAAAACTGATATGTAGTGTTGTGTATTTCCTACCTTATCAAGTAATTAGCATTAGCAGAAAGTGTACTTTTGATATTGCTGTGTTGCAATTTAAGCAGCATTAAAGGGACATGAAAACCACATTTTTCTTTCATTATTCAGATAGAGAAAGCAATTTAAAAAAAAGTTTCTAATTTACTTCTATTATCAAATTTGCTTTGTTTTCATGTTATTCTTTGGTGTAGAGATATATTGGTAGGTAATGTGCACATGCCTGAAGCACTACATAACAGGAAAAAGTGCTGCCATCTAGTGCTGTTGCTATTGCATAAAATTGTTGCAAAACTGCTTCCATATAGTGCTACAGATATGTCCAAACTCCTGGGCTTACTTTCATGCTTTTCAACAAAGGATAACAAGAAGATAAAGAAAAAAATATAATTGAAGTAAATTAGAATGTTGTTTAAAATTGTATGCTCTATCTGAACCAAGAAAAAAAAATGGGTTTAGTTTTACTTTTTTTTGCAGGAATAATTCTCATTTTTAAATTCTGCCCTTTCAATAAAATTCATTTTGGAGTTTGTAAAAGCCTCAAGGGATCATTGGAAACATGGAAGGCCTTTGAAGCTAAATGAAAGTTCAAGAAAAAAATATTATTCACTTTGTAAAACTCCTCCCTCCTTACTAGAGCTAGACTAGCTGACTGCAGAAATAATGTTTGGCTACAGAAATTGTTGCTTTGAAAGTATTTAAAAATGTAGCATTCAGGATTTTGAAGGCATAATGGAGAATTATCATAAGCTTGCTTGAGTGGTGTATCTAAAGGGTATGCAACTACATATGTTATAAAGTATATTAATCTAACAATGTTGGTTGTGCAAAGCTGGGGAATGGGCATTATCTATCTTTATAAACAACAACAATTATAGTGAAGAGTATGTACTCTACACTAACGGCTAGATTTAGAGTTGGGCAGTAGCCGTGAAAACCAGCGTTAGAGGCTCCTAACGCTGTTTTTTACCGCCCTCTGGTATTTGGAGTCAGTCAGGAAAGGGTCTAACGCTCACTTTGCAGCCGCGACTTTTCCATACCGCAGATCCCCCTACGCCATTTGCGTATCCTATCTTTTCAATGGGAGTCTTGGCTGAAGTGAGCGTTAGAAATCTAACGACAAAACTCCAGCCGCAGAAAAAAGTCAGTAGTTAAGAGCTTTCTGGGCTAATGCCGGTTTATAAAGCTCTTAACTACTGTGCTCTAAAGTACACTAACACCCATAAACTACTTATGTACCCCTAAACCGAGGCCCCCCCACACACCGCCGCCACTCTATTAAATTTTTTTAACCCCTAATCTGCCGCTCCGTACACCGCCGCCACCTACATTATCCCTATGTACCCCTAATCTGCTGCCCCTAATACCGCCGACACCTACATAATATTTATTAACCCCTAATCTGCCGCCCCCAACGTCGCCGCCACCTACCTACACTTATTAACCCCTAATCTGCCGACCGAACCGCAGCGCTACTATAATAAATGTATTAACCCCTAATCCGCCTCACTCCCGCCTCAATAACCCTATAATAAATATTATTAACCCCTAATCTGCCCTCCCTAACATCGCCGACACCTAACTTCAAACATTAACCCCTAATCTGCCGACCGGAGCTCACCGCTATTCTAATAAATTCTTTAACCCCTAAAGCCTAACCCTAACCCTAACACCCCCCTAAGTTAAATATAATTTTTATCTAACGAAATAAATGAACTCTTATTAAATAAATTAATCCTATTTAAAAAATAAATACTTACCTGTAAAATAAACCCTAATATAGCTACAATATAAATTATAATCATATTGTAGCTATTTTAGGATTAATATTTATTTTACAGGCAACTTTGTATTTATTTTAACCAGGTACAATAGCTATTAAATAGTTAATAACTATTTAATAGTTACCTAGTTAAAATAATTGCAAAATTACCTGTAAAATAAATCCTAACCTAAGTTACAATTAAACCTAACACTACACTATCAATAAATTAATTAAATAAAATACCTACAATTATCTACAATTAAACCTAACACTACACTATCAATAAATTAATTAAATACAATACCTACAAATAAATACAATTAAATAAACTAACTAAAGTACAAAAAATAAAAAAGAACTAAGTTACAAAAAATAAAAAAATATTTACAAACATTAGAAAAATATTACAACAATTTTAAACTAATTACACCTACTCTAAGCCCCCTAATAAAATAACAAAGACCCCCAAAATAAAAAAATGCCCTACCCTATTCTAAATTAAAAAAGTTCAAAGCTCTTTTACCTTACCAGCCCTGAAAAGGGCCATTTGCGGGGCATGCCCCAAATAATTCAGCTCTTTTGCCTGTAAAAAAAAACATACAATACCCCCCCCAACATTACAACCCACCACCCACATACCCCTAATCTAACCCAAACCCCCCTTAAATAAACCTAACACTAAGCCCCTGAAGATCTTCCTACCTTATCTTCACCATGCCAGGTTCACCGATCGCTCCAGGCTCCAAAATCTTCATCCAAGCCCAAGCGGGGGCTGGCGATCCATAATCCGGCTGAAATCTTCTATCAAGCGGCAGCTGAAGAGGTCCAAAAGAGGCTCCGAAGTCTTCATCCTATCCGGGAAGAAGAGGAGATCCGGACCGGCAACCATCTTGGATCAGCCAATCGGATTGAACTTGATTCTGATTGGCTGATTCCATCCCATAGAAAACAATGGGGATGTGTTAGGAGCTGAACGCTGCTTTTTTGCAGGTGTTAGGTTTTTTTTCAGCTCAAATGGCCCCATTGTTTTCTATGGGGGAATCGAGCACGAGCACGTTTTTGAAGCTGGCCGCGTCCGTAAGCACCGCTGGTATCGAGAGTTGCAGTGGCGGTAAATATGCTCTACGCTCCCTTTTTTGGAGCCTAACGCAGCCCTTCTGTGAACTCTAAATACCAGCGGTATTTAAAAGGTGCGGGGGGAAGAAAGCATGCGTAGCTAACGCACCCCTTTGGCCGCAGAACTCTAAATCTAGGCCTAAAATTGTTGTTTAAAAAAGATAGAAAATGCCCATTCTCCATCTTTGCACAACCAACATTGTTAGATTAATATACTTTATAACATTTAATCCTCTACATTTCTGCCTGTTTCTAAGCCACTACAGACAGCCTCTTAATGACATGCTTTTTTATCAACAGGAGACTGCAAGTTCATGTGGGCCGATAACATTGTGTTCACGCCCGAGGATTATTTAAGAGTTAGCACAACACAGTACTAACTGCAAGTCAATAGATAATAAATAAAGAAAAGTCATGTGATCAGGGGGCTGTCAGAAGATGCTTAGATACAAGGTAATCAGAGGTAAAAAGTGTATTCATATAATTGTGTTGGCTATACAAACTGGGGAATGGATAATAAAGGGATTATCTTTTAAAACAATACAAATTCTTTTGTAGACTTTCCCTTTAATAACCAGTTAGTACCATCTAAAGAGAGCTGTCTATTGAAATGGATTCACTTTTTTGAACTCATTTTTGTCATATTTTGTCATTTCTGATTAGAATTTGTTGATATTATGGAATTTTAATGGACTGTATAAACATCTTTTTGGCAATTTTACCACTAGAACCTTTAGATGAAGGTCAGTTCTCTGCTAGATAATGTGGCAAATGATTGGTATTTATAGCTTTATTGAAAGAGTTCAAAGTAGAGTCAAGAGACTTGTATAACTTGATCATACTTGAAAATTATCTTAACCAAAGGTTTAAAAATATAGGTCTTTGATCATTTTTCTTTTAGTTTGATTAGACTCCTGATGAAAAATAGGGTAAAAGGGTAAAAAAAAATTAACATTTATAAATTGTAACTCAAACTAGAAGCCTTAAAGAACGATGGAGCTGTATAATATAGAGAACCAAAAGAATGTTTTAGAACATATTCAAGAAAATAAAGAACACAGGCAATGTATGTAGGTTTTTATTACATTTCATTAAAGGGACACTGAACCCAAATTTTTTCTTTCGTGATTCAGATAGAGCGTGCAATTTTCAGCAACTTTCTAATTTACTCCTATTATCAAATTTTCTTCATTCTATTGGTATCTTTATTTGAAATGCAAAAATTTAAGTTTAGATGTCGGCCCATTTTTAGTGAACCCACTGTGTTGTTCTTGCTGATTGGTGGATAAATTCACCCACAAATAAACAAGTGCTTTCCATGGTCCTGAACCAAAAAATAGCTTACATGCCTTCTTTTTCAAATAAAGAATGCAAGAGAATGAATAAAAATTGATAATAGGAGTACATTTTTAAAGTTGCTTAAATTTGCATGCTCTATCTGAATCATGAAAGAAAAAATTTGGGTTCAGTGTCCCTTTAAGGTAAAATGTCAAGTGAGGGGGATCCAGAAATAACTGCTTAAAACGTATTAATTAATTCAGATGTGATTAAATATTATTGTTCATATAATGTTCCTATTTATTTTAAAGTTATGGCATACTTTTGCACTTTATAAAGTATCAATGTGTCAAATTCATACATTCTGTTTTGCTCTTTGTGTTGCAGTTATGCAGTTATTGTACCTCAGTGTTAGCCTGTGCAGAGTTATTGAACTACAGCACAAAAAGCAAAACAGCATGGGCTTCATGTATTAAGCTCCGAAAGCTGCGCAGGAGCCCTTGCAGGTAAGGTTCACATATGTGAGCCTGCTTTCTGGATTTCTTACACTCTGCACCACCTCTGAGGGGGCAAGGGGAAATCACAGAGAGCTGCTTCTGGAGGGGTTATTGCCCCTTTCTTCAGTAGCTCAGTATATGATTTTATTCATATAACTACTTTTGTAGTTTTCTGTTGTTATAAGCCCTCAGGATTGTGCATGTCGGTTTTTTTCCTTGCCTAGGGCACTCTTGGTTTTTCTGCACACGTCGGCATAGAGCATGTAGGCGCCTAAAGATAGTGCACTTTGGGTTTTCGTGTGCAGGTCATTTTTGGTGAGCTCTTTCTCTTTATCTGACATGTAGGGGTGCTATCTGTAGGTCTGATGTGTTGCCACTGTTTCAAAGTGATTTATCCTGCATGTCGAATTAGCACAATTAGGCCTAGTAGTTTTTAAAGAGCTGCTTCTGGAGGGGTTATTGCCCCTTTCTTCAGTAGCTCAGTATATGATTTTATTCATATCACTACTTTTGTAGTTTTCTGTTGTTATAAAGCCTTTTGTCCCTAAACCTACTTTAGAAGCTGAGCCCTTTGAACACTTTTCTATCAGTGTTTATTGTAAGCAGGTTGAGGCATTACCTATAGAATATTTATACTGCACATGTTTAAATGTTTTAATGCATTTTGACTATATTATTGCTGCTCTTGCTTCTAAGGTGTTTCTATTCTTTTTGTTTATCTCTTACAGATTTTGCCTGGAGCTAAGGATTTCATTTACTCTACAGTATGTGATTTCTGGGTAGCTATGCCACCTTTAAATAAGCATAAAATGTCAGTTCATAATCGTTAATATTACTGCAGCTTTTACTGTATCTTTGAACTAACATACACCTAGATTACGAGTTTTGCGTTAGAGGCTGTGCGGTGCTAACAAGAAGTTTTCCCTCACCGGTCACTTACCTACAGTGCTGGTATTACAGGTTTTTACAAACCCATCGTTAAAAGACAAGAAGTGAGCGTTGAGCCAAACTTTGCTCCTTACTACACTCCAATACCAGCGCTGCTTAAGTCAGCAGTGAGCTGGTCGTATGTGCTTGTGCACAATTTCCCCATAGGAATTAACGGGGAGAGCCGGCTGAAAAACACCTGCAAAAAAGCAGCGTAAAGCTCCCTAACACAGCCCCATTGATTCCCATGGGGAAATAAAATTTATGTCTACACCTAACACCCTAACACGAACCCTGAGTCTAAACACCCCTAATCTTACACTTATTAACCCTAATCTGCCACCCCCGACATCGCTGACACCTACATTATAATTATTAACCCCTAATCTGCCGCTCCGGACACCGCCGCCGCCTACATTACTGTATACTTATAAACCCCTAATCTGCTGCCCCCAACATCACCGCCACCTACATTATATTTATTAACCCCTAATCTGCTGCCCCAACATTGCCGCCACCTACCTACACTTATTAACCCCTAATCTGCCGCCCCCAACGTCGCTGCCACTATAATAAACATATTAACCCCTAAACCACCACACTCTCGCCTCGCAAACATTAGTTAAATATTATTAACCCCTAATCTGCCGGCCCTAACATCGCTGCCACATACCTACATTTATTAACCCCTAATCTGCTGCCCACAACGTTGCCGACACTATATTAAACGTATTAAACCCTAAACCTAAGTCTAACCCTAAATCTAACACCCCCTAACTTAAATATAATTAAAAAATATAAATAAATATTCCTATCATTAAAAAAATTATTCCTATTTAAAACTAAATACTTACCTATAAAATAAACCCTAAGCTAGCTACAATATAACTAATAGTTACATTGTAGCTATTTTAGGATTTATTTTTATTTTACAGGCAAGTTTGTATTTATTTTAACTAGGTAGAATAGTTATTAAATAGTTATTAACTATTTAATAACTACCTAGTTAAAATAAGGACACATTTACCAGTAAAATAAAACCTAACCTAAGTTACACTAACACCTAACACTACACTATAATTAAATAAATTAACTAAATTAAAAACAATTACCTACATTAAATTAAATTTGCTAAAGTACAAAAAAAAAACACTAAATTACAGAAAATAATAATCAAATTACAGAAATGTAAACTATTTACACCTAATCTAATAGCCCTATTAAAATAATAAAAAAAATAAATAAAAAAAACCCTAGCCTAAACTAAACTACCAATAGCCCTTAAAAGGGCATTTTGCGGGGCATTGCCCCAAAGTAATCAGCTCTTTTACCTGAAAAAAAAAAATACAAACAACTCCCCCAACAGTAAAACCCACCATCCACACAACCAACCCCCCAATAAAATACTATCTAAAAAAAACTAAGCTCCCCATTGACCTGAAAAGGGCATTTGGATGGGCATTGCCCTTAAAAGGGCAGTTAGCTCTTTTGCTGCCCAAACCCTAATCTAAAAAATAAAACCCACCCAATATACCCTTAAAAAAACCTAACACTAACCCCCTGAAGATTGACTTACCGGGAGAAGTCTTCATCCAAGCCGGGCGAAGAGGTCCTCCAGACAGGAAGAAGTCTTCATCCAAGCCAGACAGAAGTGGTCCTCCAGACGGGCAGAAGTCGTCATCCAGATGGCATCTTCTATCTTCATCCATCCGGCGCGGAGCGGATCCATCTTCAAGACATCCAACGCGGAGCATCCTCTTCATCCGACGACTAACACAGAATGAAGGTACCTTTAAGTGAAGTCATCCAAGATGGCGTCCCTTAGATTTAGATTGGCTGATAGAATTCTATCAGCCAATAGGAATTAAGGTAGAAAAAATCCTATTGGCTGATGCAATCAGCCAATACGATTGAAGTTCAATCCTATTGGCTGATCCAATCAGCCAATAGGATTGAGCTTGCATTCTATTGGCTGATTGGATCAGCCAATAGGATTGAACTTCAATCCTATTGGCTGATTGCACAGCCAATAGGATTTTTTCTACCTTAATTCCGATGTTGTTTGATATTACCAGTGCCGTGTGCTAACTCAGTAAGGCAGAAGGAGAAAATGTTGGTTAATTCATGGTTAAAAACATGGTGTAAAAATAAAGGGTTTGTCTTTTTAGAGCACTGGGCTGACTTTTCACTTGGGTACAATTTGTACAGTAAGCATGGATTGCACCTGGATGACATGGGTGCAGGTGTGTTGGGGAAAAGGATGGTAGCACATTTAGATAATCTTTTAAACTAGGCAAGGGGGGGAGGGGCAATTAGAACACAATAGAACAGAGAGAACAGTCTGTGAATATCTCACTCCCTTAATATCTTAAGGAAGGGATGATTTAAGAAATGTCACATTAAAAAATATAGAGGAAAGCACATCAAGTATCAGCAGAAAGCACAAGAAAATTAAATGTATGACAACAAATGCAAGAAGCATGATGGGTAAAATGGGGGAGCTGGAGCTCTTAGTTGCAGAAGAGGACTATGATGTTATCAGTATAACTGAAACTTGGTGGGATGATTCTCATGACTGGGCAGTTAACTTAGAGGGATATACTTTATTTAGGAGGGACAGGAATAATAAAAGGGGTAGAGGAATCTGCATGTAAATTAAACCTAACCTTAAAGGGACACTGAACCCACATTTTTTCTATTGTGATTCAAATAGAGCATGCAATTTTAAGCAACTTTCTAATTTACTCCTATTATCAAATTATTTTCATTCTCTTGGTATCTTTATTTGAAATGCTAGAATGTAAGTTTAGATGCCGGCCCATTTTTGGTGAACACACTGTGCTGTTCTTGCTGATTGGTGGATAAATTCACCTACCAATAAACAAGTGCTTTCCATGGTTCTGAACCAAAAAAATAGCTTAGATGCCTTCTTTTTAAAATAAAGAAAGCAAGAGAACAAAGAAAAATCGATAATAGGAGTAAATTAGAAAGTTGTTTAAAATTGCATGCTCTATCTGAATCACAAAAGAAAAAAATTGGGTTCAGTGTCCCTTTAAACCTATAATAAGAGAAGATATTATTATTATGATACAAGTGACAATGTAGAGCCCTGTGGGTTGAAATAAAGAGTGTGTGGGGGGGAAATCCTAAAAAAATATTACTAGTAACATGCTACAAGCTACCCAACATTAGTGACCCGGAGGAAACTGAACTATTAATCCAAATAGGTAAGGCTGCTAATAACAGTGCTGTAATTATGGGAGATTTTAACTACCCTGATATAAACTGGACCAATGAAACTAGTAATTCAGCTAAGGGGGATATATTTTTAAATGTTCTTAGGGATAACTTCTTGTCACAATTAATAGAGGAGCCAACTAGGAGTAAAGCTATATTGGATTTAGTGCTATCAAACAATACAGATATAATATCAATCATAGAAGTCAAAGAACATTTGGGTAACAGTGATCATAACATGGTCACATTTGAAATCTCTTTTCATATGCAGTGTCCTAATGGTTTAACTAAGACTTTTAATTTTAAGAAAGCAAAATTCAATGATTTAAGGAAATCATTAAATAATATAAATTGGGACAATACCCCCTTTTTATCAACCTGTTAACTTACTTGCATTCAACGGCACCAATACACTCACCTAAGATCACCTAACATCGCTGCCACAGACCTGAATACGTTCTCCAAAGTTACCAAAAAAGCTGTCAAAAAGCCGCACGCTGCTCTTTGGCTTTTTCCCAGCTTTATTGGTATACTGTCACTGAACACCGCCACTATACTATACGGTTTTAACCCTAAACCGCCACTCCCCGAGCCCGCTGCAACTAAATAAAGTTATTAACCCCTAAACCTCCGCTCCCGGAGCCCACCGCCACCTACATTATACTTATAAACCCCTAATGTAGGTGGCGGCGGTGTAGGGGGGCAGATTAGGGGTTAATAAGTAAAATGTAGGTGGCGGCGGTGTAGGGGTGGCAGATTAGGGGTTAATAAGTATAATATAGGTGGCGGCAGTGTAGGGGTGGCAGATTAGGGGTTAATAAGTATAATGTAGGTGGCGGCGGTGTAGGGGGTGGCAGATTAGGGTTTAATAAGTGTAATGTAGGTGGCAGTGGTGTAGGGGGGCAGATTAGGGGTTAATAACATAATGTAGGTGGCAGCAGTGTAGGGGGGCAGATTAGGGGTTAATAAGTATAATGTAGGTGGCGGGGGTATAGGGGCAGCAGATTAGGGGTTAATAAGTATAATGTAGGTGACGGCGGTGTAGGGGGTGGCAGATTGGGAGTTAATAAGCATAATGTAGGTGGAGACGGTGAAGGGGGGGGCAGATTAGGGGTTAATAACATAATGTAGGTGGCGGCGGTGTAGGGGGGGGGCAGATTAGGGGTTAATAAGTATAATGTAGGTGGCGGCGGCGGGGCAACAGATTAGGGGTGTTTAGACTCGGGATTTATGTTAGGGTGTTAGTGTGAAAAGGAAACTTTATTCTCCCATAGGAATCAATGGGATATCGGACAGCTGCGAAAATGAGCTTTCGCTGCTGATTCCTATGGCATCCGCCGCCTCCGGAGCGGCGGATTGAAAACCAGGTATGCTGGGCCGGAATAGTACCGAGCGTACCTGGTAGAAATTTGTTAACTAGCAAAAGTAGTCAGATAGTGCCGAATTTGCATTCGGAACATCTGTAATGATGTAAGCATTGATCTGAGTCGGACTTTGACCGGCGGTTCCTATGTTACGTCACAAAATTCTACTTTTGCCAGTCTGTAGGGCTTGATAAATAAGGGGAATCAAGATCGTCACAATTACGCTCCGGAATTCCAGCGGATTTGCGATTGACGGCTTGATAAATAGGCCCCAATGTATTCTCTAATAAAAATACAGAGGATAAATGGATAATATTTAAAAACTTTGTTAAATAAATATACATATCAACAAATACCATATGGTTATAAAAATCAAAAATCAAAGCCAATGTGGCTAAATAAAAATGTGTTAAGAGAAATTAGGAAAAAACGTAGGGCATTTATATTATTCAAAGAAAATACTACAGACTCAACATTCCATATTTATAAGGAATGTAACAAAGCATACAAAAAAGCAATCAAATTAGCCAAAATTGAAAATGAAAAATTAATTGCAAAGGATTCTGATACTAAAAAAAAGGTTCTTTAATTGCAAAGGATTCTAAAAAAAAAGGTTCTTTAAGTACATAAATTACAAAAAATCTAAGAAGGACAATATAGGTACATTAAAATGCATGGAGGGTAGCATGATAAATAATGACAGGGAGAAGGCTGAGGTACTAAACCAGTTTTTTTTCTTCAGTATACACAAGAGAGGAACCATTGGATGATACTTTGGAACAAAATAGAACATGTCAGTCCATACCATTAACTGGGTTATGTTTAGAGGATATCAGGAAAAAAATGAATAATATTATTAAGGTAAATAAAACTACAGGCCCAAATGGAATACACCCAAGGGTGTTAAGGGAATTTAGCACTGTTATAGACAAACCACTACTTTTAATTTTTCAAGACTCATTATCCTCACGCATGGTACCCCAGGATTGGCCCAAAGCTGATGTGGTGCTACTCTTTAAAAATGGAAGTAGGGATGATCCTGGAAGCTATAGACCAGTTAGTCTGACATCAATAGTAGGGGAGATATTTGAAGGGATTATAAAGGATTAGCATATTCGTGTAAACAAGATTATGAGTTCTAATCAGCATGGTTTTAGGAGAAATAGATCATGTCAAACTAATCTAATTAGATTCTACGAGGAAGTAAGTAAAAATATAGATAAAGGGGAATCAGTTGATGTGATATACTTAGATTTTGCAAAGGCATTTGATACAGTGCCACATGAGAGATTAATGCACAAAATTAAGGGACTGGGAATAGTTGAAAATGTTAGCTCATGGATAAATAACTGGATAAAAGATAGGAGCAACGAGTAGCAGTAAATGGATCATACTCAGATTTTACAAAGGTAATCAGCGGAGTCCCCCAGGGATCAGTACTGGGCCCTGTTCTTTTTAATATTCTTATAAATGACTTAGAGCAAGGATTATATAGTGACATCTCTTTTTTTGCAGATGATACTAAGTTAAGTAAGGTCATTAGGTCAAAGCAGGATGAACTTTTGTTACAAAGGGATCTGCAAAAATTAGAAGCATGGGCAAGTAAATGGAAAATGAGATTTAATACGGGAAAATGCAAGGTTCTACATTTTGGAAGTAAAAATAAGCAGGCAATGTATTTTTTTAAATGGGACAAGACTTAGCCAAACAGAGGAAGAAAGGGATTTGGGAGTAGTAATAGATAACAAGCTAAAGATGGGTGCACAAAGCAGGGCAGTGGCTTCAAAGGCTAATAAGAGACTAGCATGTATTAAAAGAGACATTGATTCAAGGGAGGAAAGCATAATTCTGTCACTGGTAACACCTCACCTTGAGTATGGAGTGCAGTTCTGGGGACCGATCGCAAAAAAAGATATTGCAGAACTAGAAAAAGTTCAGAGACGGGCCACAAAGCTAATAAGGGGATTGGAGAATTTAACCTATGAGGAGAGGCTAGCCAAACTGGGTCTGTTTTCCTTAGAAAAAAGGCGCTTGAGAGGTGACATGATTAATTTATATAAATATATTCAAGGTCCATATACAGAGATGGCAGAAGCTCTGTTTATTCCAAGAAAATTGTTTGTGACAAGAGGTCACAATTTGAGGTTGGAGGAAAGGAGATTTAGGGGCATATTTATCAAGCTCCGGATGGAGCTTGATGCCCCGTGTTTCTGGCGAGCATGCAGGCTCTCCAGAAACAGCAGTTATGAAGCAGCGGTCACAAAGAGCGCTGCTCCATAACCTGTCTGCCTGCTCTGAGCAGGAGGACAGACAATGCCGGAAATCAACCCGATCGAGTACGATCGGGTTGATTGACACCCCCCTGCTGGCGGCCGATTGGCCGCGAGTCTGCAGGGGGTGGTGTGGCACCAGCAGCTCTTGTGAGCTGCTGGTGCAATGCTGAATATGGCGAGCGTATTGCGCGCCGTATTCAGCTAGGTCTGGCGGACCTGATCCGCACTGTCGAATCAGGTCCGCCAGACCTTGATAAATAGGGGCCTTAATCTCCTGCAACGGAAACATTTTTTCACTGTAAGAGCAATAAAATTGTGGAACTCATTACCAAATGAGGTACTGAATGCCAATACCCTAGATACATTTAAAAATAGCCTGGATACATTTCTGTATATAAACAAAATTCATGGATATGATTGCTAGTATTACATGGGTCACCTTTTAGTGGGGTTATTTAAGCTTAACTGTAGCTTTTTGTAAGTATTTTAGATTTGTATAGGTTGAACTCGATGGACTTCGGTCTTTTTTCAACCTTATCTACTATGTTACTATATTACTAGCCTTGAGCCTACTGAGGTTTTTGTTTCTGTTCATAAATCTGCTAAATCCTCAGAAGGGGAGGTTTTCTCTAACAATCAGTGGCCTTCCTTTGGTTATATTTCAAAGATATCCTCTTTTCTGTTTAAAGTTGAACATATTTGTTCACTTTTGAAGAGATTTTGTTTATTTTAGAGGTATATTTATGAAGAAGTGGATACTGCTTATTCCGCGAGAGCCTTTAGGCTCGCCGGAAATGTAAGTTAAGAAGCAGCAGTCTTAAAGGGACATTATACACTAGATTTTTCTTTGCAGCTTGCTTCTGTTTGTGTAAAGGGTCTTTTCATATGCCAGGGAGGGGGGAGTGTCTGCTATTTCCCACTTGCAGTGGGTGTTCCAGTAACCTTTTAAACAGAGCTAAACTCTAAGTAAGTTTTTAACGGTTTTATACTGGATTTTTATATCAGTATCTGTGCATATTATTCTTTATAGTAGTGTCTATTACATGCAGTTAAATGAAAATTGGTGTATTCTGTCAGGATGACTGACACCCCCTGCTAGCAGCCGATTGGCCGTGAATGTACAGGGGATGGCATTGCAAAAGCATTTCACTAGAAATGCTTGTGCAATGTTAAATGCCGACAGCGTATGCTATCGGCATTTAACAATGACGGGCGGACATGTTCGCAACAGCGAATCATGTCCATCCGACATGTGATATATCGGACCCTTAGAATCTTCAAGTAGCTGTGGATAAGTATGTTATTTGTCTAAACTTAATTTATTATCCTATGGTTTAATCTGCTCTCTGATGCTGTCTCAGAGATGGCTTCTATAGAATTCAGTTAAGACAGGTTATCCCTTTAATCCATCAGCAAGACTTAAGAAAGTGTTTCCTTTGCCATCTTCTAATATTAATACATTTTATTAGTGATTGTGATGTGGGGGGATGGTGGTTTAGGGGTTTTGAATGGCGTTTTGTTGTGTCGGTTTATAAATTTGTTTCGGTTTCGATTTTTAGATGTGAATTTAAAATAAAAAATAAAATACTTTTTATTTTTTAGTTACGCATTCAATATACTTGCGTAATCAGAACTACTTGGTTGGAATATCAATTTTCCAAGGAATTTTCAGGTTTTTCATACATTTTTTTTTTCCTGAGAGTTTAGACAGCTAGTGTTAGCCTGTCAAAATCTTCAGTCTCTTCTTTTTCTCTCAGTTGCTCCTTTGTATGGCGGTATTAAGACTCATGATTGCTGCATTGGATGCTTTCCTGTTTGCTCAGTGCTACTAGTAGAGGCCTCCTCAGCTTTGTATGCTTCAGCAATGGTGCAGGGATCATACTCAGCTGCCTTCAAGATTTATCTAGATACCATGGCTAGCTAGTTAATTTCTGGGTGGCTGAATCATCAGCTTATTATGCATATCCTATTTGGACTGTGATCTCTTCAGATGCAGGTATTTCATCTTAAGGGGCCATCTGGGGTATTTGAGGGCACAAGGGGGTTGGTTTCCTCAGAAGGTGAGGTTGCCTATTAATGTTTTAGGTTTTTTTTAGGTTTCTCTAGAGTCTCTCAGTCATTAGTCACTACATCCAGGTGTGGTTTTTATTTGGATGTTTTCAATCAAATAATGTCTCTCTAGGGTTTCCTAGAGATAGATCTGATTCTATAATGATCTTGGTAATTACTAAGATCATTATAGAATCCTGACTGTTTCAGTTTGGCCTTGCAGGGTCTGGTATGAAGATCTGGTTAAAAATATCTGTTGCACAAAATTATCTCTCGAATCCACCAGGATTACATTAAATAAATCCACTTTGGATATGCTCTGGATAATATCCTTTGCGCTGTGTTATAATTGTAATAACCCCTATTGTCGCCTCACTACACACTTGTACACTATTCACATTTACCAACAATCCCAGGTAAATATTGTATGTGTAGTTCTACAGAAATATAGCCACTATACTGTACTCGTAATTCCAGGCTAAATGATTTTCCAGACACTCAGTTCTTTACCAGAGAGAGAGTTTTAATTAGAATCTTCCTAAAATACAGAAAGGTTACAGAGACAGTTACATAAAAGGTTTTCAGTCATACTCCCAAACACACGTGTTCTATCAGTTATTACATGGTGGTGTGCACTTACCAAAACCATTTCTTCCTATCTAGAATGACTGTGTGGTTGCATGTGTGTGTTTGTGCATGTGTGTGTGTAGAGTGTCAGTGTGTGTGTGTATACCTACCAATAGTGATGTTGTGAATTGTTCGCCGACGAATAGTTCCCGGCGAACATAGCTTGTTCACGTTCGCAACAGCGGGCGAACATATGCGATGTTCGATCCGCCCCCCTATTCGTCATCATTGAGTAAACTTTGACCCTGTATCTCACAGTCTGCAGACACATTCCAGCCAATCAGCAGCAGACCCTCCCTCCCAGACCCTCCCAGCTCCTGGACAGCAGCCATTTTAGATTAATTCGGAAGCTGCATTCTTAGTGAGAGGAGGGACAGTGTAGCTGCTGCTGATTTAATAGGGAAATTGATAGCTAGGCTAGTGTATTCCGTGTCCACTACAGTCCTGAAGGACTCATTTGATCTCTGCTGTAAGGACAGCACCCCAAAAAGCCCTTTTTAGGGCTAGAACATCAGTCTATTTTTTTCCCTGTGTAATCTAATTGCAGTTGCCTGCCTGCCAAGCCACTTGCCCAGTGCCACCACTCATATCTGGTGTAACAATAGTGTAAATTATAAAAAAAATAAAAAAAATTGACTGTGAAACATCAGTCTGCTAGTGTAATCTAATTGCAGTTGCCTGCCTGCCAGCGTGTGTGCCAGGCCCACTTGCCCAGTACCACCACTCATATCTGGTGTAACAGTAGTATAAATTTAAAAAAAAAAACTATTTTGACTGTGAAACATCAGTCTGCTAGTGTAATCTAATTGCAGTTGCCTGCCTGCCAGCATGTGTGCCAGGCTCACAGTGTATACTGTGCCCAATTGCCCAGTGCAACCACTCATATCTGGTGTAACAGTAGTGTAAATTTAAAAAAAAAACTATTTTGACCGTGAAACATCAGTCTGCTAGTGTAATCTAATTGCAGTTGCCTGCCTGCCAGCATGTGTGCCAGGCCCACTTGCCCAGTGCCACCACTCATATCTGGTGTAACAGTAGTGTAAATAAAATAAAAAACTTTTTTGACTGTGAAACATCAGTCTGCTTGTGTAATCTAATTGCAGTTGCCTGCCTGCCAGCGTGTGTGCCAGGCTCACTTGTCCAGTACCACCACTCATATCTGGTGTAACAGTAGTGTAAATTTAAAAAAAAAAAAACTTTTTTGACTGTGAAACATCAGTCTGCTTGTGTAATCTAATTGCAGTTGCCTGCCTGCCAGCGTGTGTGTCATGCTCACAGCGTATACTGTGCCCACTTGTCCAGTGCCACCACTCATATCTGGTGTAACAGTAGTGTAAATTTAAAAAAAAAAAAAACTTTTTTGACTGTGAAACATCAGTCTGCTTGTGTAATCTAATTGCAGTTGCCTGCCTGCCAGCGTGTTTGGCAGGCCCACTTGCCCAGTGTTATGTTCCTGTCCCTTTAAATCAGGATGTTCAGGTATTCACATCCCTATATAAGGCCCCTCCTCCAGTCTACCTATGCTTGGTAATTTGTACTCACTTAGCTATATGCTGAGCAACAATGAAGACACCTTGCTGATATTCCTAACCAAGGAATTTACTCCTAACAACTACAACTGCTGTGTGCTTTCCAACTTTGGATCGTCATATTCCAGGTTTCTCTGTTTTTGTCCGGAATCTCTAAAGTATCTCTCACTTGTTAATTCAGTTTCTCCCGGCTTCTACATTGAAGCCGTGAATCGGCGTCTGACGTCATCGCAAGTCTCCGGATCTCTCTCTCTCTCAGGCTGCAAACAAACTATTCCTGTGCTTAACAGCAACTCACCTATGAAGCTGCGGTAACCGTTACTATTCCTTACTCTCTGAAGTTGGTAACGTATTATACCTTAATTTACTTACAACTTAGAAGGACTTTCCTGCTTGTTTAAAGTGTGACGCTTATGCAAATACAGCTACCGGTTACTATCTGATCGCTTGTAACATCTAACGATTCAGCTTGATGAACTGTGCTTAACTATTCTATGTGCATTATCAAATAATCTTACTGTTGTCTGTGAAAAGACTGTCTGCTGTTTATATGAATACTAACAACGTTATAGACTAACTAAGGACTGCCTGTTGCCTAAAAACATCATTAATTGTTATAGAGCTCTCCTGCTTATTATATATTGAAACACCTCCTGGTTGCAACCTGTGTTTCTTGAGGCTGACATTTACCTACTCATTCTTAATCTTGTCTTTATCTTATTCTCACATTTCATCTGCTATCTCTGTAAATATCTGCATATTGCAACCTGGTATTGCAATCGGGATATTATACCTTTAATTCTTATTTCTTTCACTCTGTATCCATGCAGCAGTGACCCTCAGATCTATGAGCAACAATTAGGTTCTTGATTACATCTAATGAACCTAAAGGTTTGGTGTGAGACTGAGTGGTCCTGTAGTTAGGATATCAAATACTTACACCTAACATAACACCCAGTGCCACCACTCATATCTGGTGTAACAGTAGAGTAAATTTAAAAAACAAAAAAAACTTTTTTGACTGTGAAACATCAGTCTGCTTGTGTAATCTAATTGCAGTTGCCTGCCAGCGTGTGTGCCAGGCCCACTTGCCCAGTGCCACCACTCATATCTGGTGTAACAGTAGTGTAAATTAAAAAAAAAAACTTTTTTGACTGTGAAACATCAGTCTGCTTGTGTAATCTAATTGCAGTTGCCTGCCAGTGTGTGTGCCAGGCTCACAGCATATACTGTGCCCACTTGCCCAGTGCCACCACTCATATCTGGTGTAACAGTAGTGTAAATTAAAAAAAAAAAACTTGTTTGACTGTGAAACATCAGTCTGCTAGTGTAATCTAATTGCAGTTGCCTGCCTGCCAGTGTGTGTGCCAGGCCGACTTGCCCAGTGCCACCACTCATATCTGGTGTAACAGTAGTAAAAATTTAAAAAAAACTAACTATTTTGACTGTGAAACATGTCTTCTAATGTAATCTAATTGCAGTTGCCCGTCTGCCAGCGTGTATGCCAGGCTCACAGCGTATACTGTGCCCACTTGCCCAGTGCCACCACTCATATCTGGTGTAACAGTAGTGTAAATTTAAAAAAAAAAAACTTTTTTGACTGTGAAACATCAGTCTGCTTGTGTAATCTAATTGCAGTTGCCTGCCTGCCAGCGTGTGTGCCAGGCCCACTTGCCCAGTAGTGATGTCGCAAACCTAAAAATTTGGGTACGCGAACTCCCGCAAAAGTTCGGTAACTGGCGAACCGGGCGAACCCCCATTGACTTCAATGGGCAGGCGAATTTTAAAACCGACAGGGACTCTTTCTGGCCACAATAGTGATGGGAAAGTTGTTTCAAGGGTACTAACACCTGGAATGTGGCATGCCGGAGGGGGATCCATGGCAAAACTCCCACGGGAAATTACATAGTTGATGCAGAGTCTGGTTTTAATCCATAAAGGGCATAAATCACCTAACATTCCTAAATTGTTTGGAATAACATGCTTTAAAACATCAGGTATGATGTTGTAGTCTTGAAAATTAAGTGTAGAGGTTTGTCTATAACAGTGCTAAATTCCCATAAAACCTTTGGGTGTATTCCATCTGGGCCTGGAGTTTTATTTACCTTAATATTACCATTTTATTCCTGATATCTCTAGACATATCCCAGTTAATGGTATGGGCTTATACATTCTAGTTTGTTTCAAACTATCCTCCATTGTGTATACTGAAGAAAATAATTGGTTTAGTACCTCAATCTCCCTGTCACTGTTACTCATGCTACCCTCCACACATTTAAATGTACCTATATTGTCGTCCTTAGATTTTTTGCCATTTATGTACTTTAAAAACCTTTTAGGGTTTGACTTAGAATCCTTTGCAATTAATCTATCAATTTAAATATCCGCTTATTTGCTATGTTTAGTCTGTACTATTTTCTTTAATAATTTCTCTTAACATATTATTAATTAGCCACATTGGTTTCAATGTATTTATTTATTGGGAAGTTGTTCAAAATTGTATGCTCTATCTGAATCATGAAAATTTAATTTTGACATTAGTGTTCCTTTAACTGGCACATCTAAAGTATTCATGTTAAGTATAAGGACAATTTTCACTGATTGTGATAGCAATGACATCCATAAGGGCTCATCGGCAGCTGTTAACATGATGATAATTATCACACAATAGCTCAACTACTGTATGCCATTATGTTATGATTATCTTTCAAAAATAGGTCATTTTTTTATAGACAACCAGATTTGGATAACTTAATTCAATTTTAAGAGTTTACAAAATCCTAACAGAGCTGTTGATTTGTGTAGATATAGAACACAATTTAAAGCAAATCCTTTTTTTCAATAATGATTTAAAAGAAGAATACAACTAGAATGAATGTTTTATTTACATTTTGATAGACGCTCATTAGTTGCTGCAAAATAAAATAGCTCTTACAAGTCGGCAAAAGTTGAAACTGTGACTTCTTGCTGATTATTGTAATGGTTTACATTTCAGCTCTTTTAGTTGGTAACAGAAAATATGTAGTCAATTGCACTTCTACTTTTGTAGCATATGTATTTCCTTTGCAAGTTATAATAATCAGATATTTTATATTAGTTCCCCACTAGCTAGACATTTCTCTGTCAGTGAGACAATAGTAGGCAACAAATACCATTCAAAGGATAATCCATACATATTTATGGATAATTACAAGTAATTGGAAAATTCCAAGAAGATTCTTATCAGAATCCTGCAGTGAACCAGTGGTTTTATTTTTGGGGGTTGTATGTTAGTATAAGAAAGCTTTACAAAATCGTTAAATCATTTGAATTCTCAGACTTGCCCCAGTTTTTTACATACTGTTAATAAAATATTTTAGCTTTTTTTTTGGTTCGTTGACTTCGTCCTAGTCAGAGTCAAGGAGTAATTGCCAGAAATTACTCCTTGAAGTGACTAATATTATTATTAAACATAATCTTTTAATATGGCAGAACCTACAAGATCGATCCTATGGACCTACAAGATCTATATATTGCCCCTCAATTCATCCCAGTACACAATTTACAAGTTCTATTTTTGGATTCATGTTAGTGACTGGAGAACAAAAGGTTTAATGGCTGTATCTAACCTATATGACCAGACCAAACTAACCTCATCCTGGCACTAAGCCGTAGATTTGACTCGGCCCCTACGTGTTTTCATTTTGAAAGCTTCCATGTTCTCAGCTTTATTAAAGCTTGGAGTTTCCCAAACACTCCCTTAGGGGGAATACACCATGGAAAAATAGATGATACAGTTTATCTAAATTACATAAACCTCTTACTGTTCATTACCACCTTCTTCTCACAGATCTTACGGTGGGCTGACTGTGGCAGTTTAAGGCATGGAGCAGAGAATTAGAGATAGGACTTTCTGATCTAGACTTTGATAGAGCCTAGAGCTTTGATGGAGCTCTACATCAAAATATTACTCAAGTGGCACCGAACTCCAGCCAGATTAGTCAAAATGTTCCCCACAGCGTTTCTCCCCTATGCTGATGAGGATGCAGAGACTTCGGTTCAGACCTAAATATATGGTGGACCTGCTCAAAATTATCCCTTTGTGGGAAGAAGTTAAATTACTAATAGATTCTCTAAACCTTTTCTCAACTTTAACCCCTCTAATGCTTTTCTACATGATATGGAGAAGGGAACACCAGAAACGTCAAGGAGACTGTTAATTTTTAATGTTACAGCTACCAAACTATTATGAGTTGTGCGTTAGGGTAAAAAAGCAGCGTTAAGAGGTCCTAGCGCTGCTTTTTTACGCCCGCTGCTATTACGGGTCTTGAAGGTTTAGGGTCACCGCACACTTCATTGGCCTTACCGCAAAACGACTTACGTAAACTTAGTAAAGTCTTTTTTCTATGGGACTTCCATAGCGCCGGTATTACGAGTCTGTCCTGGGAGGCCAAAAAGTGAGCGGTACACCCTAGCCTGTCAAGATCCGTAACACATTTAAAAGTCAGTAGTTAAGAGTTTTATGGTACAATGCTGTAACATAAAACTCATAACTAAAGTGCTAAAAGTACACTAACTCCCATAAACTACCTATTAACCCCTAAACCGAGGCCTTTCCGCATCGCAAACACTAAAATAACATTTTAACCCCTAATCTGCCGCTCCGGACGCTGCCGCCACCTACATTATATTTATGAACCCCTAATCTGCTGCCCCCAACATCGCCCCCACCTACATTATATTTATTAACCCCCTAATCTGCCCCCCAATGTCGCTGCCACCTACCTACACTTATAAACCCCTAATCTGCCGCCCCTAACGTCGCCACCACTATAATAAACATATTAACCATTAAACTGCCGCACTCCCGCCTCACAAACATTAGTTAAATATTATTAACCCCTAATCTGCTGTCCCTAACATTGACGCCACCTACCTACATTTATTAACCCCTAATCTGCCACCCCCAATGTCGCTGCCACTATATTAAAGTTATTAACCCCTAAATCTAAGTCTAACCCTAACACCCCTAACTTAAATATAATTTAAATAAATCTAAAGGAAGTTACTATCATTAACAAAAGTACCTGTAAAAAAAAAAACACTAAAATCACAAAAAAAACTACCATTACAAAAAATAAAAAACCTACCATTACAAAAAAACAAAACAAAATTATCCAAAAAATAAAGATTATTCCTATTCTAATAACTTTTTAAAAAAAAAATAAAAAAAAAAATTAAACGGCTCTTTTGATAAAATAAAAAATACAAACACTCCTTAACACTATACAAACCCCCACCCCCCAAACTACCAAGGGCCCTTAAAAAGGGCCTTTTGTAGGGCATTGACCTAAGTTAAACAGCTCTTTCTTTCATGTAATTGGCAAGAGTCCATGAGCTAGTGACATATGGGATATACAATCCTACCAGGAGGGGCAAAGTTTCCCAAACCTCAAAATGCCTATAAATACACCCCTCACCACACCCACAATTCAGTTTTACAAACTTTGCCTCCTATGGAGGTGGTGAAGTAAGTTTGTGCTAAGATTTCTACGTTGATATGCGCTTCTCAGCATTGTTGAAGCCCGATTCCTCTCAGAGTACAGCGAATGTCAGAGGGACGTGAAGGGAGTATCACTTATTTGAATATGATGATTTCCCTAACGGGGGTCTATTTCATAGGTTCTCTGTTATCGGTCGTAGAGATTAATCTCCTACCTCCCTTTTCAGATCGACAATATACTCTCAATTTACCATTACCTCTACTAATAACTGTTTTAGTACTGGTTTGGCTATCTGCTATATGTGGATGGGTGTCTTTTGGTAAGTATGTTTTTTATTACTTAAGACACCTCAGCTATGGTTTGGCACTTTATGCATTTATATAAAGTTCTAAATATATGTATTGTACTTATATTTGCCATGAGTCAGGTTCATGTATTTCCTTCAGCAGACTGTCAGTTTCATATTTGGGGAATTTAAACATTTTAAGAAATGTATTTCTTACCTGGGGTTTTAGTCTTTTTTTCAATTGACTACTTCTTGCTATTGCGGGTATTAGGCCCGCGGGTGCGTCAAATGCTAAACTTTATTGCATTATTCTTGGCGCAAAATTTTTTTTGGCGCGGAAAAAGACGTTTATGACGCAATTTTGTCATTTCCGGCGTCATACATGACGCCGAGACCTTTCACACGGCGGCGTCATTAGTGACGCGAGTGTGTCATTTCCAGTTATTTTTGGCGCCAAAAAAGTTTACGTTACGTTTTTTCATTATTTCAATACCCCATTGATGTTTGCCTCTTGCTTTTTTCTCTATCAGAGGCCTATGCTTTTGCATTTTTTCCCATTCCTGAAACTGTCATATAAGGAAATAGATCATTTTGCTTTATATGTTGTTTTTTTCTCTTACATTGAGCAAGATGTCCGAATCTGATCCTGCCTCAGAAGTTTCTACTGCAACATTGCTGCCTGACATCGGTTCCACCAAAGCTAAGTGCATTTGTTGTAAAAGTGTAGAAATTATTCCACCAAATGTCATTTGTAATAGTTGTCATGATAAACCTTTACATGCAGATAGTGTTTCCATCAGTAATAGTACATTGCCAGTTGCAGTTCCTTCAACTTCTAATGTACATGATATACCTGTAATTTTTAAAGAATTTGTTTCTGATTCTATTTTGAAGGCTTTGTCTGCATTTCCACCTTCTAATAGACGTAAAAGGTCTTTTAAAACTTCTCATTTAGCTGATGAAATTTCAAATGACCAGCAACATAATAATTTATCCTCTTCTGATGAGGATCTATCTGATTCAGAAGATCCTTCCTCAGACATTGACACTGACAAATCTACTTATTTATTTAAAATAGAGTATATGCGTTCTTTGTTAAAAGAAGTGTTAATTACTTTGGATATTGAGGTAACCAGTCCTATTGACGTTCAGTCTAATAAACATTTAAATGCTGTTTTTAAACCTCTTGTGGTTTCCCAGGGGTTTTTCCTATTCCTGAGGCTATTTCTGATATGATTTCTAGGGAATGGAATAAGCCAGGTACTTCTTTTATTCCTTCTTCAAGGTTTAAAAAATTGTATCCTTTACCAGCTAAATCTATAGAGTTTTGGGAAAAAATCCCCAAAGTTAATGGGGCTATTTCTACTCTTGCTAAACGTACCACTATTCCTATGGAAGATAGTACTTCCTTTAAGGATCCTTTAGATAGGAAGCTTGAATCCTATCTAAGGAAGGCCTATTTATATTCAGGTCATCTTCTCAGACCTGCTATTTCTTTGGCTGATGTTGCGGCTGCCTCAACTTTTTGGTTGGAGAATTTAGCACAACGAGAATTGGATCCTGACATATCTAGCATTACTCACTTACTGCAACATGCTAATAATTTTATTTGTGATGCCATTTTCTATATTATCAAAATTGATGTTAGATCCATGTCTTTAGCTGTATTAGCTAGAAGAGCTTTGTGGCTTAAATCTTGGAATGCTGATATGACATCTAAATCTAGATTATACTTCTCTTTCTGTCCAAGAGTAATAATTTATTTGGTATCTCACAGTTAGATTCTATATTTCAACTATCATAGAGGAAAAGGAGTTTTTTTGCCTCAGGATAAAAAACCTAAGGGTAAATCAAAGGCTGCTAACACAATTTTAGTCTTTCGATCTGTCAGATAAGGAACACAAACTCAATCCTCCTCCCAAGGAATCTGCTTCCAGTTGGAAGCCTTCCTCAAATTGGAATAAATCCCAAGCCATTTATGGAAACCAAAGTCTGCCCCTAAGTCCGCATGAAGGTGCGGCCCTCATCCAGCTCAAGCTGGTAAGGGGGCAGATTAAGGTTTTTCAAGGATTTTTGGAAAAATCTGTCCAAAATCATTGGATTCAGAGGCATTGTCTCTCAAGAGTATCGAATCGGATTCAAAGTAGACCTCGTGAGAAGATTTTTTCACCTCACGCATCCATGTAAATCCAGTAAAAGCTCAGGCTTTTCTGAAGTGTGTTTCAGACCTGGAGTCTTCAGGGGTAATCATGCCAGTTCTCTCAGGAACAAGGTTTGGGGTTTTATTCAAACCTATTCATTGTACCAAAGAAAGAAAATTTGTTCAGACCAGTTCTAGATATGAAAAATTTTGAATCGTTATGTAAGAGTACCAACTTTCAAGATGGTGACTATTCTGCCTTTTGTTCAGCAAGGACATTTTATGTCCACAATAGACTTGCAGGATGGCATACCTTCATATTCCGATTCATCCAGAACACTATCAGTTTCTGAGATTCTCTTTACTAGACAAGGCATTACCAGTTTGTTGCCTCTTCCATTTGGCCTAGCAACAGCTCCAAGAATCTTTTCAAAGGTTCTGGGTGCCCTACTATCTGTAATCAGAGAACAGGGTATTGCGGTGTTTCCTTATTTGGACGATATCTTGGTACTAGCTCAGTCTTTACATACTGCAGAATCTCACACGAATCAACTAGTGTTGTTTCTTCAGAAACAGGTTGGAGGATCAATTTACCAAAAAGTTTCTTGATTCTCAGACAAGGGTCACCGTTTTAGGTTTCCAGATGGATTCAGTGTCATGACTCTGTCTCTAACACACAAGAGACGTTTAAAATTGGTCGCAGCATGCCGGCACCTTCAGTCTCAGTCATTCCCTTCAGTGGCTATGTGCATGGAAGTTTTAGGTCTCATGACTGCAGCATCGGATGCGATCCCCTTTGCTCGTTTTCACATGAGACCTCTACAGCTTTGCATGCTGAATCAATTGTGCAGGGATTATACAAAGATATCACAATTAATATCCTTGAATCCCAATGTATGACACTCTCTGACATGGTGGATAGATCACCATCGTTTGGTTCAAGGGGCCTCTTTTGTTCGGCCAACCTGGACTGTGATCACAACAGATGCGAGTCTCTCGGTTGGGGAGCTGTTGGGGATCTCTGACAGCACAAGGGGGTTTGGAAATCTCAAGAGGCGAGATTACCAATAAATATTTTAGAACTCGTGCAATTCTCAGGGCTCTTCAGTTTTGGCCTCTGATGAAGAGAGAACCGTTCATTTGTTTTCAGACAGACAATATCACAACTGTGGCTTATGTCAATCATCAGGGTGGGACTCACAGTCCCCAAGCTATGAAAGAAGTATTCGGATACTTGCTTGGGCAGAATCCAGCTCCTGTCTAATCTCTGCGGTGCATATCCCAAGTGTAGACAATTGGGAGGTGGATTATCTCAGCCGCCAGACTTTACATCCAGGGGAGTGGTCTTTCCATCCGGATGTGTTTTCTCAGATTGTTCAGATGTGGGGTCTTCCAGAGATAGATCTCATGGCCTCTCATCTAAACAAGAAACTTCCCAGATACCTGTCCAGGTCCAGGGATGTTCAGGCGGAAGCAGTGGATGCACTACACTTGGTGTTATCATCCTGCTTACATCTTCCGCCTCTAGTTCTCCTTCCAAGAGTAATCTCCAAAATCATCATGGAACAGTCTTTTGTGTTGCTGGTGGCTCCAGCATGGCCACACAGGTTTTGGTATGCGGATCTGGTGGCGGATGTCCACTTGCCCGCCTTGGCCACTTCTGTTACGGCCGGACCTACTATCTCAAGGTCCGTTTTTCCATCAGGATCTCAAATCACTAGGTTTCTCTGACTCAGTGATTAATACTATGTTACAAGAGTTTGGAAGACTTACATTTCATGGTGTTCTTCCTCATAAATTCTACTGGCATTCTTTTAGAATTCCTAGAATTTTACAGTTCCTTCAGGATGGTTTGGATAAGGGTTGGTCTGCAAGTCTTTGAAAGGACAAATCTCTGCTCTTTCTGTTTTATTTCACAGAAAGATTGCTATACTTCCTGATATTCACTGTTTTATACAGGCTTTAGTTCATATTAAGCCTGTCATTAAATCAATTTCTCCTCCTTGGAGTCTTAATTTGGTTCTGAAGGCGTTACAGGCTCCTCCATTTGAGCCTATGCATTCTTTTGACATTAAACTACTTTCTTGGAAAGTGTTGTTCCTTTTGGCTATCTCTTCTGCTAGAAGAGTTTCTGAGCCTATCTGCTCTTTCTTGTGAGTCTCCTTTTCTGATTTTTCATCAGGATAAGGCAGTTTTGCGGACTTCTTTTCAATTTTTACCTAAGGTTGTGAATTCTAAAACATTAGTAGAGAAGTTGTTGTCCCCTTCCTTATTGTCCTAATCCTAAGAATTATTTGTGAGAGATCCTTACATTCTTTGGATGTGGTAAAAGCTTTGAAATATTATATGGAAGCTACTAAAGATTTCAGGAAGACTTCTAGTCTATTTGTTTTATTTTCTGGTCCTAGGAAAGGTCAGAAGGCTTCTGCTAGTTCCTTGGCTACTTGGTTGAAACTTTGATTCATCAAGCTTATTTTGAGTCGGGTCCGGCCCCGCCTCAGAGAATTACAGCTCATTTCTACTAGATCAGTCTTCCACTTTGTGGGCTTTTAAGAATGAAGTTCAGTTGATCAGATTTGCAAAGCGGCGAGTTGGTCCTCTTTGCATACATTTACTAAATTCTACCGTTTCGATGTATTTGCTTCTTCGGAAGCAGTTTTTGGTAGAAAAGTTCTTCAGGCAGCTGTTTCATTTGATTCTTCTGCTTTTGATTTTAAGTGTTTTTCTTTCAAAGATGAAATAAACTTATTTTTGTTTTGGGTTGTGGATTAATATTTTCAGTGGAATATGGCTGTTTTTTATTTTTATTCCCTTCCTCTCTAGTGACTCTTGAGTGGAAGACTCCACATCTTGGGTATTGATATCCCATATGTCACTAGCTCATGGACTCTTGCCAATTACCATGAAAGAAAACATAAT
The DNA here is from genome assembly GCF_027579735.1 of Bombina bombina. Taxonomy (NCBI): domain Eukaryota; kingdom Metazoa; phylum Chordata; class Amphibia; order Anura; family Bombinatoridae; genus Bombina; species Bombina bombina. Next base: position 853,699,347 of record NC_069500.1, on the reverse strand, counting down.
TTATGTAAGAACTTAACTGATGAATTAATTTCTTTCATATTGGCAAGAGTCCATGAGGTCCACCCTTTTTATGGTGGTTATGATTTTTTTGTATAAAGCACAATTATTTCAAAATTCCTTTGTTCATGCTTTCTACTCCTTTCTTTATTACCCCACTGCTTGGCTATTCGTTAAACTGAATTGTGGGTGTGGTGAGGGGTGTATTTATAGGCATTTTGAGGTCTGGGAAACTTTGTTCCTCCTGGTAGGATTGTATATCCCCATATGTCACTAGCTCATGGACTCTTGCCAATATGAAAGAAATGAATTTAATCAGGTAAGTTTTACATAAATTATGTTTTTGCTAGCCAAAAAACACCCCTAAAAAATATACATTACACAAAATAAAACAAATTATCAAAAATTAAAAAAATATTCCTATTCTAATACCCATAAAAAACACCCCAAAAATAAAAAACCTAATCTAGAATAAACCTACCAATGGCATTGCCCTAAAGATATCAGTTCTTTTAGTATAAAAAAAATTACAAAGACCCACTAACATTACAAACCTGAAAAGGGCATTTGTATGGGCCATTGCCCTTAAAAGGGCATTTAGCTCTTTTACTGCTCAGACCCTAAACTAAAAAAAAAAAAAAACCCACTCAAAACCCCCTTAAAAAAGCCTAACACTAAACTGAAATCCTATTGCTGATTTTAATAGCCAATAGGATTTTAGCAGCCCTAATTCCTATTGGCTTATTCAAAATTTTCAGCCACCTGAATCAGAACTTCAATTTCCGGGATGAAGATCGTTCAAGCGGGACTTCAAAAACTGTAAGTGGGAAGTAAGTGTAATGGGAATCCCATTAAAAAATGTAATTTTTAGGAGTGCGGGTTCTGACGTTGCCGTTACAGGCTAAAAGGCCTTGCGGTACAGCTATATACCGACAAGACTTGTAATGACTGCGTTAGGAAAATTATGCGTTATGGGCCACAACGCTGGGATTTGACTCATAACGCAAAACTCGTAATCTAGGTGTATGTTATTAGTTATGTCTTATAATGTCATTGATTGGATTGTCTATTACATGCTAAGATTGTAACACTCTGCACCTGTCCTCATGAGCTGAAGACAAATATGTGGTTAATTTTGTATTATTTTTTTTTAACCTCAATAAAATATACTATATAAAAAAGTCCCAAAAACAGAATCAGAAAAAACCTCTCTGCTTGAGAACTAACCATTCAATAAATATTCCATAAAGCTTAGCGAACAAGGAACCTCATGGAAAATTGACCTTAAAACAGATGGACTAGTAAGACAAAGGGGAAGTTATAAAACTAACAAAGAAACAGGGTCTTTACATATGCAAAGTACTCCACTCTTCCCAATAATGTCAGCTTGTCCCAAGTCAAGAAAATCACAGGATATAAGCAGGACAGCATAGAGGGAAAGGGGCAGTTGGGATGGAAGGTTGGTAGGTAGTGATGTCGCAAACTTAAAATTTTCCGTTCGCGAACAGCGAACGCGAACTTCCACAAAAGTTCGCGAACGGGCGAACGGGCAAATCGCCATTGACTTCAATAGGCAGGCGAATTTTAAAACCCACAGGACTCTTTCTGGCCACAAAAGTGATGGAAAAAGTTGTTTCAAGGGTTCTAACACCTGGACTGTGGCATGCGGAGGGGGATCATGGCAAAACTCCCACGGAAAATTACATAGTTGATGCAGAGTCTGGTTTTAATCCATAAAGGCATAAATCACCTAACATTTCTAAATTGTTTGGAATAACGTGCTTTAAAACATCAGGTATGATGTTGTATTGATCAGGTAGTGTAAGGGTTACGCCCGCTTCGCAGTGACAGACCAAACTCCCCGTTTAAGGCACCACAAACAACCGCAACAGTCCATTTGCAGAACCCCAACTCCCCATTTGCACAAGGTTGGATACCAAGCTAGCCATGTCCCGTTCCTTGTCCTCACTGATGTCATTGAAGGTCTCTTCCTCCACCCAGCCACGTACAACACCAAGGGTCCCCGAAAGGTGACAACAAGCCCCCTGGGACGCCTGCTGTGTTTGGTCTTCCACCTCCTCAAAGCCACCTTCCTCTTCTGACTCCTCTTCTTCAGACTCCTCTCTCTGCGTTGCCTCTCTCTGCGTTATTATAAGGTGTGTTAAGTAGTACTATTCTTATCAATTTAATCCCTGTTACATCCCCTATCAGGGGACGTGTATATGGCATGGATTTTAGGAAAAAGATGCTTTGTCGGTCCTCCTACTTCAAATTTAGGGCACTGCGCATGCAATCGTGGCCGGACTTTTAGCCGACAGGACATTTGGCAGACGGACATTTGGCCGACGGACATTTGTCCGAAACACAAGTGGCTGTCAGATAACAGTCCGGCCACGAGATAGATAGATTTGATAGATAGATAGATAGATAGATAGATACATAGATTAGATAGATAGATCAATAGATGCAATAGATACATTTGATAGATACGATAGATAGATAGATAGATAGATAGATTTGATAGATAAATAGATAGATTTGATAGATAGATAATTTCCAGACAGAGAATTACAAGACGTGCGGTCTGGGACCCATGGTAAGGTTCCCAGAGGCAGTTGCGGCGCCCGAGGCTCTGATTAGAACAGAGCACTCTGGAACGTATCTGCCCTCGGCCGAAATCGAAACATTGTTTAGCTTTCTGTCTGTCGGCCAAATGTCCGTCTGCCAAATGTCCGTCTGCCAAATGTCCTTCTGCATTTTGTCAGAGCACCGCATGCAATCTACTGTGCCACCCAGATAGGAGTGGTGTGTTAAGTAGTAATATTCTTATCAGTTTAATCCCTGTTACGTCCCCTATCAGGGGACGTGTATATGGCATGGATTTTAGGAACCGGGAGATGGAAAAAGATGCTTGGTCGGTCCTCCTACTTCAAATTTGGGGCACTGCGCGTGCAATCTACTGTGCCACCAGATATGAGTGGTGTGTTAAGTAGTACTATTCTTATCAGTTTAATACCTGTTACGTCCCCTATCAGCGGACGTGTATATGGCATGGATTTTAGGAACCGGGAGATGGAAAAAGATGCTTGGTCGGTCCTCCTACTTCAAATTTGGGGCACTGCGCGTGCAATCTACTGTGCACCAGATATGAGTGGTGTGTTAAGTAGTACTATTCTTATCAGTTTAATCCCTGTTATGTCCCCTATCAGGGGACGCGTATATGGCATGGATTTTAGGAACCGGGAGATGGGAAAAGATGCTTGGTCGGTCCTCCTACTTCAAATTTGGGGCACTGCACGTGCAATCTAATGTGCCACCAGATAGGAGTGGTGTGTTAAGTAATACTATTCCTATCAGTTTAATCCCTGTTATGTGCCTTTTTTTTGGTTTGGTTTTTGAATCCACAGTGCAGCACCAGAGGCCAGAAAAATTTGGCATGTAGACATGCCTGACAAATTAGGTATTGTTGCAGCCGCTGCAGTAGCAGCGGCCAGAAAAATTGATGTTTGTTTCCCAGGCAGAAAGTGCCTAAAACATTTCAGCTTGAACCCTACAGGGAGTGCAGAATTATTAGGCAAATGAGTATTTTGACCACATCATCCTCTTTATGCATGTTGTCTTACTCCAAGCTGTATAGGCTCGAAAGCCTACTACCAATTAAGCATATTAGGTGATGTGCATCTCTGTAATGAGAAGGGGTGTGGTCTAATGACATCAACAAATCAAATGATGAATGTCAGTTGCGCCTAATAATAATGTTATCAACTATAAACAATAATGAAAAAACAACATTAACATACAATACCTCTGATTAAAAGGCACAATAGAATGTGCATAAGAAAATTAGTGCAAAAAAAGCAAAAATATGTGACCCACACGCTAAATAAAATAAGATGTATCTCCACAGTATAGGTCAATGTGATACAATAATCAAACCAAAACCTGGTGTGTGATCACAAAAGTCCAAAGTTCATATAATGAAGGTGTGGCAGCAAAAACTTCTTCCAAAAGTTGAAGGCAATTCAAACGAAGCAAATCTGTATAGAACACAAAAGAAAAGAAGGCGCCAACATAGTGTGAATCTGTATTGAAAGTTGTTCACTCCCCACACATTAATCGTACTTACAAGAAGTAAGGCACTTGAGAAGTGCTACAACGGCTTTCTGGAACATTAACAGCTGTCCAGGTGGCTGCTCTCTCGTGATGAAAGTGAAATCCTTGATGCCGTATATAATATGCAAATGCCTTGCAGCTATGACCCCTCTTGCAGTATTACTCACTCTCGTAGTATCTGCCTTAGGAGAAATGCCCAAACCAGGTGGGCTAGCAGCTGGAATCCGTATGCAAAAATGGATAAAAAAAATTCAAGCATAAAATATCACTCAAGCCGTGATAAAGATATAGTCTAAAAACAAATGTTTATTTTCACAACGCGTTTCCCGGTCTGTCTTGACCGCTTCCTCAGGTGAATATACTATATCAAAAATACACAGCTTATATTCGCTTTGCTCGGCGTCTAAGCCTAAACAAGGCGCATGCGTGAAGGAGTGTGCAATACCCAAACTAAAAGTGGGTGTGTATCTACGCCCTTGTGATTGGTTCTCAACGGTGAAACAGGAACCAACCAGATGTGTTCTAACAACACACCTCGACTACGTGTATAGGGGAAATACCAAAACATTGCACAATCTAAAAATGTATGCCGGTTGGATGATACGATTGCCACCAGTTAAATTGATTATTACACTAAGTGAAAGTATCAAGTCACTGATATATATTAGAGTGTTGCGGTTAAAAATTAACAAAAAGTGCAATAAATAGCAAGCAGTGACACTTCTCTACAAGAACAATAAGTACGTATGTACAACCCCCGATTGGGATGCTTCTCCTTCATGCATTTACACAAAGATAGCAACACTGTGCCATAAAACAACTGAAATAGCTAATTCCACTGTTGGCAAAATAAATAATATAAAACCCATAATACATAAAACATAAACTAAGTTCTGTTATAAATAAATACAAAAATATATAAAAATATAAAAATATATAGATATCATAAATGTATAAAATAATAACAAAGAAGAAAAAAATATATTTAGGCGTGTATGATATTTGCATATGCGTCAGCTCTACGAACATAATGCCCCACAACACATCCTCCTCATATTTAAGATTCTAAAATCTAATACAACTTATTGGAAGCTAAGAGAGTAAAATGATACCCAGATACCGAGGCAATATCACCCCAAATATAAACTAACCTCCAGTACAGTAAAATGGAACTAACATAAAAAGAATATGGAGAATGCCTACTACTAACTGATAAAATAATGGACTCTAACCTAATTAAATGCCTGCCATGTCTAGATTCTCTTCACGGCCATATGGATTCAAGGTTTTCATTTTCCAGATCCAGTATGACTCACTTTGTCTTAGGTCAATTAAATCTATTTTTTGCCCCATTTTAAAGAGATTTGTTCAATTGGAAAAATACTATATAAAATCTGTCTGTCCATCATGACAAACATACTTCCATGTCTAGAGAGACTCCTATGTTTAATACAGGAATTCCTCACATTTCTCATGTGTTCCCCCATCTTTTTTTCAGGGGTCTTGAAGTTCTCCTATATACTGTAGGCCACCATTTGCACTCCAGTAGATATATTACGAAAGAGGAATCACATGAAAAACGAGTTTTTATCTCAAATTCTTCCTTTGTAGAAAAAGACATAAATTTCAACTTCTCCCCCTTCGTAAATTCAGACACACCCACAATTCGCTCTATTGCATTTATAGAAACCTTTCTTATTAGACAGCCAATTTTTTGTCTTATGTTCTTTATTTCTTCCAAATTTCCTCATCACTATTTTGCTGGGAGCACGTTTATTTTTAAGTGAAGGGGCTCTTTTAAAAGTACATATAGGATTTTCATCTAAAATGTTTTTTAGTACCGGATTATTCAATAGAATATTCCAATGTTTACGGGACAATTCTCTTAATTTTATCATGATTTGAAGTATATTTAGTTATAAATCTAAGATTTTTATTAATTTTGTTATTATTAGTGCCTTTTCCAGCTAAATTACTGCATTCTGCATTATCTTTCGCTTTTGAGGTTTTAAAAAATTCAGATCTATCTTTATTCCTTGCCTTCAAAAAGCTCTCCTCTATTAGATCCTTAGGATAATCTTTTTCCAAGAATCTACTTTTTAGGATTCCTGCTTGTTCATCAAAAAGAGTTAAATTTGTACAATTTCTACGGATTCTAGAGAACTGATTGTAGGGTATATTCTTCTTCCATGCTTTATAATGGTTGCTTTTATAATTCAAGTAACTATTTTGTGTCCACTGGTTTTAAAGTGAGTTTTAGTCCAAATATGAACCTTCTTGGTCCCCAATATAGTACCAAGTCCAAAATTCAATATAATCTGCATTAATATTATAAGTGAACTTAAGTCCCATATTATTTTCATTTAGTGATTTAATAAAATCTAAGGCATTCTCTTCTAAGGTACAGAAGAGAATGCCTTAGATTTTATTAAATCACTAAATGAAAATAATATGGGACTTAAGTTCACTTATAATATTAATGCAGATTATATTGAATTTTTGGGACTTGGTACTATATTGGGACCAAGTAGGTCATATTTTGACTAAAACTCACTTTAAACAGTGGACACAAATAGTTACTTGAATTATAAAAGCAACCATTATAAGCATGGAAGAAGAATATACCCTACAATCAGTTCTCTAGAATCCGTAGAAATTGTACAAATTTAACTCTTTTGATGAACAAGCAGGAATCCTAAAAGTAGATTCTTGGAAAAAGATTATCCTAAGGATCTAATAGAGGAGAGCTTTTTGAAGGCAAGGAATAAAGATAGATCTGAATTTTTTAAAACCTCAAAAGCGAAAGATAATGCAGAATGCAGTAATTTAGATGGAAAAGGCACTAATAATAACCAAAATTAATAAAAATCTTAGATTTATAACTAAATATACTTCAAATCATGATAAAATTAAGAGAATTGTCCGTATAACATTGGAATATTCTATTGAATGATCCGGTACTAAAAAACATTTTAGATGAAAATCCTATATGTACTTTTAAAAGAGCCCCTTCACTTAAAAATAAACTTGCTCCCAGCAAAATAGTGATGAGGAAATTTGGAAGAAATAAAGAACATAAGACAAAAAATTGGCTGCCTAATAAGAAAGGTTTCTATAAATGCAATAGAGCGAATTGTGGGTTGTTTGAATTCATGAAGGGGGAGAAGTTGAAATTTATGTCTTTTTCCTACAAAGGAAAGAATTTGAGATAAAAACTCGTTTTTCATGTGATTCCTCTTTCGTAATATATCTACTGGAGTGCAAATGTGGCCTACAGTATATAGGGAGAACTTCAAGACCCCTAAAAAAAAGATGGGGGAACACATGAGAAATGTGAGGAATTCCTGTATTAAACATAGTGTCTCTAGACATGGAGTATGTTGTCATGATGGACAGACAGATTTATATAGTATTTTTCCAATTGAACAAATCTCTTTAAAATGGGGCAAAAATAGATTAATTGACCTAAGACAAAGGGAGACATACTGGCTCTGGAAAATGAAAACCTTGAATCCATATGGCCTGAATGAGAATCTAGACATGGCAGCATTTAATTAGGTTAGAGTCCATTATTTTATCAGTTAGTAGTAGGCTTTCTCCATATTCTTTTTTATGTTAGTTCCATTTTACTGTACTGGGAGGTTAGTTTATATTTGGGGTGATATTGCCTCGGTATCTGGGTATCATTTTACTCTCTTAGCTTCCAATAAGTTGTATTAGATTTTAGAATCTTAAATATGAGGAGGATGTGTTGTGGGGCATTATGGTTCGTAGAGCCTGACGCATATGCAAATATCATACACGCCTAAATATATTTTTTCTTCTTTGTTATTATTTTATACATTTATGATATCTATATATTTTTATATTTTTATATATTTTTGTATTTATTTATAACAGAACTTAGTTTATGTTTTATCTATTATGGGTTTTATATTATTTATTTTGCCAACAGTGGAATTAGCTATTTCAGTTGTTTTATGGCACAGTGTTGCTATCTTTGTGTAAATGCATGAAGGAGAAGCATCCCAATCGGGGGTTGTACCATACGTACTTATTGTTCTTGTAGAGAAGTGTCACTGTTTGCTATTTATTGCACTTTTTGTTAATTTTTAACCGCAACACTCTAATATATATCAGTGACTTGATACTTTCACTTAGTGTAATAATCAATATAATTGGTGGCAATCGTATCATCCAACCGGCATACATTTTTAGATTGTGCAATGTTTTGGTATTTCCCCTATACACGTAAGTCGAGGTGTGTTTTTAGAACACATCTGGTTGGTTCCTGTTTCACCGTTGAGAACCAATCACAAGGGCATAGATACACACCCACTTTTAGTTTGGGTATTGCACACTCCTTCACGCATGCGCCTTGTTTAGGCTTAGACGCCGAGCAAAGCGAATATAAGCTGTGTATTTTTGATATAGTATATTCACCTGAGGAAGCGGTCAAGACAGACCGGGAAACGCATTGTGATTATATGTTTACAAAATAAAACATTTGTTTTTAGACTATATCTTTATCACGGCTTGAGTGATATTTTATGCTTGAAATTTTTTTATCCATTTTTTGCATACGGAATTCCAGCTGCTAGCCCACCTGGTTTGGGCATTTCTCCTAAGGCAGATACTACGAGAGTGAGTAATACTGCAAGAGGGGTCATAGCTGCAAGGCATTTGCATATTATATACGGCATCAAGGATTTCACTTTCATCACGAGAGAGCAGCCACCTGGACAGCTGTTAATGTTCCAGAAAGCCGTTTGTAGCACTTCTCAAGTGCCTTACTTCTTGTAAGTACGATTAATGTGTGGGGAGTGAACAACTTTCAATACAGATTCACACTATGTTGGCGCCTTCTTTTCTTTTGTGTTCTATACAGATTTGCTTCGTTTGAATTGCCTTCAACTTTTGGAAGAAGTTTTTGCTGCCACACCTTCATTATATGAACTTTGGACTTTTGTGATCACACACCAGGTTTTTGGTTTGATTATTGTATCACATTGACCTATACTGTGAGATACATCTTATTTTATTTAGCGTGGTGGGTCACATATTTTTGCTTTTTTTTTGCACTAATTTTCTTATGCACATTCTATTGTGCCTTTTAATCAGAGGTATTGTATGTTAATGTTGTTTTTTCATTATTGTTTATAGTTTGATAACATTATTATTAGGCGCAACTGACATTCATCATTTGATTTGTTGATGTCATTAGACCACACCCCTTCTCATTACAGAGATGCACATCACCTAATATGCTTAATTGGTAGTAGGCCTTTCGAGCCTATACAGCTTGGAGTAAGACAACATGCATAAAGAGGATGATGTGGTCAAAATACTCATTTGCCTAATAATTCTGCACTCCCTGTAGGGTTCAAGCTGAAATGTTTTAGGGCACTTTCTGCCTGGGAAACAAACATCAATTTTTCTGGCCGCTGCTACTGCAGCGGGCTGCAACAATACCTAATTTGTCAGGCATGTCTACATGCCAAATTTTTCTGGCCTCTGGTGCTGCACTGTGGATTCAAAAACCAAACCAAAAAAAGGCACATAACAGGGATTAAACTGATAGGAATAGTATTACTTAACACACCACTCCTATCTGGTGGCACATTAGATTGCACGTGCAGTGCCCCAAATTTGAAGTAGGAGGACCGACCAAGCATCTTTTCCCATCTCCCCGGTTCCTAAAATCCATGCCATATACGCGTCCCCTGATAGGGGACATAACAGGGATTAAACTGATAAGAATAGTACTACTTAACACACCACTTCATATCTGGTGGCACAGTAGATTGCACGCGCAGTGCCCCAAATTTGGAAGTAGGAGGACCGACCAAGCATCTTTTTCCATCTCCCGGTTCCTAAAATCCATGCCATATACACGTCCGCTGATAGGGGACGTAACAGGTATTAAACTGATAAGAATAGTACTACTTAACACACCACTCATATCTGGGTGGCACAGTAGATTGCACGCGCAGTGCCCCAAATTTGAAGTAGGAGGACCGACCAAGCATCTTTTTCCATCTCCCGGTTCCTAAATCCATGCCATATACACGTCCCCTGATAGGGGACGTAACAGGGATTAAACTGATAAGAATATTACTACTTAACACACCACTCCTATCTGGTGGCACAGTAGATTGCATGCGGTGCTCTGACAAAATGCAGAAGGACATTTGGCAGACGGGACATTTGGCAGACGGACATTTGGCCGACAGACAGAAAGCTAAACAATGTTTCGATTTCGGCCGAGGGCAGATACGTTCCAGAGTGCTCTGTTCTAATCAGAGCCTCAGGGCGCCGCAACTGCCTCTGGGAACCTTACCATGGGTCCCAGACCGCACGTCTTGTAATTCTCTGTCTGGGAAATTATCTATCTATCAAATCTATCTATTTATCTATCAAATCTATCTATCTATCTATCTATCTATCGTATCTATCAAATGTATCTATTGCATCTATTGATCTATCTATCTAATCTATGTATCTATCTATCTATCTATCTATCTATCAAATCTATCTATCTCGTGGCCGGACTGTTATCTGACAGCCACTTGTGTTTCGGACAAATGTCCGTCGGCCAAATGTCCGTCTGCCAAATGTCTGTCGGCTAAAAGTCCGGCCACGATTGCATGCGCAGTGCCCTAAATTTGAAGTAGGAGGACCGACAAAGCATCTTTTTCCTAAAATCCATGCCATATACACGTCCCCTGATAGGGGATGTAACAGGGATTAAATTGATAAGAATAGTACTACTTAACACACCTTATAATAACGCAGAGAGAGGCAACGCAGAGAGAGGAGTCTGAAGAAGAGGAGTCAGAAGAGGAAGGTGGCTTTTGAGGAGGTGGAAGACCAAACACAGCAGGCGTCCCAGGGGGCTTGTTGTCACCTTTCGGGGACCCTTGGTGTTGTACGTGGCTGGGTGGAGGAAGAGACCTTCAATGACATCAGTGAGACAAGGAACGGGACATGGCTAGCTTGGTATCCAACCTTGTGCAAATGGGGAGTTGGGGTTCTGCAAATGGACTGTTTGCGGTTGTTTGTGGTGCCTTAAACGGGGAGTTTGGTCTGTCACTGCGAAGCGGGCGTAACCCTTACACTACCTGATCAATACAACATCATACCTGATGTTTTAAAGCACGTTATTCCAAACAATTTAGAAATGTTAGGTGATTTATGGCCTTTTATGGATTAAAACCAGACTCTGCATCAACTATGTAATTTTCCGTGGGAGTTTTGCCATGGATCCCCCTCCGGCATGCCACAGTCCAGGTGTTAGAACCCTTGAAACAACTTTTCCATCACTTTTGTGGCCAGAAAGAGTCCCTGTGGGTTTTAAAATTCGCCTGCCTATTGAAGTCAATGGCGATTTGCCCGGTTCGCCCGTTCGCGAACTTTTGTGGAAGTTCGCGTTCGCTGTTCGCGAACGGAAAATTTTAAGTTTGCGACATCACTACCTACCAACCTTCCATCCCAACTGCCCCTTTCCCTCTATGCTGTCCTGCTTATATCCTGTGATTTTTCTTGACTTGGGACAAGCTGACATTATTGGGAAGAGTGGAGTACTTTGCATATGTAAAGACCCTGTTTCTTTGTTAGTTTTATAACTTCCCCTTTGTCTTACTAGTCCATCTGTTTAAGGTCAATTTTTCCATGAGGTTCCTTGTTCGCTAAGCTTTATGGAATATTTATTGAATGGTTAGTTCTCAAGCAGAGAGGTTTTTCTGATTCTGTTTTTGGGACTTTTTTATATATATATTTTATTGAGGTTAAAAAAAAATAATACAAAATTAACCACATATTTGTCTTCAGCTCATGAGGACAGGTTGCAGAGTGTTACAATCTTAGCATGTAATATGACAATCCAATCAATGACATTATAAGACATAACTAATAACATACACCTAGATTACGAGTTTTGCGTTATGAGTCAAATCCCAGCGTTGTGGCCCATAACGCATAATTTTTCCTAACGCAGTCATTACAAGTCTTGTCGGTATATAGCTGTACCGCAAGCCTTTTAGCCTGTAACGCAACGTCAGAACCGCACTCCTAAAAATTACATTTTTTAATGGGATTCCCATTACACTTACTTCCCACTTACAGTTTTTGAAGTCCCGCTTGAACGATCTTCATCCCGGAAATTGAAGTTCTGATTCAGGTGGCTGAAAATTTTGAATAAGCCAATAGGAATTAGGGCTGCTAAAATCCTATTGGCTATTAAAATCAGCAATAGGATTTCAGTTTAGTGTTAGGCTTTTTTAAGGGGGTTTTGAGTGGGTTTTTTTTTTTTTTTAGTTTAGGGTCTGAGCAGTAAAAGAGCTAAATGCCCTTTTAAGGGCAATGCCCATACAAATGCCCTTTTCAGGTTTGTAATGTTAGTGGGTCTTTGTAATTTTTTTTATACTAAAAGAACTGATATCTTTAGGGCAATGCCATTGGTAGTTTATTCTAGATTAGGTTTTTTATTTTGGGGTGTTTTTTATGGGTATTAGAATAGGAATATTTTTTTAATTTTTGATAATTTGTTTATTTTGTGTAATGTATATTTTTAGGGGTGTTTTTTTGCTAGCAAAAACATAATTTATGTAAGAACTTACCTGATAAATTCATTTCTTTCATATTGGCAAGAGTCCATGAGCTAGTGACATATGGGATATACAATCCTACCAGGAGGAACAAAGTTTCCCAAACCTCAAAATGCCTATAAATACACCCCTCACCACACCCACAATTCAGTTTAACGAATAGCCAAGCAGTGGGGTAATAAAGAAAGGAGTAGAAAGCATGAACAAAGGAATTTTGGAAATAATTGTGCTTTATACAAAAAAATCATAACCACCATAAAAAGGGTGGACCTCATGGACTCTTGCCAATATGAAAGAAATTAATTCATCAGTTAAGTTCTTACATAAATTATGTTTTCTTTCATGTAATTGGCAAGAGTCCATGAGCTAGTGACATATGGGATATCAATACCCAAGATGTGGAGTCTTCCACTCAAGAGTCACTAGAGAGGAAGGGAATAAAAATAAAAAACAGCCATATTCCACTGAAAATATTAATCCACAACCCAAAACAAAAATAAGTTTATTTCATCTTTGAAAGAAAAACACTTAAATCAAAAGCAGAAGAATCAAAATGAAACAGCTGCCTGAAGAACTTTTCTACCAAAAACTGCTTCCGAAGAAGCAAATACATCGAAACGGTAGAATTTAGTAAATGTATGCAAAGAGGACCAACTCGCCGCTTTGCAAATCTGATCAACTGAACTTCATTCTTAAAAGCCCACAAAGTGGAAACTGATCTAGTAGAATGAGCTGTAATTCTCTGAGGCGGGGCCGGACCCGACTCAAAATAAGCTTGATGAATCAAAAGTTTCAACCAAGTAGCCAAGGAACTAGCAGAAGCCTTCTGACCTTTCCTAGGACCAGAAAATAAAACAAATAGACTAGAAGTCTTCCTGAAATCTTTAGTAGCTTCCATATAATATTTCAAAGCTTTTACCACATCCAAAGAATGTAAGGATCTCTCCAAAGAATTCTTAGGATTAGGACATAAGGAAGGGACAACAACTTCTCTACTAATGTTGTTAGAATTCACAACCTTAGGTAAAAATTGAAAAGAAGTCCGCAAAACTGCCTTATCCTGATGAAAAATCAGAAAAGGAGACTCACAAGAAAGAGCAGATAGCTCAGAAACTCTTCTAGCAGAAGAGATAGCCAAAAGGAACAACACTTTCCAAGAAAGTAGTTTAATGTCAAAAGAATGCATAGGCTCAAATGGAGGAGCCTGTAACGCCTTCAGAACCAAATTAAGACTCCAAGGAGGAGAAATTGATTTAATGACAGGCTTAATATGAACTAAAGCCTGTATAAAACAGTGAATATCAGGAAGTATAGCAATCTTTCTGTGAAATAAAACAGAAAGAGCAGAGATTTGTCCTTTCAAAGAACTTGCAGACAAACCCTTATCCAAACCATCCTGAAGGAACTGTAAAATTCTAGGAATTCTAAAAGAATGCCAGTAGAATTTATGAGAAGAACACCATGAAATGTAAGTCTTCCAAACTCTTGTAACATAGTATTAATCACTGAGTCAGAGAAACCTAGTGATTTGAGATCCTGATGGAAAAACGGACCTTGAGATAGTAGGTCCGGCCGTAACAGAAGTGGCCAAGGCGGGCAAGTGGACATCCGCACCAGATCCGCATACCAAAACCTGTGTGGCCATGCTGGAGCCACCAGCAACACAAAAGACTGTTCCATGATGATTTTGGAGATTACTCTTGGAAGGAGAACTAGAGGCGGGAAGATGTAAGCAGGATGATAACACCAAGTGTAAGTGCATCCACTGCTTCCGCCTGAACATCCCTGGACCTGGACAGGTATCTGGGAAGTTTCTTGTTTAGATGAGAGGCCATGAGATCTATCTCTGGAAGACCCCACATCTGAACAATCTGAGAAAACACATCCGGATGGAAAGACCACTCCCCTGGATGTAAAGTCTGGCGGCTGAGATAATCCACCTCCCAATTGTCTACACTTGGGATATGCACCGCAGAGATTAGACAGGAGCTGGATTCTGCCCAAGCAAGTATCCGAGATACTTCTTTCATAGCTTGGGGACTGTGAGTCCCACCCTGATGATTGACATAAGCCACAGTTGTGATATTGTCTGTCTGAAAACAAATGAACGGTTCTCTCTTCATCAGAGGCCAAAACTGAAGAGCCCTGAGAATTGCACGGAGTTCTAAAATATTTATTGGTAATCTCGCCTCTTGAGATTTCCAAACCCCTTGTGCTGTCAGAGATCCCCAAACAGCTCCCCAACCTGAGAGACTCGCATCTGTTGTGATCACAGTCCAGGTTGGCCGAACAAAAGAGGCCCCTTGAACCAAACGATGGTGATCTATCCACCATGTCAGAGAGTGTCATACATTGGGATTCAAGGATATTAATTGTGATATCTTTGTATAATCCCTGCACAATTGATTCAGCATGCAAAGCTGTAGAGGTCTCATGTGAAAACGAGCAAAGGGGATCGCATCCGATGCTGCAGTCATGAGACCTAAAACTTCCATGCACATAGCCACTGAAGGGAATGACTGAGACTGAAGGTGCCGGCATGCTGCGACCAATTTTAAACGTCTCTTGTGTGTTAGAGACAGAGTCATGGACACTGAATCCATCTGGAAACCTAAAACGGTGACCCTTGTCTGAGGAATCAAGAAACTTTTTGGTAAATTGATCCTCCAACCATGTTTCTGAAGAAACAACACTAGTTGATTCGTGTGAGATTCTGCAGTATGTAAAGACTGAGCTAGTACCAAGATATCGTCCAAATAAGGAAACACCGCAATACCCTGTTCTCTGATTACAGATAGTAGGGCACCCAGAACCTTTGAAAAGATTCTTGGAGCTGTTGCTAGGCCAAATGGAAGAGCAACAAACTGGTAATGCTTGTCTAGAAAAGAGAATCTCAGAAACTGATAGTGTTCTGGATGAATCGGAATATGAAGGTATGCATCCTGCAAGTCTATTGTGGACATAAAATGTCCCTTGCTGAACAAAAGGCAGAATAGTCACCATCTTGAAAGTTGGTACTCTTACATAACGATTCAAAATTTTCATATCTAGAACTGGTCTGAACAAATTTTCTTTCTTTGGTACAATGAATAGGTTTGAATAAAACCCCAAACCTTGTTCCTGAGGAGGAACTGGCATGATTACCCCTGAAGACTCCAGGTCTGAAACACACTTCAGAAAAGCCTGAGCTTTTACTGGATTTACAGGGATGCGTGAGAGAAAAAATCTTCTCACAGGAGGTCTTACTTTGAATCCGATTCGATACTCTTGAGAGACAATGCTCTGAATCCAATGATTTTGGACAGATTTTGTCCAAAAATCCTTGAAAAACCTTAATCTGCCCCCTACCAGCTGAGCTGGAATGAGGGCCGCACCTTCATGCGGACTTAGGGGCAGACTTTGGTTTCCTAAATGGCTTGGATTTATTCCAATTTGAGGAAGGCTTCCAACTGGAAGCAGATTCCTTGGGAGGAGGATTGAGTTTTTGTTCCTTATTCTGACGAAAGGAACAAAAATGGTTAGAAGCCTTAGATTTACCCTTAGGTTTTTTATCCTGAGGCAAAAAAACTCCTTTTCCTCCAGTGATAGTTGAAATAATAGAATCTAACTGAGAACCAAATAAATTATTACCTTGGAAAGAAAGAGATAGTAATCTAGATTTAGATGTCATATCAGCATTCCAAGATTTAAGCCACAAAGCTCTTCTAGCTAATACAGCTAAAGACATGGATCTAACATCAATTTTGATAATATAGAAAATGGCATCACAAATAAAATTATTAGCATGTTGCAGTAAGTGAGTAATGCTAGATATGTCAGGATCCAATTCTCGTTGTGCTAAATTCTCCAACCAAAAAGTTGAGGCAGCCGCAACATCAGCCAAAGAAATAGCAGGTCTGAGAAGATGACCTGAATATAAATAGGCCTTCCTTAGATAGGATTCAAGCTTCCTATCTAAAGGATCCTTAAAGGAAGTACTATCTTCCATAGGAATAGTGGTACGTTTAGCAAGAGTAGAAATAGCCCCATTAACTTTGGGGATTTTTTCCCAAAACTCTATAGATTTAGCTGGTAAAGGATACAATTTTTTAAACCTTGAAGAAGGAATAAAAGAAGTACCTGGCTTATTCCATTCCCTAGAAATCATATCAGAAATAGCCTCAGGAATAGGAAAAACCCCTGGGGAAACCACAAGAGGTTTAAAAACAGCATTTAAATGTTTATTAGACTGAACGTCAATAGGACTGGTTACCTCAATATCCAAAGTAATTAACACTTCTTTTAACAAAGAACGCATATACTCTATTTTAAATAAATAAGTAGATTTGTCAGTGTCAATGTCTGAGGAAGGATCTTCTGAATCAGATAGATCCTCATCAGAAGAGGATAAATTATTATGTTGCTGGTCATTTGAAATTTCATCAGCTAAATGAGAAGTTTTAAAAGACCTTTTACGTCTATTAGAAGGTGGAAATGCAGACAAAGCCTTCAAAATAGAATCAGAAACAAATTCTTTAAAAATTACAGGTATATCATGTACATTAGAAGTTGAAGGAACTGCAACTGGCAATGTACTATTACTGATGGAAACACTATCTGCATGTAAAGGTTTATCATGACAACTATTACAAATGACATTTGGTGGAATAATTTCTACACTTTTACAACAAATGCACTTAGCTTTGGTGGAACCGATGTCAGGCAGCAATGTTGCAGTAGAAACTTCTGAGGCAGGATCAGATTCGGACATCTTGCTCAATGTAAGAGAAAAAAACAACATATAAAGCAAAATGATCTATTTCCTTATATGACAGTTTCAGGAATGGGAAAAAATGCAAAAGCATAGGCCTCTGATAGAGAAAAAAGCAAGAGGCAAACATCAATGGGGTATTGAAATAATGAAAAAAACGTAACGTAAACTTTTTTGGCGCCAAAAATAACTGGAAATGACACACTCGCGTCACTAATGACGCCGCCGTGTGAAAGGTCTCGGCGTCATGTATGACGCCGGAAATGACAAAATTGCGTCATAAACGTCTTTTTCCGCGCCAAAAAAAATTTTGCGCCAAGAATAATGCAATAAAGTTTAGCATTTGACGCACCCGCGGGCCTAATACCCGCAATAGCAAGAAGTAGTCAATTGAAAAAAAGACTAAAACCCCAGGTAAGAAATACATTTCTTAAAATGTTTAAATTCCCCAAATATGAAACTGACAGTCTGCTGAAGGAAATACATGAACCTGACTCATGGCAAATATAAGTACAATACATATATTTAGAACTTTATATAAATGCATAAAGTGCCAAACCATAGCTGAGGTGTCTTAAGTAATAAAAAACATACTTACCAAAAGACACCCATCCACATATAGCAGATAGCCAAACCAGTACTAAAACAGTTATTAGTAGAGGTAATGGTAAATTGAGAGTATATTGTCGATCTGAAAAGGGAGGTAGGAGATTAATCTCTACGACCGATAACAGAGAACCTATGAAATAGACCCCCGTTAGGGAAATCATCATATTCAAATAAGTGATACTCCCTTCACGTCCCTCTGACATTCGCTGTACTCTGAGAGGAATCGGGCTTCAACAATGCTGAGAATCGCATATCAACGTAGAAATCTTAGCACAAACTTACTTCACCACCTCCATAGGAGGCAAAGTTTGTAAAACTGAATTGTGGGTGTGGTGAGGGGTGTATTTATAGGCATTTTGAGGTTTGGGAAACTTTGCCCCTCCTGGTAGGATTGTATATCCCATATGTCACTAGCTCATGGACTCTTGCCAATTACATGAAAGAAAGAGCTGTTTAACTTAGGTCAATGCCCTACAAAAGGCCCTTTTTAAGGGCCCTTGGTAGTTTGGGGGGTGGGGGTTTGTATAGTGTTAAGGAGTGTTTGTATTTTTTATTTTATCAAAAGAG
The DNA here is from genome assembly GCF_027579735.1 of Bombina bombina. Lineage (NCBI taxonomy): Eukaryota > Metazoa > Chordata > Amphibia > Anura > Bombinatoridae > Bombina > Bombina bombina. The sequence continues at coordinate 853,680,705 of NC_069500.1, read as the reverse complement.
CCGTTTAATTTTTTTTTTTATTTTTTTTTTTAAAAAGTTATTAGAATAGGAATAATCTTTATTTTTTGGATAATTTTGTTTTGTTTTTTTGTAATGGTAGGTTTTTTATTTTTTGTAATGGTAGTTTTTTTTGTGATTTTAGTGTTTTTTTTTTTACAGGTACTTTTGTTAATGATAGTAACTTCCTTTAGATTTATTTAAATTATATTTAAGTTAGGGGGTGTTAGGGTTAGACTTAGATTTAGGGGTTAATAACTTTAATATAGTGGCAGCGACATTGGGGGTGGCAGATTAGGGGTTAATAAATGTAGGTAGGTGGCGTCAATGTTAGGGACAGCAGATTAGGGGTTAATAATATTTAACTAATGTTTGTGAGGCGGGAGTGCGGCAGTTTAATGGTTAATATGTTTATTATAGTGGTGGCGACGTTAGGGGCGGCAGATTAGGGGTTTATAAGTGTAGGTAGGTGGCAGCGACATTGGGGGGCAGATTAGGGGGTTAATAAATATAATGTAGGTGGGGGCGATGTTGGGGGCAGCAGATTAGGGGTTCATAAATATAATGTAGGTGGCGGCAGCGTCCGGAGCGGCAGATTAGGGGTTAAAATGTTATTTTAGTGTTTGCGATGCGGAAAGGCCTCGGTTTAGGGGTTAATAGGTAGTTTATGGGAGTTAGTGTACTTTTTAGCACTTTAGTTATGAGTTTTATGTTACAGCATTGTACCATAAAACTCTTAACTACTGACTTTTAAATGTGTTACGGATCTTGACAGGCTAGGGTGTACCGCTCACTTTTTGGCCTCCCAGGACAGACTCGTAATACCGGCGCTATGGAAGTCCCATAGAAAAAAGACTTTACTAAGTTTACGTAAGTCGTTTTGCGGTAAGGCCAATGAAGTGTGCGGTGACCCTAAACCTTCAAGACCCGTAATAGCAGCGGGCGTAAAAAAGCAGCGCTAGGACCTCTTAACGCTGCTTTTTTACCCTAACGCACAACTCATAATAGTTTGGTAGCTGTAACATTAAAAATTAACAGTCTCCTTGACGTTTCTGGTGTTCCCTTCTCCATATCATGTAGAAAAGCATTAGAGGGGGTTAAAGTTGAGAAAAGGTTTAGAGAATCTATTAGTAATTTAACTTCTTCCCACAAAGGGGATAATTTTGAGCAGGTCCACCATATATTTAGGTCTGAACCGAAGTCTCTGCATCCTCATCAGCATAGGGGAGAAACGCTGTGGGGAACATTTTGACTAATCTGGCTGGAGTTCGGTGCCACTTGAGTAATATTTTGATGTAGAGCTCCATCAAAGCTCTAGGCTCTATCAAAGTCTAGATCAGAAAGTCCTATCTCTAATTCTCTGCTCCATGCCTTAAACTGCCACAGTCAGCCCACCGTAAGATCTGTGAGAAGAAGGTGGTAATGAACAGTAAGAGGTTTATGTAATTTAGATAAACTGTATCATCTATTTTTCCATGGTGTATTCCCCCTAAGGGAGTGTTTGGGAAACTCCCAAGCTTTAATAAAGCTGAGAACATGGAAGCTTTCAAAATGAAAACACGTAGGGGCCGAGTCAAATCTACGGCTTAGTGCCATGGATGAGGTTAGTTTGGTCTGGTCATATAGGTTAGATACAGCCATTAAACCTTTTGTTCTCCAGTCACTAACATGAATCCAAAAATAGAACTTGTAAATTGTGTACTGGGGATGAATGAGGGGCAATATATAGATCTTGTAGGTCCATAGGATCGATCTTGTAGGTTCTGCCATATTAAAAGATTATGTTTAATAATAATATTAGTCACTTCAAGGAGTAATTTCTGGCAATTACTCCTTGACTCTGACTAGGACGAAGTCAACGAACCAAAAAAAAATGCTAAAATATTTTATTAACAGTATGTAAAAAACTGGGGCAAGTCTGAGAATTCAAATGATTTAACGATTTTGTAAAGCTTTCTTATACTAACATACAACCCCCAAAAATAAAACCACTGGTTCACTGCAGGATTCTGATAAGAATCTTCTTGGAATTTTCCAATTACTTGTAATTATCCATAAATATGTATGGATTATCCTTTGAATGGTATTTGTTGCCTACTATTGTCTCACTGACAGAGAAATGTCTAGCTAGTGGGGAACTAATATAAAATATCTGATTATTATAACTTGCAAAGGAAATACATATGCTACAAAAGTAGAAGTGCAATTGACTACATATTTTCTGTTACCAACTAAAAGAGCTGAAATGTAAACCATTACAATAATCAGCAAGAAGTCACAGTTTCAACTTTTGCCGACTTGTAAGAGCTATTTTATTTTGCAGCAACTAATGAGCGTCTATCAAAATGTAAATAAAACATTCATTCTAGTTGTATTCTTCTTTTTAAATCATTATTGAAAAAAAGGATTTGCTTTAAATTGTGTTCTATATCTACACAAATCAACAGCTCTGTTAGGATTTTGTAAACTCTTAAAATTGAATTAAGTTATCCAAATCTGGTTGTCTATAAAAAAATGACCTATTTTTGAAAGATAATCATAACATAATGGCATACAGTAGTTGAGCTATTGTGTGATAATTATCATCATGTTAACAGCTGCCGATGAGCCCTTATGGATGTCATTGCTATCACAATCAGTGAAAATTGTCCTTATACTTAACATGAATACTTTAGATGTGCCAGTTAAAGGAACACTAATGTCAAAATTAAATTTTCATGATTCAGATAGAGCATACAATTTTGAACAACTTCCCAATAAATAAATACATTGAAACCAATGTGGCTAATTAATAATATGTTAAGAGAAATTATTTAAAGAAAATAGTACAGACTAAACATAGCAAATAAGCGGATATTTAAATTGATAGATTAATTGCAAAGGATTCTAAGTCAAACCCTAAAAGGTTTTTTAAAGTACATAAATGGCAAAAAATCTAAGGACGACAATATAGGTACATTTAAATGTGTGGAGGGTAGCATGAGTAACAGTGACAGGGAGATTGAGGTACTAAACCAATTATTTTCTTCAGTATACACAATGGAGGATAGTTTGAAACAAACTAGAATGTATAAGCCCATACCATTAACTGGGATATGTCTAGAGGATATCAGGAATAAAATGGATAATATTAAGGTAAATAAAACTCCAGGCCCAGATGGAATACACCCAAAGGTTTTATGGGAATTTAGCACTGTTATAGACAAACCTCTACACTTAATTTTTCAAGACTAATTATCCTCAGGAATAGTACCCCAGGACTGGCATAACACTGATGTGGTGCCACTCTTCAAAAAGTGAAGCAGGGCTGATCCAGGAAGCTATAGACCAGTTAGTCAGACATTAATAGTGGGGAAGATACTTGAAGGGATAATCATGGATTATTAATGAGTATATTCGTATAAACACGATTATGAGTTCAAATCAGCATTGTTTTATGAGAACTAGATTGTGACAAACTAATCTAATTAGAGTCTATGAGGAAGTTAGTAAATATATAGATAAAGGGGAATCAGTTGATGTGATATACTAAGATTTTGCAATTGCGTTTGATACAGTATAATAACAAAGACTATACAGATATGTTAGATGTTAACAACACAATGTACAGAATGACTAGAATAGAGCACAATACTCCCCTCTTAAGTGACCGCTGCCCTCTAACAGTCTCTCCCAACAGGACTGTGAGTAGAATATAGATCAAATGTATAGAGGCGCTGGTCTTGAATCTCGTGTATATTGACGTGCACACTGAAGAAAGAAACTTAACTTGTGATTTGCAGGAGTTAACAACAAAATAATGTGCAGTATACTAACTCCGAAAAATTTCAGAGTTCAGCTTCTTCAAAAGGATCTCTGTCCCAGTTTTCCCACACTGTGCTTTAGTATCTGTGGATAATGGAAATTGCACTGCAGGTAATTGTATCTTTTGCTGGATAAAATGTGCAATATACTCACTCCGATAAATTCGGAATCCGGCTCCTCAAAAAGTGGTAGGTAGCTTTAAATTACTTCCAAGAAAGGCAGCAAAATACTTGTTGTAACAAACAAATATTTATTAAAACATAATTAAAAGGCTCTTTTTTGGCTTGGCTCTACGCGTTTCAACGACTGAATCGTCTTTTTCAAGAGCAGTAATAGACAATTGGAAGTGCTGCCTTAGGAGTATTACAGGTGTATTTATACAGGTAATCATTGTTCCTGTTCCGGTGATAAACATCGGAATAGGACTCACAAATAAAACATTTTATTTTTGTTTTTATCCCTATCCGATTGTGTTTTGGGAGTGATGCATTTTTTGTATATGCTTAAGCTATTTCGCTCAAAATCTCAATAATTAGCCAAATCGGATCGGTATAAACAAGTTAAAAGTTATTTAACCAATCAAAATGAAGTAATGATGAAGTTCCCTTTCGAGTCCCGATTTTGTATAGTTCCCTTTAAGGTCCGCCAGACGATGCGTAGTCATGTGTTCCAATCCGACCAATCAGGTGGAGAGCGTTGTTCCAGATACTTTATATGTGAAAAACTGGTTCCGGTTTTGTCCAATCAGTTCTGTACCACATGTCTCGGATTGGCCAATCTCTTTGTGAGCGATGTTTTCACTATATTCCCATAGTAGCCAATACTTTGAATTTTCTCTAAGGGGTATGTAATGGAAAGTGCAGGTCACTTTGGGTCATGTATATTTCAAATATAGAAACGATTGCAATAAAATCACTTCTTTGACAAAATACCTTAGGATTCAATATCTGATGTTTTAACATAAATTTTCATTGATTCTAACTGTATTGCATATTGTATGTCAAAATAAACTAATTATAATATTGGAGAATTCTAACCAATAAGGTTTTAGTCTCCTTCATACAAATGTAACAAGGACTCAAATATAGGTTTTGAACATTTTGATATTTTGAAACAATTCTATTTTAATATAAAACAAAATTCTACATCCATGATTACAATAAAATATATTATATATAAAATAATATTTAAATATGAAATTAATACTTTTATATAAATCAATTAAAATAAAATAAAATAAAACAAATAAAATTAAACATTCAGATATATAGTTTCTCCATATTAAATTAAATGAATGCTGCCACTCTAATATCTTTATTTAAACCATAGTGTCCATATGTTTTTAATGTGTGTATCCACCATAGTTCTCTTTTATTGAGTTCTTTTTCTATCTCCCCCCCTCTCCAATGTAATGAAACTTTTTCTATGCCAATCCATGATAGATGTTTTTTGTCATATAGTGGGCAATTATTGTAGTGTAAGGGAACACCGTGATCTTCTTTCTCTTTTTCAATTTTATTGAGGTGTTCTAGTATGTGTGTCTTTACAAATCTTGAAGTTTGACCTAAATACTGGATCTGACAGTTGCACTGAAGTAAATAAATTGTATTTTTTGTTTTGCAACTAATGAAATCTTTTATCGTATAGGATTTGCCTGTTACAGAGGAAGTAAATGTCTTATATGTCTTCTTAGTGTAATTGCATGCTTTGCAATGCCCACATGTATAAAATCCTGTCAAATTAGCAATTTGAATGGGTTTAGGAGGCTTCATCCCTTTGATGAGGGAAGGTGCCAATTTCTGTTTGAAATTTGTTCCCTTCCTAAAGGTTATCATTGGTTTATTGGGAATGATGTTATTCAGATATTCATCATTTTTGAGAACATTCCAATGTTGGTTTATAATATGTTTAATCTGTTTGTGTCCACTATTGTATGTGGTAATAAACCTTGGAAAATTTGGATTATTTATACCTTCCTTTTTGGTATTTAGAATTAAAGAATCTCGATTCCTATTTCCCACTTCAACCCTATCTTGCTCTAAGACATTACTATCATAGCCTTTATGTTCAAATCTTTCTTTGATTATCTTAGATTGAGTATTAAAGTCATCTATGGTATCACAATTCCTTCTTATGCGAAGAAATTGCCCTTTGGGGATTGCTTTTAGCCAAGTTGGGTGATGCTCACTATCTCTCCTGATGTAAGTGTTCATATCACAGCTTTTGAAAAAGGTCTTAGTATGTATATTTCCTGCTTCTACAAAAATTGTTAAATCTAGAAAATTGATTTGAGTTTTGTTGAATTCTGGTGTTAATATTATGCCCATATGGTTTTCATTTAAATAGGAAACAAAGTTTTTTGATGCCTCCTCATCTTTGTTCCAGATACATAGAACATCATCTATGTACCGCCGCCAGGACACCAGGCCCGCCCCAGCCACGCCACATGACCATACATAAGTGTGTTCAAAGTGGTCCATGTAAATATTGGCGTAGCTTGGGGCTAATCTGGTGCCCATGGCGGTGCCACATATCTGAAGATACTGTTGGTTATCAAACCAAAAAAAGTAATGCTTTAATATGAACTCTATTGATGTTAAAATGAATTCTAATAATGCAGTAGATAAATTTTCATCTTGTTCAAGTTTCCATTTTATGGCTGCTATACCTTTTTTATGGTCAATAATAGAATATAAGGATGTTACATCCATTGTTAGCCATGAATATCCTGATTCCCATTTTGTGTCTTTGAGTATGTTAAGTACCTGTTTGGTGTCTTTGAGGTATGATCTTGCTGTTTGAGCATAAGGTTGCAACAGATGATCTATGAAGGCCAATAAGTTGCATGTCAGGGAATCTATCCCACTAATTATAGGCCTCCCTGGGGGTCTAAGTGGATCTTTGTGTAATTTAGGGATGAAGTAAAAAATAGGAGTCTTAGATTCTATTTTATTTAAAAACATAAATTCATCATGAGAAATAATATCTCTGTCAAGAGCTTGTAATAAGATCTCATTTAGTTCTGAAGTGAATATTCTTTTTGGGTTATTTTTCAAGATTTGATAGGTCTTTGTATCTGATAAGATTCTATTTGCTTCCTCCATGTAGTAGCTACGGTCCATTATTACTATACTTCCCCCCTTATCTGCCTCCTTAATGATGATGTCTTCCCTTTTATTTAAATTTTTGTAAATCTCATTTTCTTGTTTGTTTAAATTAAAATATTTTGGTCTTGACTCAATTTTTTCTATATCTTTTAGAATTAATTTACCAAATACTTCTATATTTGGACCTTTACAGTGGCTAGGATAGAAAGTGGAGGGGTTTTTAAAGTAAGTTCTTGATTCCCTATTTGGTAGAGGGTTTTCTTGGTTTTTGCTGAGTATCTCTTTCCTGGCAAAAAATCTTTTAACAGTCAAATTCCTAATAAATTTCTGTGCATCAATAAATAATTGGAATGTATTGACACTTTGGGTGGGTATAAACTTTAAGCCCTTAGAAAGAATATTTTTTTCTTGTTCAGTTATTGTCTGTGATGAAATGTTGTGAATACCTAATCTCTCTGGCTCCTTCTTCTGTGTTTTGCCCCTTCTACCTCTTGTTCCTCTAAAGGATCTGGTGTTCTGTCTCTTTTCCTTTGATTTATTCTGTCTGGGCGAAGTGGAGAATATCTGTTGGGGTGTGTCCAACCCTGATTGGTCGGTGTGTGATTTGTTCCTACTTTGTGTCTTTCTTTGTATGTGTTCTGTTGAAAAGGGTGATTCACATCTTGTTCATGTCTTACATTATCAGTGATATAGTGATTTTCTCTTTTGTCTCTTTTGTCTTTTGGTGAATGTATGTTCTTATAGTGATTAGAGTGATTAGAATGGTGATTGTATTCTGATCTGTGTTGATTCATTCTCCTATATTCATTGTGATTGCTTTGATTTCCATTTCTTTGGTGAAAAACTTCTCTATTTTGTTGATATCCATTGTGCTCATAATTGTTATGTGTTTGTCTTGTATCGTGATCCCTATAATTATTGGAATAATTCCTATAGTTATAGTTAGAGTGATTGTGATTAGAGTGATCCCTATTGGATCTGGAATAATTATCTTTAGAATCATATTGATTTCGATATGAACTAAGTGCTGTATTTTGGTTATTTCGTAATGTGGTTCTCCCTCTAGATTGGTCCCTTTGTGGAATGTCCCTTTTATAGTGTGAATTTACTTGTGGTTGTATGTATGGAGTGCCATTTTTGAAATCTTCACTGTGTCTGAGATATTTATTGTATATGAGGTCTCCAATTTGTTCGTCTAATTCTTTGGCTTGTGTTTTGATTTGTTCAAATCTATCATTGCATGTCTTGCTTGAAAGGAATGGTGTAAGCTCAGTTTCTAATGAAAAAAATTCTTTTTCAATGTTTTTTAAAACTATGTCTTGATGTTCATACAATAAACTTACTAAATTAGTTGAACATTTGTGGAGAGCTGCGTTCCACTTTGCCATGAATTCTGTATCATCTGTGCCAAAAGCTGGCACCTTAGAAACCCTTAAACCCCTAGGGACTATTTCTTCATTTAAGTATCTGCTTAAAAAAGTTATTTCCCACCATTTTTTGGTCTCTTTGGTATATAGTTTCTTAAGCTTATTTATTATGAATTCCCAATTATTATTATCTTCATCTGAATGTTTAAATGTATTATCATATTTATTTTGTCTTGCAGCTCTCCAATCGGAGAGGGTATTCTTAGTCATATTAGGAGAAAATACAAGATAATAACAAAGACTATACAGATATGTTAGATGTTAACAACACAATGTACAGAATGACTAGAATAGAGCACAATACTCCCCTCTTAAGTGACCGCTGCCCTCTAACAGTCTCTCCCAACAGGACTGTGAGTAGAATATAGATCAAATGTATAGAGGCGCTGGTCTTGAATCTCGTGTATATTGACGTGCACACTGAAGAAAGAAACTTAACTTGTGATTTGCAGGAGTTAACAACAAAATAATGTGCAGTATACTCACTCCGAAAAATTTCAGAGTTCAGCTTCTTCAAAAGGATCTCTGTCCCAGTTTTCCCACACTGTGCTTTAGTATCTGTGGATAATGGAAATTGCACTGCAGGTAATTGTATCTTTTGCTGGATAAAATGTGCAATATACTCACTCCGATAAATTCGGAATCCGGCTCCTCAAAAAGTGGTAGGTAGCTTTAAATTACTTCCAAGAAAGGCAGCAAAATACTTGTTGTAACAAACAAATATTTATTAAAACATAATTAAAAGGCTCTTTTTTGGCTTGGCTCTACGCGTTTCAACGACTGAATCATCTTTTTCAAGAGCAGTAATAGACAATTGGAAGTGCTGCCTTAGGAGTATTACAGGTGTATTTATACAGGTAATCATTGTTCCTGTTCCGGTGATAAACATCGGAATAGGACTCACAAATAAAACATTTTATTTTTGTTTTTATCCCTATCCGATTGTGTTTTGAGAGTGATGCATTTTTTGTATATGCTTAAGCTATTTCGCTCAAAATCTCAATAATTAGCCAAATCGGATCGGTATAAACAAGTTAAAAGTTATTTAACCAATCAAAATGAAGTAATGATGAAGTTCCCTTTCGAGTCCCGATTTTGTATAGTTCCATTTAAGGTCCGCCAGACGATGCGTAGTCATGTGTTCCAATCCGACCAATCAGGTGGAGAGCGTTGTTCCAGATACTTTATATGTGAAAAACTGGTTCCGGTTTTGTCCGATCAGTTCTGTACCACATGTCTCGGATTGGCCAATCTCTTTGTGAGTGATGTTTTCACTATATTCCCATAGTAGCCGATACTTTGAATTTTCTCTAAGGGGTATGTAATGGAAAGTGCAGGTCACTTTGGGTCATGTATATTTCAAATACAGTGCAAGATGAAAGATTAATGTTCCATATTAAAGGACTGGGAATAGCTGAAAATGTTAGATCATGGATAAATAACTGGATACATGACAGGGAGCAATGAGTAGTAGTAAATGGATCATACTCAGATTGGACAAAGGTAATCAGTGGCCCTGTTCTTTTTTAATATTTTAATTAATGACTTGGAGCAAGGATTAAGTAGCAACATCTCTATATTTGCAGAGGATACAAAGTTGTGTAAGGTCATTAACTTGCGTTACAAGGGGATCTGCAAAAATTAGAAGCATGAGCAGGTAAATTGAAAATTAGATTTAATACAGGAAAATGCAAGGTTCTACATTTTGGAAGTAAAAAAAAGCAGACAATGCATTTTTTAAATGGGACTTGACTTAGCCAAACAGAGGAGGAAAGGAATTTGGGAGTAGTAATAGATTATAAACTATGGATGGGTGCACTATGCATTTTAATGCCTTCTAAGGCTAATACAAAATTAGCATGTATTAAAAGAGGCATTGACGCAAGGCAGGAAAACATAATTCTGTCAATATATAAATCCCCGGTAAGACCACACCTTACTGTAACCTAAAGAGGTTTGAATGGGCTATTGTTTCGGTCACTTTGGATACACCTCCCTGTTTCTATTTTGAAAACGGATACTAAACAAATTAAAAGTATTTTTTGGGAGCTTTTTGGTTGAAAACTAGCTTGCAGCAGCAGGGATTTAACAAACAAAACAATGTTGCATTGTGATCACCCGAGAAACCCAGCAAACAATTTTGCAAACTAAAATAAAAATTATATATATGCACACACATATATATATTTATATATATATTTATATATATATATATATATTTATATATATATATTCTGGTATTGGGATCCAAGCACTCACTATAGGTTATACTGCCTGGGTGCACTCTATGGTAGATAGGTAGAAACTTTCATGTAGAGAAGAGGCACACTCAGGGCTTAATTATCCAAAACATTTTTTTTTATTAACAATTCATTAATTCAGTCAATGTTTCGGTCCTCACAGGGACCTTTATCAAGACTGTTCGCTGATACAGTTATATGCAGAGGATACAAACTAAATCATCAGCTCTTCTCTGCTTCCTTCCCCCCTCCCTGGCAGGTACAGACAATACTGACGTCAGCTTCACTGTAACCTTAAGAGGTATTGTCAGTTTGGGGAGATCTCCCAGGTTCTTTTTCGAAAACAGATACTAAACAAATGGAAAGGTCTTTTTCTGAGCTTTTCAGTTGAAAAATAGTTTGCGGCAGTAGGGTTTTAACAAAACAACATACAACAGAAAACAGGTAGGATGCTCGTGGCATTTTTTGATACCGACGCTAAGGTGAGAATTGAGGTTCTGGTATGGCGAGGTGCACAGGGATACACCCCTGTATTGACGTGAAATATCAACACTTCCAAATCCTGGGTTAAACTTCATCAATCTTTATTCAAAACAGAACAGAGAGGATGTACAAACATTGAACCATAAAAACAACAAAAATAGGCAGAGTGAGAGAGACTTGACTCTATGGGGCCCATTTATCAAAGGGCTTGCGGACCTGATCCGACACTGCGGATCAGGTCCGCAAGACCTCGCTAAATGCGGAGAGCAATACGCTCTCCACATTTAACATTGCACCAGCAGCTCACAAGAGCTGCTGGTGCAACGCCGCCCCCTGCTGACTCGCGGCCAATCGGCCGCCAGCAGGGAGCTGTCAATCAACCCGATCGTATTCGATCGGGTTGATTTCCGGTGATTCCTGTCCGCCTGCTCAGAGCAGGCGGACAGGGTTATGGAGCAGCGGTCTTTAGACCGCTGCTTCATAACTTGTGTTTCTGGCGAGTCTGAAGACTCGCCAGAAACACGGCCCTTCAAGCTCCGTACGGAGCTTGATAAATGGGCCTGTATGCATCAGATGCATTTCATGCCCCTAGTATGACCCTATGCATCAGATGCGTTTCATGTCCTAAGTAATCACTGATAGACGAAAGGGTCAAGGATAATATCTTATATATATGTAACAGCCAATCAAATGTCTACTTTCAGTCACTGATTATTAACCATCAATCCACCATTAAATAAATGTATTTATACACACTCCTATTGCTTATTTTTTAACGAAACAATACTGCATTGTAACCACTTGACAAACTATGAAACCAATTTTGTAATCCAAAATAAATATCATGCACACATATACACATACACATACATATCTAAATTAAACCTGTTATATTGTTAGTGTTCATAGCTGCCTCAAGGAATATTAAAGTATTCTGATTAGTGGTTAGCAGATATGACAAGAGTTCACATCCTGTTATACTCTACAAACTTTACATAGTTCCCGTAATTACTTGGTGGAATTATTCTATATCAGCTGCCTTAAAAGTGCTTTGATATCAACAAATAACCCCAGTATTTATGGCAGAGAAATACATTTCAAAGTAGTGGTGCTTTTTTGAGTAAAAGCACCCTGTTTTGTTATTGAACTTAAAAGTATTTCAGCCTCATCGTGGGCCTTTGTCAAGACTAGTAGGTGCATATTTTACTTTTTTAATTATAATTGAATGTATATATGAATAAACATGTACAATATCAAAACTAAAAAAAGAGGCGTTATTAAAACAAAACATTTTCTCCACAAAGTAACATGGGATTCCTATTTTATGTTTTCTACTGGAATAATTACTCCATATTTGATCTTTCTGAATTATATATATCAAATGTGGAGTATAGATAGATAGATAGATATGTGTGTATATATATATATATATATATATATATATATATATGTATATATATATATATATATATATATATATCAAATTGAATAGCTATTGCAGAGGTACAGTATTTGTAATTGATATTCTGATCTTTGAAAAAAATCAGTTATACATAGCAGCTGTAATAACTAATTCTGCATTAAACCCCTCAGGAGTGCGAAAATTGTAAAACCTGTTAGTTTTCATTTTAATGAAATTATTCTCTATAGATTTAATTTCTCTTCCAATTAACTTTAACTTTACAACTTTGTTGGAAACACCTAGCATAAAGTATGCTTTTGTTACTAAATGTAGGTCTCCTATTATAATATTCAAATCCAGAAATGTGAGTTTATTTTTTTTCTTTTGTAAACTGATTACTAATCTCAAAGGTGGGTACAGTTTGTACAGTAAAGATGGATTGCACCTGAATGACATGGGTGCAGGTGTGTTGAGGAAAAAGATGGTAGCAAGTTTAGAGAATCTTCTAAACTAGGCAAAGGGGGGGAGGGTCAGTTAGAACACAATAGAACAGAGAGGTCAGTCTGTGAATCTATCACTCCTTTAATATCTCAAGCAAGGAATGACTTAAGAACTGTCACATTAGAAAGTATGGAGGAAAGCACACCGAGTATCAGCAGAAAGCATATGAAAATTAAATGTATGGCAACAAATGCAAGAAGCATGACAGGTAAAATGGGGAGCTGGAGCTCTTAGTTGCAGAAGAGGACTAAGATGTTATCAGTATAACTGAAACTTGGTGGGATGATTCACATGACTGGGCAGTTAACTTAGAGGGGTATACTTTATTTAGGAGGGACAGAAATAATAAAAGGGGTGGAGGAATCTGCATGTATATTAAACCTAACCTTAAACCTACAATAAGGGAAGATATTTATGTTACAGTCGACAATGTAGAGACCCTGTGGGTTAAAATAAAGAGTATGTGGGGGGGGGGGAATCCCCCAAAAATATTACTAGGAACATGCTACAAGCCCCCCAACATTATTGACCTGGATTAAACTCAACTACTAATGAAAATAGGTAAGGCTGCTAATAACAGTGCTGTAATTATGGGAGATTTTAACTACCCTGATATAAACTGGTCCAATGAAACTAGTAATTCAGCTAAGGGGGTAGATTTTTAAATGTTCTCAGGGATAACTTCTTGTCACAATTAATAGAGGAGCCAACTAGGAGTAACGCTATTTTAGATTTAGTGCTATCAAATAATATAGATATAATATCAAACATAGAAGTCAAAGAACATCTGGGTAAGAGGGATCATAACATGGTCACATTTGAAATCTCTTTTCATAAGCAGTATATTAAAGGTATAACCAAGACTTTTCATTTTAAGAAAGCAAAATTTAATGATTTAAGGAAATCATTAAATAACATAAATTGGGACAAATTATTCTCTAATACAAAGAAAGGATAAATGGATAACATTTAAAACTTGTTAAATAAATATACATATCAACAAACACCATATGGTTAAAAGAAAAAAAAAATCCAAGCCAATGTGGCTTAATAAAAATGTGTTAACAGAAATTAGGAAAAAATGTAGGGCATTTAAATTATTCAAAGAAAATAGTACAGACTCAACATTCCATATTTATAAGGAATGTAACAAAGTATGCAAAAAAAACTATCAGATTAGCCAAAATTGAAATGAAAAAATAATTGCAAAGGATTCTAAGTCTAACCCTAAAATATTATTTAAGTACATAAATAGCAAAAAATCTAAGAAAGACAATATAGGTACATTAAAATGCGTGGAGGGTAGCATGATTAACAGTGACAAAGAGAAGGCTGAGATACTGAACCAGTTTTTTTTTCTTCAGTATACACAAGAAAGGAACCATTGGATGATACTTTGGAACAAAATAGAACATGCCAGCCCTTACCATAAACTGGTTTATGTATAGAGGATTTCAGGAACAAATTAGATAATATTAAGGTAAATACAACTCCAGGCCCAGATGAAATACACCCAAGGGTGTTAAGGGAACTTAGCACTGTATAGACAAACCTCTACTCTTAATTTTTCAAGACTTATTATCCTCAGGCATGGTACCCAAGGATTGTTGTAAAGCTGATGTGGTGCCACTCTTCAAAGTAGAAGTAGGGGTGATCCAGGAAGCTATAGACCAGTTAGTCTGATATCAATAATGTAATACAATCTAAGGGTCCATTTGTAAAAGAGTAAAACTGCTTAATAGTTGGCAGTATACGGTATGTCTGATACAATGTGTAATATACAAATAACCATATTAAGTATACATACAGATTTTACAAAGAAATGTCCCAAGTGAACAAAATATACTTCTTGGATATAGGAGAATCCTCCTTAAAATAAATTTTCATATGTTGGCTGCCTCTTCCTCACTGATTGATCCGGGTTAAAGCTGTAGAATATAAAGAAGAACAGAGGGGTGCCTCATGTGCAGGATCATCAAACACAAATATGAACTTGATATAATATAAGCCAAATGGGTACTCACGTATTAATAGAGCACACCAATGTGCTAGTAGGTGCAGGCTGTAGAATTATCGGGTGTAAGAGCTTACCCACAGCTGGGATTTTCAATGTGCTGCAATGGATATAAAGCATAGATAGAAGGCACTACATGTGCAGATCAATCAGAGTATAACCATATATTTTGCTAATGTCAAATGGGTACTCACATATTCACCAAGCACACCAATGTGCTGGTAGATGCAGACTGACAGATTTAAAGCAGGTGTGTCAGCTCACCCCGCTGTGGTTCTCCCAATGAGCAGGATCCAGGTGCAGGGAAGTGCCAATAATGGTACTCCAATGGGAACTCAATAATCACAGGCAGGTAAGGTCTTGCCACTCAATTTGGATTTTTGTAAAATATGGTATTTATTAAAAAAGTTTAAAAACAAATACAAAAGTGGAATAAGGGTATCCAAATGTCCCCCTATACATGCAACATATTTCTCAGCGCTATAAGGGAGGACATGGTTCATTTGAGTTAGGTAGGAGCTATATAAAGCAGGTGTATTGGTAAGGTGTATACTATGCCTGAGGAAACAGCCTTATAGCGCCGAGAAATGCGTTGCATGTATAGGGGGATCTGTTCTTCTTTATATTCTACAGTCTAACATCAATAGTGGGGAAGATATTTGAAGGGATTATAAAGGATTATATTGATGAGCATATTTGTATAAACAAGATTATGAGTTCTAATCAGCATGGTTTTAGGAGAAATAGATCATGTCAAACTAATCTAATTAGATTCTATGAGGAAGTAAGTAAAAATATAGATAAAGGGGAATCAGTTGATGTGATATACTTAGATTTTGCAAAGGTGTTTGATACAGTGCCTTATGAGAGATTAATGCACAAAATTAAGGGACTGGGAATAGCTGAAAATGTTAGCTAATGGATGAATAACTGGATAAAATATAGGGAGCAATGAGTAGTAGTAAATGGATCATACTCAGATTGGACAAAGGTAATCAGTGGAGTATCCCAGGGATTAGTGCTGGGCCCTATTCTTTTTAATATTTTTATAAATGACTTGGAGCAAGGATTAAATAGCGACATCTCTATTTTTGCAGATGATACTAAGATAAGTAAGGTCATTAGGTCAGAGCAGGATGAACTTTTGTTACAAAAGGACCTGCAAAAATTAGAAATATGAGAAAATTAGAAGTATGAGCAAGTAAATGGAAAATTAGATTTAATACGGGAAAATGCAAGGTTCTACATTTTGGAAGTAAAAATAAGCAGGCAGCGTATTATTTAAATGGGACAAGACTTAGCCAAACACAGGAGGAAAGGGATTTGGGGGTAGTTATAGATAACAAGCTAAACGGGTGCACAATGCAGGGCAGCGGCTTCAAAGACTAATAAGATACTAGCATGTATTAAAAGAGGCAAGGAAGCAAAGCATAATTCTGTCACTATTATATAGTGACAGAATTATTCTTTATAAACTTTCATGATTCAGATAGAGCAAGCAATTTTAAGCAACTTTCTAATTTACTCCTATTATGAATTTTTCTTTGTTCTATTGGTATCTTTATTTAAAAAAGCTGAAAAGGAAGCTGAGGACCCAGCCCATTTTTGGTTCAGCACCTGGGTAGCGCTTGCTGATTGGATGGCTACATTAAGACACCAATCAGCATGCACTACCCAGGTGCTAAACCAAAAATGGGCTGGCTTCTAAGCTTACATTCTTGCTTTTTAAAATAAAGATTCCAAGATAATGAAGAAACATTAATAATAGGAGTAAATTAGAAAGTTGCTTAAAACTGCATGCTCAATCTTAATCATGAAACATTAATTTTGACTATACTTTCCCTTTAAGTGTCTATAAAAGTCTGTTCATCCTGCTGGCTGCTGTGGATGACAATAGGTAAATGTCACACATGTTAAAGAGTATTTGCCTTGCCAAGTAAACAAAGGGGGTCCATGAATAGAGCTTTGCTGAACCTTAAGAGTTAGGAATGGGTTATTGTTTGGGTACTTTTCAGTAGACCTCCCATTTTTGGTTCAGCCCCCTGGGTAGCAGTTCCAGATTGGTGAATACATTTAGTCACCGGCTATGGTCCGGCTCCTTCTTACATTCCTGCTTTTTCAAATATAGATACCAAGAGAACAAAGAAAAATGAATAAAAGGAGTGAATTAGAAAGTTGCTTAAAGGAACACTCAAGTCAAAATTAAACTTTCATTATTTAGATAAAGCATGCAATTTTAAACAACTTTCCAATTTACTTCCATTAAAAAAAAGTGCACAGTCTTTTTATATATAAACTTTGAGTCACCAGCTCCTACTGAGCATGTGCAAGAATTTACAGAATAAGCGTATATGCATTTGTGATTGGCTGATGGCTGTCACATGGTACATGTATGCATTTGTGATTGGCTGATGGCTGTCACATGGTACAGGGGGAATGGAAATAGACATAATTTTTAAAATTGTCAGAAAAAAATCTACTATTCATTTCAAGTTCAGACTAAGTGCTATTGCATTGTCTTGTTATCTTGCATTCGTTGATCATGCAAATCTACTATGTTGACTGCTCTATCTAAATCATGAAAGAAAAAAATCCAATTTTCCCTCCCCCTGTATCATGTGACAACCAATCACAAAATATGATTGTATTTATATATGTATATACTGTGCACTTTTGCACATGCTCAAAAGAAGCAGAAGCCTCAAAAAGTGTGCACATAAAAAGAATGTACCTATTTTATAATGGAAGTATATTGGAAAGTTTTAGTTTTTTTTAATTGTGTGTTTTATCTGAATCATGAAGCTTTAATTTTGACTTTAGTGTCCTTTTAAACATACAACATTATGGCTATGCTGAGGATTCTATGGTTTCCGAATACGTGTCCAAATATACTTAGCTTAATTGCAAACAAATATATATGCAAATTTAGAGGTTTATTTAGTGCACTGATAAAATTCATCAAATATAAAAATGAAATAAAAAAAAAAGAGATGAGACTACCTGGAGGAAAAAATAATAAATTATGCAGAAGTAAAAGAAAAAGACAAATGATATATATACATAAGTCAAAGAATGGCAAGGCCGCACAAATGCAGTTTTAAACATACTTGCATTTATTGTGAGAACAAAAATAAGAACCACCACTTTATAGGAACATTCATTGCAAAATTTCCCATCATATGCATTCAATAAAGAACAAAAGTAACCAGATTCAATTGCTGGGCACAGTAATGTGGAAGCCCTTAGTGCTAATTGCACGCTTCCCAGCTAATTGAACTGAAAAGTTTGTTGCAGCAGATTTAGGAGCACTTAGTGCTAAACGCATGCTCCAAATAAATAAGAGGGCAAAAAACATGAACGAAAGTAAAGCATCCACCTCCAATACTTATGTTTTAGGCAGGTTAGATACAGATCAGTCCCAAGGAATTATACTCTGAAGCAGAGAATCTTATCATAACGATCTTAATGCCATTTGCAAAAGTACCTTTTATCTGATCCAATCAACCAGTATTAGAGGAACCTCACCATCATGTTAGCACATTGGCTGCTTAACTCTGAAACATCCAGGCGTCCCAAATAACAGCCAGTCAAAGCTTAATGTATGCCAACAAAGTTGCAATCCAGTGCAGAGTATCCAGGTGAGTTGCAATCGTTACATTTATGTTACCCTCCGG
Source organism: Bombina bombina (assembly GCF_027579735.1). NCBI lineage: Eukaryota > Metazoa > Chordata > Amphibia > Anura > Bombinatoridae > Bombina > Bombina bombina. The sequence goes on along the minus strand of NC_069500.1, from coordinate 853,662,056 downwards.
TTTGAAAACACAGCTGCTTTTGGCAATAGAAGATGTGAAATTGCATATGTAGATTCCAGCGTGTGAGGTCTTCACCAAATTAACACCATGGGGCCTATCTATCAAGCTCCAAATGGAGCTTGATACCCTGTGTTTCTGGCGAGCCTGCAGGCTCGACAGAAACAGCAGTTATGAAGCAGCGTTCTAAAGACTGCTGCTCCATAACCCTGTCCGTCTGCTCTGAGCAGGCGGACAGACATCACCGGAATTCAACCCAATCGAGTATGATCGGGTTGATTGACACCCCCTGCTGGCGGCCGATTGGCCGCGAGTCTGCAGGGGCGGCGTTGCACCAGCAGCTCTTATGAGCTGCTGGTGCAATGCTGAATACGGAGAGCGTATTGCTCTCCGCATTCAGCGAGGTCTTGCGGACCTGATCTGCACTGTTGGATCAGGTCCGCAAGACCTATGATAAATAGGCCTTATTGTGTGTTTTGCCAGATGACGCGTTTCACCTTCCCACTCAGAGGTTGACCAGGGCATCATCAGATATCTGTCAATGAGCCTAAACGGCTCTTTTATAGCGTCCATAGGGATCCTGCTTGAGCCTTCTTAAAGCTATATTATATTCTTTTGGTGACTATATACAACTTTTGCATATATTTTTGTTTGCAACTAAGTATAATTGAACATTGTATTTGGATACCATAGAATCCTCAGCATAGCCCTTATGACAGTATTTATGCCAGATATAGAAATATACTTAATTCAAGAACGGGGGCGGCATTGCACAAGCAGTTCACAAGAAATGCTTGTGTAATGATAAATGCCGACAGCGGATCATGTCCGCTCACACTTTCATAAATCGGCCCCCCATGTTTTTGATTCCCTCCAGATTACAAATGGAGCATAATTTAATTTTCCCGCTCGAGCATTAACTCGGCTTTTTGCATGAAGTTTAAAGTAAACTTTTTTCACTTGCGCACTAACCCGTCGCATTTAAAAAGATGAATTTCGAATATTGCGTGCGCAATAACATATTCCTTCATAGAAGTCAATGGAAAAATAGTGCAAACCCGATCGCATATTCTCAAGTTTATTAGACATGTATATGTATGTATCTCAATGTTAAAACCCTTTGCCTGTCTTTTTTTTTTTCTAACACCTGAGACCTCATATCTTTCAGCACTTATAACGTTTTCATGCAATATTTTTTTTAATAATTATAATTAGATGGTGTTATTATGAGTGTAACTGTACTTTGTAATATATTTTTGATGTGTTTTGTGAGACTTGTTTGTTTTGTAACTGCCAGGTTAATGACATTTTTATTGTAAATATATACAGTATTTCTATATGTATCTGTATATACCTATCCATTCCTATATATAGATATATGTATAGATATCTATTATACATTAACATTATCACATATTTATAGAAAATATATATTTAATAATAAAAATTATAAAAATTTCTATGTGAAGAACGTTCTATGGGGTCAATTTATCAAAGTGTCAACTGATAATAGTATTTGTCACGAGATTGATCCGCCGTTGTTATCAAAGCTCCAAGATCGGCAAATGTTGAAATTTGTGACGTAAAATATGATCCTGTGATCTCAATCTGACTCAGATCGATGCTTGCGTCATTACAGATGTTTCAAATTCACATTCGACTCTATTTGACACTTTTACCAATTTATCAAGCATTTAACAGGTACGCACGTGTACCTAGTTTTCAATCCGCCACCCTTGAGGTCGTGGATGCTATAGAACTCAATGGGTGTCTGAAAACACAGAAAGCTTATGTTTGATGCTTCAAGAAAATCAAGTATATTACATAATAAAAGTAAATTAGAAACTCTATTAAAATTGTATACCCTTTCTAAATCAAACAATATTATTGCTCCACATTTGGTGCACTAGTAAATATAGGGATACAAATGAAAGACATTACTACTGTATTGTAATTGATTATGCTACAAATTTGTCTCTCATTACAAAGCAAGGGGACAATATTAAAATAAAATAAAATATCTACAAATTTGTTGAAAAGTTTTGCCCCAAACTTGTCGCACTAATAGATATAGAGATAAAAATGAAATAAATACACAACATAATAAAATAATTTAGGGACATGTAAATATGTTTGGAAATTTTCACCTAGATTACAAGTTTTGCGTTAACAGGGGTGCGGTGCTAACGAGCAGTTTTCCCTCACCGCTCACTTACAGACAGCGCTGGTATTACAGGTTTTTACAAACCCAGCGTTAACCGCAAAAAAGGGAGTGAAGAGCAAATTTTAGCTCCACATCTCACCTCAATGCCAGCGCTGCTCACGTTAGCGGTGAGCTGGCTAAAAGTGCTTGTGCACGATTTCCCCATAGGAATAATGGGGGAGAGCTGGCTGAAAAAAAAACCTGCAAAAAAGCAGCGTAAAGCGTAAAGCGGTTCCAATCAGCCAATAGAATGCGAGCTCAATCCTATTGGCTGATTGGATCAGCCAATAGGATTGAACTTCAATCCTATTGGCTGATTGCATCCGCCAATAGGATTTTTCCTACATTAATTCCGATTGGCTGATAGAATGCTATCAGCCAATCGGAAATGAAGGGCCGCCATCTTGGATGATGTCACTTAAAGGAACCTTCATTCGTCGGGTAGTCGTCGGCCGAGAAGGATGCTCCGCGTTGGATGTCTTGAAGATGGACCCGCTCCGCATTGGATGGATGAAGATAGAAGATGCTGTCTGGATGAAGACTTCTGCCTGTCTGGAGGACCTCTTCTGCCCGGCTTGGATGAAGACTTCTGCCCGTCTGGAGGACCACTTGTGCCCGGTTGGGTGAAGACGTCTCATGGTAGGGTGATCTTCAAGGGGTTAATGTTAGGTTTTTTTAAGGGGGGATTGGGTGGGTTTTAGAGTAGGGTTTGTTGTGTAGGTGGTGGGTTTTAATGTTGGGGGGGTATTTGTACTTTTTTTACAGGTAAAAGATCTGATTACTTTGGGGCAATGCCCCGCAAAAGGCCCTTTTAAGGGCTATTTGTAATTTAGTGTAGGGTAGGGCTTTTTTATTTTATTTTGGGGGGCTTTTTATTTTGTTAGGGGGATTAGAGTAGGTGTAATTAGTTTAAAAATCTTGTAATTATTTTATTATTTTCTGTAATTTAGTGGGGGGGTTTCATACTTTAGATAATTTTTTTAAATTGTAATTAATTGTATTTAGTTTAGGTAATTTATTTAATTTTATTGTAGTGTTAGGTGTAATTGTAACTTAGTTTAGGTTTATTTTACAGGTCAATTTGTCTTTATTTTAACTAGGTTGTTATTAAATAGTTAATAACTATTTAATAACTATTCTACCTAGTTAAAATAAATACAAACTTGCCTGTAAAATAAAAATAAACCCTAATTAGTTATATTGTAGTTATATTGTAGCTAGCTTAGGGTTTATTTTATAGGTAAGTATTTAGTTTTAAATAGGAATAATTTAGTGAATTGTAGTAATTTTATTTAGATTTATTGTAATTATATTTAAGTTAGGGGGTGTTAGGGTTAGGGTTAGACTTAGATTTAGGGGTTAATACATTTAATATAGTGGCGGCGACGTTGGGGGTGGCAGATTAGGGGTTAATGAATGTAGGTAGGTGTCGGCGATGCCAGCAGATTAGGGGTTGATAATATTTAAATAGTGTTTGCGATGTGGGAGTGTGGAGGTTTAGGGGTTAATATGTTTATTCTAGTGGCGGCGATGTCCAGTTCGGCAGATTAGGGGTTAACATTTTCATTTTAGTGTTTGCGATGTGGGGGGGGGCCTCGGTTTAGGGGTTAATAGGTAGTTTATGGGTGTTAGTGTACTTTTTAGCACTTTAGTTAAGAGTTTTATGCTACGGCGTTGTAGTGTAAGACTCTTAACTACTGACTTTAAAATGTGGTACCGTGCTTGACAGGAGAGGGTGTACCGCTCACTTTTTGTCAGACTCGTAATACCGGCGCTATGCAAGTACCATTGAAAATATAGGATACGCAATTGATGTAAGTGGATTTGCGGTATTTCCGAGTCTGGCCAAAAAAGTGAGCGGTACACCTGTACCTGCAAGACTCGTAATACCAGCGGGCGTTAAAAAGCAGCGTTAGGACCGGCCAACGCTGCTTTTTAACCCTAACGCACAACTCGTAATCTAGCCATTTGTCTTTTATTGTATTGTTTCTCCCTTGTACTTTTATCCTTGTACCCATTGGCAGCACTGCAGAATCTGTTGGCGCTTTATAAATAAAGACTAATAATAATAATATGTATATATATAATACACAAGTATGTGCAAAGTATGTACAAATTCTAGCATTAATAATCATTTATAAAAAAAAAACATGAGATAAAAGCATATTATGACTCCTAGAAATACAAATACCCATTAATTTATGTGAAAGTATCATAAAACACATTTTTTTGTATAACAAATACATTTAAAAACAACTTTCTATGAGATATTGTTTGTTGAGGTATAAATCTAGCTATTTCTTGGATATTAAATGTTGAAAATAAAAGATTAGCTTTAGAGAAATGTGCTTGTTCATGGACAGTAATGAAATGGTATAAATAAAGTTGGGAAAAACCTGAATAACCGCGACATTGATGACTGTTAGTTGACAACAGTCCGATGCTCTTCTCACTGTACTTAACGCGCATGTTTTTGACAGCTTTTTTTTTTTTACATCATCAGCGATGTCTGGCTAGCGTATTAATGCCGGCGAATGCACTGAGATTGACGCTTTGATAAATTGAGCCCTAAGTGTGTTACGAGCATTGTGGTTTGCGATTTAGGTCTAATAACAGGGATCCCAGTGTAAAATCTTAAGTCTTCTTTTAATCAAATTCAAACAGTCAATCCAAAGCTCATAGATTAAACAGTTTTTTTCAGATATACAGATACACATCACGTCTGCTTTACACAGTGAATCTCAATAGTAACCTATATGCAATCCTCAGATGTAAATAATTAAGGATCCAAATACACCCTTTGATTGAATAGGAACAATCCCACTAGTGTTAGAGTATACATGATGTGCTCTAATATCAGTATACAATAGGCTCTTACTGCTCACTGGGTCCGCTGTCTAAGGAGGTACGGGGGTGATGTCTCAGCTCCCCTGATCTCACCTCTCTGTCAATCGTACAGCATAAGACCCTCCCAGGGAGGTTGGAAAACTCTCCGGACTGTGAAGTTACTATAGGGAAAGGTTCACACTCGGGCTGTTTGCTTGCGCACCATGGGTGTTTGTTTTCAGCCTCTTTTTTTTCTTCCATCATTACATCATGGGTTACATGTAACTTTTTTTAATGTATATTCAGTGTAGTGTTGCCTTTTGATTATTTTCACTATATTTGCAATTAATCATACTTGCTCTCTCCTTGGGAGGTATTTAACCTAATACATTGGGGCAAACAACTAAATTACTTGAATGCTTGGCTGAGAGGATTTGTGAACTGTATAATTCTTCCAACTTCTATTCAGAGAGGGGAGATCTTTAGATTTTCTTCATACTTGATGGACTCTCCTTGTTTTGGACTTCTCTTCTAGATTAACTTGTCTCTCCAAGAGAATAATGTATGTGTCCATCAAGTTAAATAATGCTTAATTTGTTTATATACTTATTTATTGTATTATGTTTATCTTTGTTAACTAATTGAAATTCACAGTAAAAAACACATAAGAGGTCAATAGAATCATGGAAAAAGGGGGAGGGGGTTCAATATCATGTAGGCTGCAGGCATACTTATGTGAACAAAGGAAAGCTGTGCAGGTCTGTTGTGCTGTGCTCTTTATGCTTTCAATGATCTCTACCCAATAAATGGACTTTTTAATATACTAATTCTCTCCTGTTTGATACTGAGTATGCTGCATTGTTTTGTTCGTTAAAAAATAATGCCCACAGATGTATTACTGGTAAACCCTTTTTATTGTGATATCAATTACTTCCTCAGATATACTTATGTCCAAACACAATTTGATACAGTAACCCATTATAAATATATATACAGATGGCCCTCATTTTACAACGGTTCAATTTACACCGTTTCAGAATAACAACCTTTTGTTCCAGTCATGTGACTGCTATTGAAAAGCATTCAGAAGCAGTGCATTTATTAAAATAGCCAGTAGGTGGAGCTGTCCGCTTGTGTTGCAGCAAAGCCAAGCAAGCTGAAATAAATCAGTTTAACCAGACCTGAGCTATCGAGCAAATTTCAAAGGAACAAGATCTTCCTGTCTATAACTCAGTCCAGATTTAAATGCATAGAAAGAACTGTTTGCAGAAAAATGCAAGTGAAGTCTGTGTTGTGTGGTTATTTTATTAGGTTTATAAGGCTGTTTAGCAAATGTTTTTGTTCATTTAACTTAGTTTAATTATATATTTTGTGTTGTGTGATTATTTTATTAGGTTTATAATGCTGTTTAGCATGTAAAGTCTTAATTTCAAAGCTTTCAAAATAATGTATTAGGTGTTACTTATGACAATTTTGAGATGGGCCTGGAACCTATCTCCCTCACTTCCCATTGACTTACATTATAAACTGGGTTTCAATTTACAACGGTTTCGATTTACAACCATTCCTTCTGGAACCTAACCCCGGCGTAAACTGAGGGCTACCTGTATATAGATATATACAGTATATATATATATATATATATATATATATATTCATATTCATATTATTTAGTAGAAATCATATACAATCATATAAAATAACTCTGTTAACTTCCAATCAATCAGAATATTTAGTTCAGAAAGTTACAAAACTTGCAAACAGTTGCTTGCAATGTCCACTAATGCATCTATTAATACCAAAGTACCAACCTCAGGGTGTGTATTTTAATCACACAGAAAATATACCTAAGAAAAGTTTTTATCAAATTGGATCTCCATCACAGTCATGGGGGTCTATTTAACAAGGGCCGAATGGCCCCTGTTCCCCTTGTTTCCGAGTGTATAAAGGGACAGTCTACACCAGAATTGTTATTCTTTAAAAAGATAGATAACTACCCATTCCCCAGCTTTGCACAACCAACATTGTTATATTAATATACTTTGTAACTTTTAAACCTCTAAATTTCTGCCTCTTTCTAAGACACTACAGACAGCCTTTTATCACAAGCTTTTTAATTTATTTTCACAACAGGAGATTGCTAATTATTTTGCCCATGCAGATAACATTGTGCTCACGCCCATTGAGTTGAGCATGACACTGCACTAACTGGCTAAATTGCAAGTCAATAGATAACAAATAAATAGCCATGTGATAAGGGGGCTGTCAGAAGAGGCTTAGATACAAGGTAATCACAGAGGTAAAAAGTATATTAATATAATCATGTTAGCTGTGCAAAACTGGAGAATGGGTAAAAAAGGTAATAAAATCTATCTTTTTAAACAATGCAAATTTTGGAGTTTATTGCCCCTTTACGTCTTGCTTGGTGGCCTAAACTTGGAATTAGTTCAGTGTTTAAAATCATTATATAGCAAACATATAGCCCCTATTGCCAGCATATGCAGTACATACAGTTTTATGTTCAGTTTTCAAGATAAAATAACAATATGAAGCAAGGTTATTTTAACACCACAGCATAGCAATTGTCTTCTACTTTGTGTATATTAGACATATAATATAACTGAATACTTGTTGACCTTCTGAATGATAGTGAACAGTTGTCCTTTTTCTATAGCTTAATATTCTCATCCTCAATATATTTAAAAGCATATTTTTAGAATGTATAAATATATAAATATGATAGATATATTTTTAAAGAATAGATGTCATACAATCCCTGAGTGGTACATTTCCATAGATGAATTTCAATTTCACAGCTGTCAAGCTTTATTTTAAGAAATTAACACACGCTTCTGTACTACAACCTTTTTGCAAATATAAATAAGAATGATATTTACTTAACAAATGTTCCAATTTAAACTAAATATAATGTCAAACAGTGCTGACAGCAATCAATAGCAAAATGTTTCCCTTTGACTTTAACTAATTTGCTGATGGCTACAAAAGAATGAATGAGAATGATTGTAGTTATTAAAAACTGCTTGAGGCATAAAATGACCTGTTTTTGTAAGACACAGTCATTAGAATATCAAACCGAAGCACAGCATGACACCAACTATTTTCCTTTCACTATTTTAATATAATGAGACCCGACAAGTCCATTTCTGGAAAAAAAAAATGAGACTTAATACTTGAAAGGTCAATTTATGAAGTTCTTTGAGAATGTACATTGCTTTTCATTTTAGTGTGATTTTTTAAAAATATTCTAAATTACACTGCTTTTCAAATTCTTATTTAGGATCTTTAACATCAGTAACTATTTTTTTTTTCTTTCTTAAACTTATTGGATTGTTGATTTCTAATTTATGCTTTTATAAACCCATTCTTAAAATTCAAATTTTTTGTAAAATGCTGTTTAATATTTTAGATAAAATAACTTTCAATACCCATTATGTAGAACAGAAATGTGTTTTATTGATCGCTGTGAGAAATAATATATTATAAAAATAGTTTATTATTTCTTTTCTATCTCAAATTTATAAGTTCTATGTAAAATACAAAGCAAAACAAAATAAAAAAAAACAAAACAAGATAAAAAAAGTAAAAACTTCTATACTATATTAAAAAAAATTGAGTAACTAGTGCGCTAGATTACACAGAGGGCTAGATTACAAGTGGATCACTAAATTATTGCGCTCCTGGAAATGGGCAAATGGGCCCTTTTGCGGGAGTGCAATAATTAGCCAGCCATTACAAGTGGCTGGCTATTGCTACCACAAGCTTGCAGTAGCAATTAGCGCTTACAAAACTAACCAGAAATCGGATCTCTGGTTAATTTTATAAATCTGCTCCAAATGCTCCCAAAATACTGTCTAGTGCAGTTTATTAAAAAATAAAGATGGCAGCATCTTTTTTTTTCTCTTTTTTTTAAATATACTGCACTAGGCAGTATTTGGGGTCAAAGTTGGTGGTAGTGTGGTGTTAGAAAAAAAAAATGGCACTGAAAAGTTCCTTTAGATTGCGTCAATGGGAACTGTGTGTAAATATATATGTATATGCTTATATACATATATATTTAAGTGTTAAAATGTGTATATGTGCCAGCACATACATACCCAGATAGCATGTATTTTTGCTGCAAGTTTGAAAATGAATAGTTAAACTCTTGCTAGACTTGCCAAGCTTCAAAAGTTTGCTGTACAATTGTTGCAAGTCTTTATTGAAAGTCTCTGGAATAGACTTGCTTTGTAAATTTGCAGCAAGTATGCCACAATTGTGTATAGCATTTGTTTTTGTTTTTCTGTAAAAATTACAAATATATTGCTAAACTCTTGCTAGACTTGCCAAGCTTCAAAAGTTTGCTGCACATTTGTTACAAGTCTGTGTAGAAAGTCTTCAGAATAGACTTGTGTTGTAAATTTGCTGCGTTTGCCACAATTGTGTATAGCATGTGGGTTTTTTCTATTAAAATTGCAAAGGAATTGCTAAACTCTTGCTAGACTTGCCAAGCTTCAAAAGTTTGCAGCACATTTGTTGCAAGTCTGCATAGAAAGTCTTCAGAATAGACTTGCTTTGTAAATTTGCTGCAAGCTTGCCACAATTGTGTATAGCTTGTGGTTTTTTTTTTCTGTTAAAATTGCAAAGGAATTGTTAGACTTGCCAAGCTTCAAAAGTTTGCAGCACATTTGTTGCAAGTCTGCATAAAAAGTCTTTAGAATAGATTTGCTTTACAAATTAGCTGCAAATTTTCTGCCAGATTACAAGTGGCACAGCCCTTTTGGGCACACAGATAAGACCATTAATTTTGCAAGTTGAAAGTAAATGTGAATGCGAGAGTGCAATCACAATTTAGTTTTTTTGGGTTAATGTGACTTCAGAGCTCTGGTTAACTGTTACACTCGACTAAATAGTTGCCCGATACACATAAAAACATATGTAACAGTACAGTTACATTCAAATTGACACTGTCTGATAGAAATTATTGCATAAAAATATTGCATTGCAAAGTTAAGAGTGCAAAAATACGAAAACACACATGCCAGCTGTTATTTTTTGTTCTTGTTCAAAATAAGGCTCCATCAAAGCCTAGGGGGAATACGATCCTATGCTCTCAAATTCGCAAAGCCTTTTTTTGTGCACAAGGATGCGACAACGAGAGAGCAAAAATTGAGTGCAGATAACACGCTCGCAGGAGTGCAAAATTGTGCTCCACTCTTAGGGGCATATATATCAAGCTCCGTTGCTCCATAACTTGTCCGTCTGGTCTGAGGCGGCGGACAGAAATCAACCCGATCGAATATGATCGGGTTGATTGACACCCCCTGCTAGCGGCCAATTTGCAGGGGGCGGCATTGCACCAGCAGTTCACAAGAACTGCTGAAGCAATGATAAATGCCAACAGCATATGCTGTCGGCATTTATTGATGTGTGGCGGACATGATACGCTACTTCATATTATGTCCGCTCACACATTGATAAATATGTCCCTTAATCTTGCCCTTTATGTTTCCCCTACATAATTTTAATTTTGGTATCTAAAAATTCACTATTCCTTAATTTGACATATTTATTGATTTGAAGATACTTTGCATTGATTATACTTTTATTGAAGTCATACCGTGGAAGTAATAATTTCTTTGACTCATCTTTTTATACTATCTATGTCACTTTTAGCACCTTTAGGAATTAGTTCAACATATATTAAAATATATTATATAAGATAATATATAATGAAACTGAATTTTCTATTTTCCTTTTGAAAAGCTGCAAACTAAATATTTATTATGTAACAAAGGGTCATAATCCTCATTCTGAATTAGAAACTAAAATATATTCAAGGGAATCATTGTCAATATTTTTTTCTGAATTTCTTCTATCTCTATGCTGGCAGGTTTTTTTTTATCATCCGATAAGACAACTCTGTTTAACAATATTGCTTTCACTTTAATAAAACACATCGTAATAAAAGGTCACTTCTCTTTTTGACTTATCTGGACTCCAGTCCAGTCTGGACTATTATAGTCAGGGATCAGGATGGGGAACAGACAACTATGCATGCAAATGCACTGAATTTGTCAAGTTTGTGCGAGTGAAGATCTAGGGGTCGATTTATCAACACCCATATGCATCTGTTTCCGCGCGAGCCTTTGGGCTCGCTGGAAACAGGAGTTAAGAAGCAGTGGTCTTATGACCGCAGCTCCTTAACTCATCTGCCACCTTTGAGGTGACGGACAGCAATCAGCCCAATCGGATACGATCGGGATGATTGACACCCCCTGTTAGCGGCCGCGAATGTGCAGGGGGTGACATTGCACAATCATTTCACTATAAATGCTTGTGCAATGATAAATGCCGACAGCGTATGCTGTCAGCATTTATTGATGTGCGGCGGACATGATCTGCTACAGCGGATCATGTCCGCCCGCACATTAGTCAATCGCCCCCCTAGCGCAAACTGTTAGGGTTTTTAAAAAATGTGCACCAAATACAACATAAGTACATTAAAATAAAGTGTTACACCCATATATACACTACCTAATAAAATGATTAATTTAAATATTACTACAATTTTTTTTTATAAGGGTTAAAAGGTATATGGTATATGAAAAGGTGCTTTAACTTAGTTAGTGCGCAAACAATAAGTATTTTTTTTAAAAGCGCGCTCTATTGAAAACTATATGGAGAAGAAGTTAACAGGATCATAATATTCAAAGTCCTGAAGTTAGCATGCATCAGGTTTTACTCATGCTCAAATGATTTACTTTCAACATGTAATACAAGCGCTAACTTGCCCGTGTTAAAAGTTTACTTTCAGCTGTGTTTACGAGCGAGCAAAATAAATATTTAACGCACCACTTGTAATCTGGCCCAATATGTGGTAGCAAGGTAAATTGTCTGTAATCACCATCCTTACAATAATAAATAGAAAAAGTAGTAATCTTGCTATCTTAGCCACCATCCATCAGTTGTACAATATATACTTTTATCATTTCACCTACACCCATTTATTCTGTTTGCCTATATCTTACAAAAGCATTAAAGCAATAAAACATGAAATCTAAAAAAATGTTTTAATGATTGAGAAAGAGAATACCATTTTAAAAAACTTTCCAAATTTTCTTCTATGATCTATTTTGCTTTATTATCTTGGTATCCTTTGTTGAAGAAAATCAATCATTACTGGGAGCTAGTTAACACACTGGGTGAGCCAATTACATGAGGCATATTTGTGCACCCACCAATCAGCAGCTTCTGAGCCTACCTAGGTGTGCATTTCAACAAGGAATACCAAGAGAACAAAACAAATTAGATAAAATAAGTAAATTGCAAAGTTCTTTTTAAATTGCATGCTATATCTGCATCATGAAAGAAAAAATTGGGTTTCATGTCCCTTTAAACTGGAGTCATATCAGGGCATCCATCCCCACTAGGGTTACCACCTCAGCCATGTTTTCCTGGACACTTATGAGTTATACATGCTGCAGGGTTTGCAAGTAAGAACATGATTTTCAACCCTGGAAAGCACACAAATAGTGACACTGAAGAGCACAATGCATGTTCCTCTCTGCACACCCTGCAGCATGTATAAATCATAAGTGTCCAGGAAAACATGGCTGAGGTGGCAACCCTAATCCCCACCCATTAGACATTAGACAACCAGGAATCATTGATCTTTAATAAAAGTTATATAAAACAAATGGACATCATAAAATTTGCTGTTCCCCTAGTGGTGTTGACAGAATAACCTGGGCTGTAACCCTGTGTACCCATTTCACAAACTATTATTATTATTATTATTCTGAGAGTTAAAATTGTGCACTTCAAATGTATTTTTTATTTTTAAGTTCCCCATGTGCTTTTAAGATGGGATGATGAGCCACAATCAGCACTGCTAGGCACATTTTTGTACATATCGACACAAGAGAAAAAAGAAAAAAACAATGGGACACACAATAACATAATTTATGTAAGAACTTACCTGATAAATTCATTTCTTTCATATTAGCAAGAGTCCATGAGCTAGTGACGTATGGGATATACATTCCTACCAGGAGGGGCAAAGTTTCCCAAACCTCAAAATGCCTATAAATACACCCCTCACCACACCCACAAATCAGTTTAACGCATAGCCAAGAAGTGGGGTGATAAGAAAAAAGTGCGAAAGCATAAAAAATAAGGAATTGGAATAATTGTGCTTTATACAAAAAAATCATAACCACCACAAAAAGGGTGGGCCTCATGGACTCTTGCTAATATGAAAGAAATGAATTTATCAGGTAAGTTCTTACATAAATTATGTTTTCTTTCATGTCATTAGCAAGAGTCCATGAGCTAGTGACGCATGGGATAATGACTACCCAAGATGTGGATCTTACACGCAAGAGTCACTAGAGAGGGAGGGATAAAATAAAGACAGCCAATTCCGCTGAAAATAATCCACACCCAAAATAAAGTTTAAATCTTATAATGAAAAAAACTGAAATTATAAGCAGAAGAATCAAACTGAAACAGCTGCCTGAAGTACTTTTCTACCAAAAACTGCTTCAGAAGAAGAAAACACATCAAAATGGTAGAATTTAGTAAAAGTATGCAAAGAAGACCAAGTTGCTGCTTTGCAAATCTGATCAACTGAAGCTTCATTCCTAAACGCCCAGGAAGTAGAAACTGACCTAGTAGAATGAGCTGTAATCCTCTGAGGCGGAGTTTTACCCGACTCGACATAGGCATGATGAATTAAAGATTTTAACCATGATGACAAAGAAATGGCAGAGGCCTTCTGACCTTTCCTAGAAAGGGAAAAGATAACAAATAGACTAGAAGTCTTTCGGAAATTCTTAGTAGCTTCAACATAATATTTCAAAGCTCTAACTACATCCAAAGAATGCAATGATTTCTCTTTAGAATTCTTAGGATTAGGACATAATGAAGGAACCACAATTTCTCTACTAATGTTGTTAGAATTCACAACCTTAGGTAAAAATTTAAAAGAAGTTCGCAACACAGCCTTATCCTGATGAAAAATCAGAAAAGGAGACTCACAAGAAAGAGCAGATAATTCAGAAACTCTTCTAGCAGAAGAGATGGCCAAAAGAAACAAAACTTTCCAAGAAAGTAATTTAATGTCCAATGAATGCATAGGTTCAAACGGAGGAGCTTGAAGAGGCCCCAGAACCAAATTCAAACTCCAAGGAGGAGAAATTGACTTAATGACAGGTTTTATACGAACCAAAGCTTGTACAAAACAATGAATATCAGGATGATTAGCAATCTTTCTGTGAAAAAGAACAGAAAGAGCAGAGATTTGTCCTTTCAAGGAACTTGCAGACAAACCTTTATCCAAACCATCCTGAAGAAACTGTAAAATTCTCGGAATTCTAAAAGAATGCCAGGAAAAATTATGAGAAAAACACCAAGAAATGTAAGTCCTCCAGACTCTATAATATATCTTCCTAGATACAGATTTACGAGCCTGTAACATAGTATTAATCACAGAGTCCGAGAAACCTCTTTGACTAAGAATCAAGTGTTCAATCTCCATACCTTTAAATTTAAGGATTTGAGATCCTGATGGAAAAAAGGACCTTGAGACAGAAGGTCTGGTCTTAACGGAAGAGTCCAGGGTTGGCAAGAGGCCATCCGGACAAGATCTGCATACCAAAACCTGTGAGGCCATGCTGGAGCCACCAGCAGAACAAACGAGCATTCCTTCAGAGTCATGGAGATTACTCTTGGAAGAAGAACTAGAGGCGGAAAGAGATAGGCAGGATGATACTTCCAAGGAAGTAACAATGCATCCACTGCTTCCGCCTGAGGATCCCTGGATCTGGACAGATACCTGGGAAGTTTCTTGTTTAGATGAGAAGCCATCAGATCTATTTCTGGAAGTCCCCACATTTGAACAATCTGAAGAAATACCTCTGGGTGAAAAGACCATTCGCCCGGATGTAACGTTTGGCGACTGAGATAATCCGCTTCCCAATTGTCTATACCTGGGATATGAACCGCAGAAACTAGACAGGAGCTGGATTCCGCCCATACCAGTATTCGAGATACTTCTTTCATAGCCAGAGGACTGTGAGTCCCTCCTTGATGATTGATGTATGCCACAGTTGTGACATTGTCTGTCTGAAAACAAATGAACGATTCTCTCTTTAGAAGAGGCCATGACTGAAGAGCTCTGAAAATTGCACGGAGTTCCAAAATATTGATTGGTAATCTCACCTCCTGAGATTCCCAAACCCCTTGTGCTGTCATAGACCCCCAAACAGCTCCCCAACCTGTCAGATTTGCATCTGTTGAAATTACAGTCCAGGTCGGAAGAACAAAAGAAGCCCCCTGAACTAAACGACGGTTTTAAAGATATTAATTGAGATATCTTTGTGTAATCCCTGCACCACTGGTTCAGCATACAGATCTGAAGAGGTCGCATGTGAAAACGAGCAAAGGGGATCGTGTCCGATGCAGCAGTCATAAGACCTAGAATTTCCATGCATAAGGCTACCGAAGGGAATGATTGTGATTGAAGGTTTCGACAAGCTGAGATCAATTTTAGACGTCTCTTGTCTGTCAGAGACAGAGTCATGGACACTGAATCTATCTGGAAACCTAAAAAGGTTACCCTTGTCTGAGGAATCAATGAACTTTTTGGTAAATTGATCCTCCAACCATGATCTTGAAGAAACAACACAAGTCGATTCGTATGAGATTCTGCTAAATGTGAAGACTGAGCAAGTACCAAGATATCGTCCAAATAAGGAAATACCACAATACCCTGTTCTCTGATTACAGACAGAAGGGCACCGAGAACCTTTGTAAAAATTCTTGGAGCTGTTGCTAGGCCAAACGGCAGAGCCACAAACTGGTAATGCTTGTCCAGGAAAGAGAATCTCAGAAACTGAAAGTGATCTGGATGAATCGGAATATGCAGATATGCATCCTGTAAATCTATTGTGGACATATAATGCCCTTGCTGAACAAAAGGCAGGATAGTCCTTATAGTTACCATTTTGAATGTTGGTATCCTTACATAACGATTCAATATTTTTAGATCCAGAACTGGTCTGAAGGAATTCTCCTTCTTTGGTACAATGAAGAGATTTGAATAAAACCCCAGCCCCTGTTCCAGAACTGGAACTGGCATAATTACTCCAGCCAACTCTAGATCTGAAACACATTTCAGAAATGCTTGAGCTTTCGCTGGATTTACTGGGACACGGGAAAGAAAAAATCTCTTTGCAGGAGGCCTTATCTTGAAGCCAATTCTGTACCCTTCTGAAACAATGTTCTGAATCCAAAGATTGTGAATTGAATTGATCCAAATTTCTTTGAAAAAACGTAATCTGCCCCCTACCAGCTGGGCTGGAATGAGGGCCGTACCTCCATGTGGACTTGGGAGCTGGCTTTGGTTTTCTAAAAGGCTTGGATTTATTCCAGACTGGAGATGGTTTCCAAACTGATACCGCTCCTGTGGGTGAAGGATCAGGCTTTTGTTCCTTATTGTGACAAAAGGAACGAAAATGATTATTAGACCTAAATTTACCTTTAGATTTTTTATCCTGTGGTAAAAAAGTTCCTTTCCCTCCAGTAACAGTTGAGATAATAGAATCCAACTGAGAACCAAATAATTTATTACCCTGGAAAGAAAGGGAAAGCAAAGTTGACTTAGAAGACATATCAGCATTCCAAGTTTTAAGCCATAAAGCTCTTCTAGCTAAAATAGCTAGAGACATATACCTGACATCAACTCTAATGATATCAAAGATGGCATCACAACCTCTGAAACAGAATCCTCTGAACCAGAGGAACCATTATCAGAATCAGAATGATGATGTTCATTTAAAAATTCATCTGAAAAATGAGAAGTTTTAAAAGACCTTTTACGTTTACTAGAAGGAGGAATAACAGACAAGGCCTTGTTAATGGATTTAGAAACAAAATCTCTTATGTTAACAGGAACACTCTGAGAATTAGATGTTGACGGAACAGCAACAGGTAATGTAACATTACTAAAGGAAATATTATCTGCATTAACAAGTTTGTCATGACATTCATTACAAACAACAGCTGGAGGAACAGATACCACAAGTTTACAGCAGATACACTTAACTTTGGTCGATCTAGCACCAGGCAGCGTTTTTCCAGAAGTATCTTCTGACTCAGTGTCAATCTGGGACATCTTGCAATATGTAATAGAAAAAACAACATATAAAGCAAAATTGATCAAATTCCTTAAATGACAGTTTCAGGAATGGGAAAAAATGCCAGTGAACAAGCTTCTAGCAACCAGAAGCAATAAATAATGAAACTTAAATAATGTGGAGACAATATGACGACACATCCGGAACGCCGACACTTTTGGCGCAAAAAACGTCAAAAATGACGCAACTTCCGGCGACACGTATGACGCCGGAAACAGAAAAAAAATTTTGCGCCAAAAAAGTCCGCGCCAAGAATGACGTAATAAAATGAAGCATTTTCAGCCCCCGTGAGCCTAACAGCCCACAGGGAAAAAAGTCAAATTTGAAGGTAAGAAAAAAATTGATTGATTCATATGCATTATCCCAAATATGAAACTGACTGTCTGAAATAAGGAACGTTGAACATTCTGAGTCAAGGCAAATAAATGTTTGAATACATATATTTAGAACTTTATAAAAGTGCCCAACCATAGCTTAGAGTGTCACAGAAAATAAGACTTACTTACCCCAGGACACTCATCTACATGTAGTAGAAAGCCAAACCAGTACTGAAACGAGAATCAGTAGAGGTAATGGTATATATAAGAGTATATCGTCGATCTGAAAAGGGAGGTAAGAGATGAATCTCTACGACCGATAACAGAGAACCTATGAAATAGACCCCGTAGAAGGAGATCATTGAATTCAAATAGGCAATACTCTCCTCACATCCCTCTGACATTCACTGCACGCTGAGAGGAAAACCGGGCTCCAACCTGCTGCGGAGCGCATATCAACGTAGAATTTAGCACAAACTTACTTCACCACCTCCATAGGAGGCAAAGTTTGTAAAACTGATTTGTGGGTGTGGTGAGGGGTGTATTTATAGGCATTTTGAGGTTTGGGAAACTTTGCCCCTCCTGGTAGGAATGTATATCCCATACGTCACTAGCTCATGGACTCTTGCTAATTACATGAAAGAAATAAGTGTTTGTAGAAAAGGCAGGAGACCTTGTCTGCGTTTACAGAGTAATACATTATAATAAGTACTAAAAGTCAATTAGTATATTTAAAAAATTAAATAAAAAACACTTTTTTTGTGGGGAAAAATCAATACTGCAAAGTCCAAATCAAATATTACACTGGTAATCAACTTTAGTATCTGCAAGTCTCTTCTACCTAATGTTCAATGCTTCTCCTCGTCACCACCCCATATAATTTGGACTTCCTGGCTCTGACAAATAGCTGCAGTACATTTAACAAGCTGAATCAATATGTATAGGCTGTGGACTCGCTCTCGTGGTTCAGAAATCTCCCATTCAAAATGCTCAGTCTCTTGTAATGGGCAACGCATGTGAGTTACTTGTTGGCGAAAAAGAAATCTGGATCTGCACAATCGCTACTATTGCTTGCTGTTCTGCGTAAAGTGATGAGTGCTGTGTATGCGCTAATAATACTCATAAAGAGGTAGCAAAAGAGCAGGGCACACACTTAAGGGGTATGTAAATAGCTTTCAGTGACAGGCTTTGCATAAAGGTCCTCACAGAGGGATAGTACAGGAGTCAGCTTTCAATTCAAATTCTCGTGAAATATATTAAAAAGGTGAGGATTCATGACGGCTTAGACACAAGGTAATCACAGAGGTAAAAAGTATATTAATATAACTGAGATAAAGAGCAGTCTGCAGAGGCTTAGATACAGGGTAATCACAGAGGTAAAAAGTATATTAATATAACTGAGATAAGGGGCAGTCTGCAGAGGCTTAGATAGAAGGTAATCACAGAGGTAAAAAGTATATTAATATAACTGTGTTGGTTGTGCAAAACTGGGGAATGGGTAATAAAAGGATTATCGATCTTTTAAAACAATATAAATTCTGGAGTAATTTGTCCCTTTAAGTACACAAAAAACAGTGCACATGTGAAGCATACTTAAGTACACTGCATGTGCTCAGAGCTGTTATTGCATGGGAAATGACTCAGCATGTGTCATGTACACAACCGCTGGCTCTCTTCGCAGATACACTTTTTAAAATTAGTTTTTATGCTCCTATTAGGAAAGGTAAATTTAAATGGTGATATATTTTCTAGAGCATTTTTGCTAAGGCATGTGTATTGGAAAAATGATTCTATTCAAAATAGAAATGCAATGATGCACATTTTGCTGGAATGTCCCTTTAAGATGGCTAACTTGTATTTTAAATTCTGACTCTAAAGTTAAATAATACATAGTTTTATAGTGAGGCATTGTATATTTGTTGTGTTCTGAAATAAATTAAATTAAAGTTCATGTGTCACCCATACTACTAGCTTTTAGCTACAGTTTACATTAGACTGTGTTTAGTATGTAATATTGTGTGCAGTGTGGTCTTACCACCACAGAGGGCGCTGCGGCATTTGACTGCAATCACTGTCTGACTACCATGAACTTCCTGTGTGCTGCTGCAGACAAGCCAAGCCATGTGCACTCAGGTAATATCAACCATTAGATTAGATATATATATAAAAAAGAATCTCACTAGCTGCACACACACACGTTGTGTATGATTTGTTTAGCAGCATTAGTAAGCCACCTGCTACTGCATTACACAGAACATACAAATACAACTATCTCACTAGCTCTGCACACATGTGTAACATATAATTATACACTAATGATTTGTTTAGCAGCATTAGTAAGCTGCTACTGCATTACACAGAACATACAAATACAACTATCTCACTAGCTCTGCACACATGTGTAACATATAATTATACACTAATGGTTTGTTTAGCAGCATTAGTAAGCCACCTGCTACTGTATTACACAGAACATACAAACACAACTAGATTTAAATGTTAAAGGGATAATCCAAATACAATTGAAATGTGCATCTTTATTTTTCTGTTTGAAAATGAGCATTTTTGTAATATACAGACATTAGAAAACATTTTTAGAAAACTGTTAAGTGTATGAAATATACAGACATTAGCAAACAAACTGCATCTGCTTGTGAAGGGTAGGAGCTGTATTTTTTAATTGCTTTGATGCTGTTCAGAAGCCTGGCAGGGGTTAATATTTTGTGCTGTTTTTGGTGTGGGTTACAGTATTTGTGCAGTTTAAAATAACTATGTCCTGCTATGTAGATGCTGAAGGGTTAATAATGTAACCCTTGCTTGTTTAATTTGGCCCTACATTGAAAAAGTGTTATTCATATGCAAGTGAGCTGTTAGGGTGTTTTATTTAACATGCATTAAAAAATACAGTAAATATTTTAAGGTTATTAGTGATTTTAATCTAATTTTCTTGCTGCAAATGTTTTAATTTACTTTTTGAAATGATTCTACTGTGATGCCTATCAAAATCTTTAACTTAAATTAAAAGATTTGCAGCAAGAAACTGAGATTAAATCCCTATTCCCTAAAAAATAATCCTTGTTAACAGTCCCTTTAATATCAGTTGCCAATTATTTTGATCTAGGGCAGTGGTTTTCAAACTTGTCCCCAGGCCTCCCCAATAGGCCAGATTTTCTGGATTACCTTGGATGAGAGCAGGTAAATAACCATCAACCAGATTACGAGTTTTGCGTTATGAGCGGCTCGCTACTAACTTGCAAGTTATTTCCACCGCTCACCTTTAATAGCGCTGCTATTACAGGTTTGCAAAAACCCGGCCGTTAGCAGGTAATATGGCAGCGTTGAGCTCCATACCGCACACAAATACCAGCGCTGCTTTGAGCTGGTTTTACGTGCTCGTGCACAATTTCCCCAGAGACATCAATGGGGAGAGCCGGCTAAAAAAAGCCTAACACCTGCAATAAAGGAGCGTAAAGCTCGGTAACGCAGCCCCATTGATTCCTATGGGGAAAGAAAATGTATGTTTACACCTAACATAAACCCTGAGTCTAAACACCCCTAATCTTTTGCCCCCGACATCGCCGACACCTACATTACAATTTTTAACCTTTAACCCCTAATCTGCCGCCCCCAATGTTGCTGCCACTCACCTACACTTATTAACCCCTAATCTGCTGCCCCCAATGTCACCGCCACCTACATAAATTTAATAACCCCTAATCTGCCGCCCCCAACGTCGCCGCCACCTACATAAATGTATTAACCCCTAATCTGCCACCCCCAACGTCGCCGCCACTATACTAAAGTTATTAACCCCTAAACCTAAGCCTTTAATAGCTCCCAGTAGTGCATTGCTGCTTCTTCAAAAAAGGATATCAAGAGAATTAAGCAAATTAAATAATAGATGTAAAGTGGAAAGTTGTTTAAAATTGTATGCTCTGTTTCAGGGTTCTTCAAACTTTTCCCTCCAAGACCAAGTGCCATGATACCACAAACCTTTGGGACCCAATTTTTATACTTGGTCTTGAAATAATTTTGTAAGAAATAAATAACATGATAGCTGCAATTTTTGGCAAAGAAACTAAAATATGTGCATGCTTTATTCCTGATTATAGTCAAATCTGAAAGCGTTGTAAAACGTAATAACACACACACTCTCATACAACACACAGACCATACACTCTCATACAACACACATTTTCATGTAACACACATACCACACACACTCTCGTACAACACACACTTTCATGTAACACACATACCCCACACACTCTCATACAGCACACACACACTTTCATATAACACACACTCACCCCATACACTCTTACAAAACACACATACACACACACTTTCATAACACACGCATACCACACACACACTCTCATACAACACACACACCACACAC
This sequence comes from Bombina bombina, assembly GCF_027579735.1. Lineage (NCBI taxonomy): Eukaryota > Metazoa > Chordata > Amphibia > Anura > Bombinatoridae > Bombina > Bombina bombina. The sequence continues at coordinate 853,640,114 of NC_069500.1, read as the reverse complement.
TCTCATACAACACACATTTTCCTGTAACACACATACCACACACACTCTTGTACAACACACACTTTCATACAACACACATACGACATGCACTCTCATACAACACACACACTTTCATATAATACACACACCCCATACACTCTTACAACACACACATACACACACACTTTCATAACACACGCATACCACACACACACACACTCATACAACACACATACCACGCACTCTCTCATATAACACACACACACTTTCATACACAACACATGCACAGCACACACACAATCTCATACAATACACCACACACTCCTACAACACACACAAGTCGGGACCCAGTACACATGGTATTGTGACCCAGTAATGGGTCCCGACCCATTGTTTGAAGAATCCTGCTCTATTTTAATTATGAAAGAAAAATGATGGGTTTCATGTCCCTTTAAAGGGACAGTCTATTCAAAATTAAACTTTCATGATTCAGATAGGGCATGCAATTTTAAACAACTTTCCAATTTACTTCTATTATCTAATTTGCTCAATTCTTTAGATATCGATTGTTGAAGAAATAGCAATGCACATGTGTGAGCTAATCACACAAGGACTCTATGTGCATCAACCAATCAGCAGCTACTGAGCATATCTAGATATGCTTTTCAGCAAGTGATATCAAGAAAATGAAGCAAATTAGGTAAAAGAAGTAAATTAGAAAGTGGTTTAAAATGACATGCTCTTTCTAAATAACGAAAGAAAAAAATTGGGTTTCATGTTCCTTTAACTCTGAATAATATGGGTTTTTACTATGCTGAAAATTGGTAATGCAGGCTTCAGACCTCAAATGATTAACAATAGACTGTATATCTTTCTAATTGGCTTTAGCATGGACTTTGTGCTAACATAAAACAAGGAAAGGCATACTGACAGTATGATGTGACTTTGTGATAACATACATAAAACGAGGAAAAGCCTACTGACAGTATGATGTGACTAGAGTGACTGTCACATGAAGTACATCAAGATTAGCTCCTCCAAATAAGGAAAATGGTGGTGAAATTTGGCCACTGAAAAACTTTTGCATAAACCATTACATTACAGGCAAAGTGGACAAAATAATGAAAGTATAATGCAAAGTTGTTTTATTATGTATAATTAAATAATTCATGTTATAATCACAAAGTGTATCATGCCCATGTAACGGGACAGACTATTGCTGAACAGACTTTATCTAATTATTTTGCATATCTAACTTTATACTCATTTATTTGATGTTGTTTTCTATTACAGAAACATGTCAAAGGGTCTATAAAGACATTACTGACCATGAAATGAGAAGATGCATAGGAGATAGCTTCACCAATCCCACACAAGAATTGTTTGTGGTCACAGGTAAGCAGTTACGTTTTTTCTTGTTTAAATCACCCCACTGAGTCATTTCTTTTTAAATTCCTTTTTGTTTTTTTTGTTTATACAACATGCTTATATGGATGTGATACAGCAGGGGAGTGTTTTTTTTGTTTATACAACATGCTTATATGGATGTGATACAGCAGGGGGGTGTTTTATTTCTGTTTATACAACATGCTTAAATGGATGTGATACAGCAGGGGAGTGTTTTTTTGTTTATACAACATGCTTATATGGATGTGATACAGCAGGGGAGTGTTTTTTTGTTTATACAACATGCTTATATGGATGTGATACAGCATGGGGAGCTAATGCTGGCTTTTTTCTGGCCGCACCTTTTAAATAACTCTGGTATTGAGAGTTCACAGAATGGCTGCGTTAGGCTCCAAAAAGGGAGCGTACAGGCATATTTAACGCCACTGCAACTCTCGATACCAGAGTTGCTTACGGACGCGACCAGCCTCAAAAATGTGCTTGTGCACGATTCCCCCATAGAAAACAATGGGGCTGTTTGAGCTGAAAAAAAACCTAACACCTGCAAAAAAGCCCCATTGTTTGCTATGGGGAAACACTTCCTACGTCTGCACCTAACACCCTAACATGTACCCCGAGTCTAAACACCCCTAACCTTACACTTATTAACCCCTATTCTGCCGCCCCCGCTATCGCTGACCCCTGCATATTATTTTTAACCCCTAATCTGCCGCTCCGTAAACTGCCGCTACTTACATTATCCCTATGTACCCCTAATCTGCTGCCCCTAACACCGCCGACCCCTATATTATATTTATTAACCCCTAATCTGCCCCCCACAACGTCGCCTCCACCTGCCTACACTTATTAACCCCTAATCTGCCGAGCGGACCGCACCGCTATTATAATAAAGTTATTAACCCCTAATCCGCCTCACTAACCCTATAATAAATAGTATTAACCCCTAATCTGCCCTCCCTAACATCGCCGACACCTAACTTCAAACATTAACCCCTAATCTGCCGACTGGAGCTCACCACTATTCTAATAAATGTATTAACCCCTAAAGCTAAGTCTAACCCTAACACCCCCCTAAGTTAAATATAATTTAAATCTAACGAAATTAATTAACTCTTATTAAATAAATTATTCCTATTTAAAGCTAAATACTTACCTGTAAAATAAATCCTAATATAGCTACAATATAAATTATATTTATATTATAGCTATTTTAGGATTTATATTTATTTTACAGGTAACTTTGTATTTATTTTAACCAGGTACAATAGCTAAAATAGTTAAAATAATTACAAAATTACCTGTAAAATAAATCCTAACCTAAGTTACAATTAAACCTAACACTACACTATCAATAAATTAATTAAATAAAATACCTACAATTACCTACAATTAAACCTAACACTACACTATCAATAAATTAATTAAATAAAATACCTACAATTACCTACAATTAAACCTAACACTACACTATCAATAAATTAATTAAATACAATATCTACAAATAAATACAATGAAATAAACTAACTAAAGTACAAAAAATAAAAAAGAACTAAGTTACAAAAAATAAAAAAAATATTTACAAACATCAGAAAAATATTACAATAATTTTAAACTAATTACACCTACTCTAAGCCTCCTAATAAAATAACAAAGACCCCCAAAATAAAAAATGCCCTACCCTATTCTAAATTACTAAAGTTCAAAGCTCTTTTACCTTACCAGCCCTGAACAGGGCCCTTTGGGGGGCATGCCCCAAAGAATTCAGCTCTTTTGCCTGTAAAAAAAAACACATACAATACCCCCCCCAACATTTACAACCCACCACCCACATACCCCTAATCTAACCCAAACCCCCCTTAAATAAACCTAACACTAAGCCCCTGAAGATCTTCCTACCTTATCTTCACCATACCAGGTTCACCGATCGATCCAGAAGAGCTCCTCCGATGTCCTGATCCAAGCCCAAGCGGGGGGCTGAAGATGTCCATGATCCGGCTGAAGTCATCATCCAAGCGGGAGCTGAAGAGGTCCATGATCCGGCTGAAGTCATCATCCAAGCGGGAGCTGAAGAGGTCCATGATCCGGCTGAAGTCTTCTATCAACGGCATCTTCAATCTTCTTTCTTCCGGATCCATCTTGCAGACCTCCGACACGGAACATCCTGCTGGCCCGACGGACTACCGACGAATGAAGGCTCCTTTAAGGGACGTCATCCAAGATGGCATCCCTCGAATTCCGATTGGCTGATAGGATTCTATCAGCCAATCGGAATTAAGGTAGGAAAATTCTGATTGGCTGATGGAATCAGCCAATCAGAATCAAGTTCAATCCGATTGGCTGATCCGATCAGCCAATCAGATTGAGCTCGCATTCTATTGGCTTTTCCGATCAGCCAATAGAATGCGAGCTCAATCTGATTGGCTGATCGCATCGGCCAATCGGATTGAACTTGATTCTGATTGGCTGATTCCATCAGCCAATCAGAATTTTCCTACCTTTATTCCGATTGGCTGATAGAATCCTATCAGCCAATCAGAATTCGAGGGACGCCATCTTGGATGACGTCCCTTAAAGGAGCCTTCATTCTTCGGTAGTCCGTCGGGCCAGCAGGATGTTCCGCGTCGGAGGTCTGCAAGATGGATCCGGAAGAAAGAAGATTGAAGATGCCGTTGATAGAAGACTTCAGCCGGATCATGGACCTCTTCAGCTCCCGCTTGGATGATGACTTCAGCCGGATCATGGACCTCTTCAGCTCCCGCTTGGATGATGACTTCAGCCGGATCATGGACATCTTCAGCCCCCCGCTTGGGCTTGGATCAGGACATCGGAGGAGCTCTTCTGGATCGATCGGTGAACCTGGTATGGTGAAGATAAGGTAGGAAGATCTTCAGGGGCTTAGTGTTAGGTTTATTTAAGGGGGGTTTGGGTTAGATTAGGGGTATGTGGGTGGTGGGTTGTAAATGTTGGGGGGGGGTATTGTATGTGTTTTTTTTACAGGCAAAAGAGCTGAATTCTTTGGGGCATGCCCCCCAAAGGGCCCTGTTCAGGGCTGGTAAGGTAAAAGAGCTTTGAACTTTAGTAATTTAGAATAGGGTAGGGCATTTTTTATTTTGGGGGTCTTTGTTATTTTATTAGGAGGCTTAGAGTAGGTGTAATTAGTTTAAAATTATTGTAATATTTTTCTGATGTTTGTAAATATTTTTTTTATTTTTTGTAACTTAGTTCTTTTTTATTTTTTGTACTTTAGTTAGTTTATTTCATTGTATTTATTTGTAGATATTGTATTTAATTAATTTATTGATAGTGTAGTGTTAGGTTTAATTGTAGGTAATTGTAGGTATTTTATTTAATTAATTTATTGATAGTGTAGTGTTAGGTTTAATTGTAGGTAATTGTAGGTATTTTATTTAATTAATTTATTGATAGTGTAGTGTTAGGTTTAATTGTAACTTAGGTTAGGATTTATTTTACAGGTAATTTTGTAATTATTTTAACTATTTTAGCTATTGTACCTGGTTAAAATAAATACAAAGTTACCTGTAAAATAAATAGAAATCCTAAAATAGCTATAATATAAATATAATTTATATTGTAGCTATATTAGGATTTATTTTACAGGTAAGTATTTAGCTTTAAATAGGAATAATTTATTTAATAAGAGTTAATTTATTTCGTTAGATTTAAATTATATTTAACTTAGGGGGGTGTTAGTGTTAGGGTTAGACTTAGCTTTAGGGGTTAATACATTTATTAGAATAGCGGTGAGCTCCAGTCGGCAGATTAGGGGTTAATGTTTGAAGTTAGGTGTCGGCGATGTTAGGGAGGGCAGATTAGGGGTTAATAATATTTATTATAGGGTTAGTGAGGCGGATTAGGGGTTAATAACTTTATTATAATAGCGGTGCGGTCCGCTCGGCAGATTAGGGGTTAATAAGTGTAGGCAGGTGGAGGCGACGTTGTGGGGGGCAGATTTGGGGTTAATAAATATAATATAGGGGTCGGCGGTGTTAGGGGCAGCAGATTAGGGGTACATAAGGATAACGTAAGTAGCGGCGCTTTGCGGTCGGCAGATTAGGGGTTAATTATTGTAGGTAGCTGGCGGCGACGTTGTGGGGGCAGGTTAGGGGTTAATAAATATAATACAGGGGTTCGCGGTATTAGGGGCAGCAGATTAGGGGTACATAAGGATAACGTAGGTGGCGGTCGGCAGATTAGGGGTTAAAAAAATTTAATCGAGTGGCGGCGATGTGGGGGGACCTCGGTTTAGGGGTACATAGGTAGTTTATGGGTGTTAGTGTACTTTAGAGCACAGTAGTTAAGAGCTTTATAAACCGGCGTTAGCCCAGAAAGCTCTTAACTACTGACTTTTTTCTGCGGCTGGAGTTTTGTCGTTAGATTTCTAATGTTTACTTCAGACACGACTCTAAATACCGGAGTTAGAAAGATCCCATTGAAAAGATAGGATACGCAATTGACGTAAGGGGATCTGCGGTATGGAAAAGTCGCGGCTGAAAAGTGAGCGTTAGACCCTTTCCTGACTGACTCCAAATACCGGCGGTAGCCTAAAACCAGCGTTAGGAGCCTCTAACGCTGGTTTTCACAGCTACCGCCAAACTCTAAATCTAGGCCTTAGTTTATTAATGTTTAAACACCAAATAAAACTTTAAAAAATACATCTACATGTTATTCACAGACTAACCTTTTCTTTCAATGCTTCATTCTATCTAGCATTTATTTAGGGCTAGATTACAAGTGGAGCGCTAATTTATTGCGCACCCGCAAGTGGGCAAATGTGCCCTTTTGCAGGCATGCAATAAATAACCAGCCATTAGAAGTGTCTGGTTATTGCTACTATATGCTTGTGGTAGCAACTAGCGCTTATAAGATTAACCAGAGATCAGATCTCTGGTCAATTTTATAAATATGCCCTAAATGCCCCCAAAATACAGTGTAGTGTATTTTATAAAAAAAATACAAATTGTATTATTTTTATGTTTTAATAAAATAATTGCACTAGGTAATATTTTGGGGGTAAAGTTGGTCGGAGTTGGGTGTTATATTTGCTGCATCGCTGAGCTACTTACCCCCTTTGCTGCACTTAGATTCTGAGCTTGCGTAACTTTACACTTTAGTTGTAATACCAGCTAATATTAGCGGGCGCTGGTATTACTCAATGGAGCACTAATATTGCTTGCACGCAAGCAATATTTAGCACTTCACTTGTAATCTGGCTCTTAGTGTTTAATGTCCCTTTAAATAAGCAAGCACCTCACACAGCATGGGAGTATCACAGAAGTAAATAGAATACTGTCTTACTAAATGCTACTCTTCTATATCATTTTCCTTTGGGAAGGGAAAAGGGGATATGAAGATTTAGAATATGACAAATCTAGATAGCACATTAATTTATATTTTGTAAAAGGAAAAAAACACAATTGAAAAGGAAATAAACTGCACACATTGACTTTCCCTCTTTTATCTCCAAAAGTCTAGGAACACAACCAAAAATTTAAATTACAACATAGGGTATCAAATAGTCCACATTGATTTCTAGAGACGTAAAATATAAATATCTTAAGGAAAAAAAGTCTCAATATAGTAACCCTTTAACGACTGAGATGTACCATGTATGTTGCCGCTCATTAAGGGTTATATTTTTTTAAATAGCACGTGTCCCGCCACAAGTGGCGGTACTGCGCTATTATACCCTCCCTTCTTGTCATCGTAAATAGTGTGGCCTCAACACTGGCGGCGAGACCGCGCATTTAATAGCACTTACCTCTTCAAAGACGAGTGATGTACAGGGTACGTTGCTAGTCTTTAAGGGGTTAAAGTATAGGTTCTAAGCATCCCATTGGCAGGTAGTGATCTGTTTGATTAGGAAGGACCGTGGCCAAATATGTTAATATCTAGATGGAAATTGCATTGACATGAGAAATTATGCCAGTTAAAAATACAATTCTTTTTTAGTATTCATCACAACCTTAAAGTTGAAATAAAGGCGTGTTATTTTTTTTGTCAGATTTACTTTTTTAGTTCTACAAATTAAAGTTCTGCTGTAGACTAAGCAATTAGCACAGAATGCCCATGTTTATGTAATATTTGTTTTTATTTTTACAGGCCGGTGCCAAATTCAAGATCATAGAACAGATACAGATGGACATCATATTATATTTTTGTTGTTCTGTCAACATTATTGTGCATCTGCATTATACTTGTACCCTAGGCCTATACTATATGTTATTCTCTGGTTTATTACAATGTCATATTGAAAATGTTTTAATACCTGGAAAATTTGAAGCCTAATAAAAGTTTAAATTACTTTTGTAAGAGTCAATGCTGTTGTTTTTATGGAGTCATTTCTAAAGGATTTTTTGGTGAATATTTTTATCTTCATACACTATTGACGTTAACAGATCATATTTACCAGACAGGCAAATGCTAATTTTATTAAAATCAGTAAAAGTATGAAATCAATAAAAAATAAATATGATTTTCCTAGTTTAACTTCTGGTAACAATTGCAGTTAGTTATATACAATAATTATTTTTTATATATGCACAGATATGGAGATATCTGTAAAACAAATATTCATAAAGAAAATAATCAATTAAAATGACGGCCAAAAAAGACTGAAAGGGAGGTAAAAACATGAAACATAATAACCATGGGCAGAACTGAAGACTGATTTATAAGTGGAAAGCCTTAAAGGGGTGTGCTGTAAAAAGGGGCCATACTGTACCTCAGATAATGATATTAGTGTTATAATATAACTCTAATATAAGAATACATCAAGTATTCAACTTAAAGGGATACTAAACCCATTGTTTTGCTTTTATGATTCAGATAGAGCATGCTATTTTCTAATGTACTCCTATTATCAATTTTTCTTCGTTATTTTGCTATCTTTATTTGAAAAAGCAGAAATGTAAGATTAGGAGCTGGCCCATTTTTGTTTTAGCAACTGGGTAGCGCTTACATATTGGTAGCTACATTTAGCCACCAATCATCAAGTGATACCCTTGTGCTGAACCAAAAATGGGCTCTTGAACTTACTTTCCTGCTTTTTCGAATAAAAATAGGAAGAAAACGGAAAAAAATTGATAATAGGAGTAAATTAGAAAATTGCTTAAAAGTGCATGCTTTGTCTGAATCATGAAAGAACAAATGTGGGTTTAGTGTCCCTTTAATATATTACCTGTCATAATATTAGTTTTATATATGAATATATATTACCTCAGATAATGCATGGATAGAACTTTAAGATCAATTAAATTCATACAAACAAACTTTTGCAGGAAAAAAACATTTTATTATTAATTTGTAAATATGATTGACGTAAATAATAGTACATTTGTAGTGCTCTTGTGACAGACACTGCTCTTAATTGTGATATATGTGCCAGAGATATGCTAAAGATTTGCAGTATTCTTGCTGTTGACTTGCTAGAGATTTGTAACAGACTTGCAGAGATTTTGCAGTAGACTTGAAGGGCTCTTGCTGTTAAATTGTCAGAAATTTGCTGCAGATTTGAAGGGCTATTGCTGTTGACTTGTCAGAAATTTGCAGCAGACTTGCAGAGCTCTTGCTATTGACCTGTCAGTAATTTGCAATTATCTTGCAGAGCTCTTGCTGTTAACTTGCCAGAAATTGACTACAAACTTGCAGAGCTCTTGCAGTTGACTTGCCAGAAATTGACAACAAACTTGCAGAGCTCTTGCAGTTGACTTGCCAGAAATTGACAAGAGACTTGCAGAGCTCTTGCAGTTGACTTGCCAAAAATTGGCAACAAACTTGCAGAGCTCTTGCAGTTGACTTGCCAGAAATGCTCTTGCTAGAGACTTGCCAGGCACACTTGCTGCAAGTTGAAAAAGTGTCAACTAGAACTTTTGCTGCAATTATGATGCAAGTAAACACACTTGCCAGTGAAAACTTGCAGCAAATTATACCGACTTACAGAAAAAGTTAGCTACAAGTTTGTGGCAAGTTATCCTTGCTATCTGGGTATATATTTGATTGCTTCCATCGCTGTTAGACTTACCCTCTTTGCTGGCGCTGAAATTCTGATGCCATTTCTGACTGCATCAGAACTAGGCTCCCATGAGTGCAATGCTTCCTAGTAATGCAAATGCCAGCTTGCGTTTACATTCCCGGCTAACTTGTAATACCAGTGCAAATTATTGTGCGCTGGTATTACAAAGTGGAGCGCTAATATCGCTTTCATGAAAGCAATATATAGCACTCTACTTGTAATCTAGCCCAGAGTGTATATTGAATATATTTTGAATATCAAACCCTAGTTTTCAGATGCTGGTAAAATTATTTGTTATTTAGTCTTGTGGTTACCCTTAGTGAAATACAAGTTGAAATTGTGAAGTTTGTTGAATCTACAGCAAAAACAAAAACACTATAAAAATGATAATATATATAAGCAACAGCAAGCTTGCAATTATTTTTGCACTCAAATCTAGATTACAAGTGGTGCATAGGTTAAATTACTGCAAGTTTGCTTGTGCAAGCTCATGGTAAATAGTGCTTCCTATACTTTCTATGGCGACTGTTAAGCACAATTTTGTACTTCTATTACAAGTTCGTAGGTAACCATTGCGCACAAGTGGAACTTTGATTATTAATGGACTCATTTACCAAAGAGTAAAGCTCAGGTTAACCAATCATGGTTCTTAGTTTTGAACATATATCAGCTGAGAACGTTCACAAATCATGACAATTTATTTATATGTCCCAGCTGACCACTTTTGTGTATCAGATCATTTTTGCGTGTTTCATTACCATTGCGTATGTGTTTTGAAAACACAATTAACTAGCTTACTTGCTGGACAGATTTGTCTCAATAGGATCATACGTGCCAGGCATATTGCCCAGAGGTATAGGGAGCGTGTGATTGAGAGGCTTTTGGCCAGAGTGTGTTCACCACAAGTGGATAGAGTGAGGCTCACCTTGAATTCACTCAGTAATGCTGAGGTTTATGACATGTGTAACATTAACAGCTTGTTAGCTTATATAATGTCTTAAAGGATGACTTGGAGCCATGCAAATGTATGTGCACTGCTATTCCTGGCATGTATAAGATGTATAAGATGCTCTGCTGCATACATGTGTTGGCATACAGAGATTGTCAATTTACAGAGGGGTATTTGAGTGGCTTGTTTGAGTTGTTTTTAGAAAATTTCTGACTGCCATTGTCAACAAATGTCATCTGTTTCTAAGATTCCCTCACACTGAGGATGCCTGGCATGATTTCAAGAAGGTGGCATACCTAATGTGTTGGGAGCAATAGACTGCACCCATATTGCTCTGTGTGCGCCAAAGGCCCAGGAAATAGCAAATGCTTTCATTAAATGTGCAGTTTGTGTGTGATTCGAACATGCACATTATGAATGTGTTTGCAGCCTTTCCTGGGTCAACTCACAACTCTTACATCTGCAAACAGTTTGATAGGAGACCGTTTTCTAATGAATGACTCATTAGTGAGTAATTTTGCTTGCAAAAATGAACAATGTATAGGAGCTTATTGTATTTTTCTTTAAAAAGGGGTCATGAATATGTTTGTTATTGTGTTGTCAAAGTTTAGTTTTTTCTCTCATTTTGATGTTTTAATTTTACTCTATGTGCCTCTCTCTCATTGTCTTTCTCTCTTTCACCATTGTGTCTCTGCTTCTCTAGCTATCCTAATTGTATTTTTTGTAAAAAATATTCATTGATTTACAATTTAATTGACCCTTGATATGTTTAACAATGTAAATTGACTATCCGGATATTAACAAAATGACTGCGCAATCTAGCCCACAGTGAAGATTGAAAACAAATACATGGATTTTTATAACAACTATTTAATAAAGTGAAAAAATTGTCAATGTCACATGTTTATAGTTTAAATATCTGACATTTCAAACATATTCAATCATTTAATATGGAGGAAATGCTTTTACAGATATAACTCTTAAAGGGACACTGTACTCAAAATTTTCTTTCGTGATTCAGATAGAGCATGCAATTTTAAGCAACTTTCTAATTTACTCCTATTATCAAATGTTCTTTATTCTCTTGGTATCTTTATTTGAAATGCAAGAATGTAAGTTTAGATGCCGGCCCATTTTTGGTGAACTACCTAGGTTGTCCTTGCTGATTGGTGGATAAATTCATCCACCAATCAAAAACTGCTGTCCAGAGTTCTGAACCAAGAAAAAAGCTTAGATGCCTTCTTTTTCATATAAAGATAGCAAGAGAACGAAGAACATTTGATAATAGGAGTAAATTAGAAAGTTGCTTAAAATTGCATGCTCTATCTGAATCACAAAAGAATTTTTTTGGGTACAGTGTCCCTTTAATTAAAATATGATACATTTAAATGGAACAATATTTTATTTTTTATATCATATTAAACATGTTTTTAATTATGTTAAATAATATGTATATCTACATAACATTCTAAAGTAATTAATTATTATAGGCCAGATTGAGCGCTAATTATGCTAGATGTAAACTTTTTGCATGCATTGGGTTGCGCTCACAAAAAAGAACTTAAAATATTGCGTGCAGGGGTGTGTGATTGAAATGGGCGCAGAAATCAGAAGCTCGGAGTGATGTCTGAGATATTTGTCGCATATCTCAAGATTTTAGCAGCATCCATACTTCTCTATACTCTGGAGTTTACAATGTCGACATTCACTGCATATATGATCTACGAGCTCTGCTCTGATTTCTGGTGGTGTTCTTCTCTACAGATCTCGGTACCCCCCCGGGTTGAGCAGGTTCACACCAACTGCTGTACTAAATTACTTACAGTTTTATAATGGCCACTTTGACTGAGGAGTTCTGCGCTGTTCTCCACAGTGCTATATTGGACTTTGAGCTCAAAATGACTGACAGAATTAATGATTTGATATCTCTCACTAAATCTACATGTCGCATGCCTGAGACCCCTGAGACTGAGAGAATATAAGCAATATATTTTGATGAGCAATCGAGAAACTTGCCATGTAATTATAGCAAGGCATTTACAAAGCCTAGTTTATGCCACATGGAGGTACAGGGAGACATCTAAACAAAGCCTAGTTTGTGCCACATGGAGGTACAAGGAGACATCTAAAAGTCCTAGACCCACCCCAGCTTGGAGGGCTGTGGCCGAACCATCTGAGCAAGTGGTAAACTTCCAACTACTCAAGGCAATGATACACAATATGGAGACTCCTAAGTAATTGACGGAGGGCTTAAGAGATACAGCCTTTAACCCATCTAGCAGACTTATGGATTTCAACAACTCTGAGTGGTTCCAAACCTTTGTTAGTAAAGTATTCTGCACTGGTCTGGATCTACAATCGGAAGACAACCATGATTATGAAACTGACTACTCCCTTTTCGGATGAAAGAGACTCTGAGCCCTGTGCACTGACCATGCAAAGCTTCCATGAACATTATTCTACAAAAGATGGAATTAGGTGACTCTATATGTTTTGTAGTAGTACCTTAGGTCAGGTTCACAATTTCACCATGGTACTAAGTTCCCGTTTTAGTTTGGCATTTGGACTCCCTAATGAGAACTGATTAGTTTGATGCTTCAGTCCCAGCAACTGCACACATTATGGCAAGTCACTTTTGCTCACTTTTAGTTCAGCATAGGTAACTCTATGGCTACTATAATTATGTCTATTGCTCATACTAAGATAGCGGTGTGTATATTTTTACATATAAGCTAATATGCCCTCACTTGATTGTGAATATAGCTTTACTCTGGAGTGCAAGGTATTTACAATTTTCTATAATGGAAACCGGCGGTATAGGTTTTAACGTCTCAGATGCTAATGAGAGGAGTACGTTAATTGTGTTGCTCTTCATAAATGTTATACATGCAGAAAGTTGAATATAAAAGAAAGCAGAGGGGCGCCTCATGTGCGGAATCATCCAACATATGTATAAACTCGATATAATATGAGCCAAATGGATACTCACATGTTCATAAAGCACCCTGATGTGCTAGTAGATGCAGGCCAGGCTGTAGGATTATAGGGTGTAACAGCTCACCCACAGCTGGAAGTTCCTGTGTGCTGCAGTAAATATGTTGGTAAATTTAATTTCACAAGCAATCACAGCACCTTATTCATAGTCTGTTCACTCACTAATTTACACACACTATATATTTATCTAATCACATATTAAATATCAACACAATTATACATCAATATCTCCTTGTAGCACCTTGTCTTGTGTATTTACACGTATTGGAGGTGACGAATTTTTGATTGTTGATTTTCCATCATATGTGGGTTAGGTACGTGGGAATCTATTCAAACTAATGTGGATTGTACATTACATGTCTTGACTGCTGCGGCATTGAAACTGGCATTTTTCTGTATTTGGGTTGTATAGGTTTGTCGGGGAGTCTAATTAGGGTTATGGTGCACTGTGGTATCAGGGTCACTTATCGACATGGAAATAGTATATCAATGCTGGATTATTATATATAGTGTATATGTACCTTGGCCCTCTAGTTAATACAGCTTACATTTTTGCTCTCTTTAAAGCCCTGTAAAATCCTTATTGCTGTGGAGACACTGTCGGCATTTATCATTGCACAAGCAATTCCTTTGAACTGCTTGTGCAATGCCGCCCCTAGCCGCTAGCAGGGGGTGTCAATCAGCCCGATCGTATAGGATCGGGCGGATTGATGCCCGCAACTTCAGAGAAGGCGGACCAGTTATGGAGCAGCGGTCTTTAGACCTCTGCTTCATAACTGCTGTTTCCGGTGAGCCTGAGGGCTCACGCAGAAACAGGGGCTTTAAGCTCCATTCGGAGCTTGATAATTCGGCCCCATAGTATCAACTTGTTTTTAAGAAAGCTGGTTTACTGATATGCATGCTGCTGCCCAAGATTTTTTTTAAGTACCTATGTAATTTACTTTATATTCCCTAAAGAAAAAGTTGAGGTATTAATATATTAAGTATTTCCTCCATGAATATAAAAATGGTTAATTTCTCTGTATTCTCTTTTCTAAGGCACAGTTCTCCTCCTTTAACTTTACCTTTAACATTATCATAATTGTTTTACATATAACTATTGTTGCTGTAATTATGAATTGTATCAGCCCATGGCTCATGGCTTCATATCATTAGAGTTACAGTATCTCACAAAAGTGAGTACACCCCTAAGAGGAAATGTCCAAATTGGGCACAATTAGCCATTTTCCCTCCCTGGTGTCATGTGACTCGTTAGTGTTACAAGTTCTCAGGTGTGAATAGCGAGTAGGTGTGTTAACTTTTGTGTTATTTCTCTCACACACTCTTTTACTGGTCACTGGAAATGGCACCTCATGGCAAAGAACTCTCTGAGGATCTGAAAAAAAGAATTGTTGCTCTACATAAATATGGCCTAGGCTATATGAAGATTGCCAAGACTGAGCTGCAGCACGGTGGGCAAGACCATACAGCGGTTTCACAGGACAGGTTCCACTCAGAACAGGCCTTGCCATGGTTGACCAAAAAAGTTGAGTGCACATGCTCAGCGTCATATCCAGAGGTTGTCTTTGGAAAATAGACGTATGAGTGCTGCCAGCATTGCTGCAGAGGCTGAAGGGGGGGGGCAGCCTGTCAGTGCTCAGACCATATGCCGCAAACTGCATCAAATTGGTCTGCATGGCTGTCGTCCCAGAAGGAAGCCTCATCTAAAGATGATGCACAAGAAAGCCCGCAAACAGTTTGATTAAGACAAGCAGACTAAGGACATGGATTATTGGAATGTCCTGTTGTCCGATGATACCAAGATAAAGTTATTTGGTTCAGATGGTGTCAAGCGTGTGTCGCAGCAACCAGGTGAGGAGTACAAAGACAAGTGTGTCTTGCCTACAGTCAAGCATGGTGGTGGGCGTGTCATGGTCTGGGCCTGCATGAGTGCTGTCGGCACTGGGGAGCTACAGTTCATTGAGGGAACCATGAAGGAACCATGAATGCCAATATGTACTGTGACATACTAAAGCAGAGCATGATCCCCTCTCTTCAGAAACTGGGCCGCAGGGCAGTATTCCAACATGATAACGACCCCAAACACACTTTCAAGATGACCACTGCCTTGCTAAAGAAGCTGAGGGTAAAGGTGAGGGACTGGCCAAGCATGTCTCCAGACCTATACACTATTGAGCATCTGATGTCCTCATGGAGGAGTGATGTCCTTATGGAGGAGTAGAAGAGGAAACCAGTGGCAACCTGTGAATCTCTGGTGAACTCCATGCCCAAGAGGGTTAAGGCAGTGCTTCAAAAAAATGGTGGCCACACAAAATATTGAAACTTTGGGCCCAATTTGGACATTTCCCTCCTTTTGTTGCCAACGGTTTAGACATTAATGACTGTGTGTTGAGTTATTTTAAGGGGACAGCAAATGTACACTGCTATACAGGCTGTTCACTCACTACTTTACATTGTAGCAAAGTTTCATTTCTTCAGTGTTGTCACATGAAAAGATATAATAAAATATTTACAAAAATGTGAGGGGTGTATCCTTTATCTACATGTATTTGCCCCTGTAGCTACTTATGTACATCAACACTTTATTCAGTACTGCAGCATAGATAAAGAAGTAACATATAAAGGGACAGTATACACTCATTTTCATATAACTGCATGTAATAGACACTACTATAAAGAATAATATACACAGATATACAAATCCAATATACAAACAGTTTAAAAACTTGATATAAAAATCCAGTATAAAATCATTTAAAAACTTACTTAGAAGCTCCCAGTCTAGCTCTGTTAAAAATATTAGCTAGAGCACCCACTGCAAGTGCTTCTAGTAAAAGAAAGTTATTACTGTTTTTAAGTGGCATACTCACATATTCTGTGAGTAGGGTTGCCACCTCAGCCATGTTTTCCTGGACACTTATGAGTTACACATGCTGCAGGGTGTGCAGGGAGGAACATGTATTGTGTTTCTGGACAGCACTATTCATGTTCCTCCCTGCACACCCTGCAACATGTGTAACTTATAAGTGTTCTGTATTTTAAGGGACAGGTGGCAACCCTATCTGTGAGGGCCCGTGCACCAGCATTCAGAGAGCTGGCGATGGTGTGTATTGTATCTCTGAAGAACTAATATGTGTAATACAAACCACCTCTGATTCTCTGAGAAGGTTTGGTAAATACTTCCACTCACAGCATATACAGTCATTGCCAAAAATATTGGAACCAGTTTTCCTTCTAAGGACAGTTTTGTGAGCGGCCCAGCAGTGGAACAGTTAATTAGAGCAATTATCAAACACTACACAATGCAGACTGCAGGGTGTGGTTCCTTTATTAACTGTTTCACTGCCGGGCCACTCACAAAACTGGCCTTAGAGGGAACACTGATTGGAACCCCTGCATTTCTGTCAGATAATGTCCCACTTCGCCCAGAAAATTGTTGGAATTACAAATGTTTAGGCATTCTCATGTTTATTTCTTTTGTTTTTATTGATTGACTGTGCTGCTGAAAAACAGTAGTAACTCTAATTGGAAGCATTTTTACTAATGGAAGTGTATAGCAAAATGCTTCTATTTAAAATTGAAATGTACCTATGAACAATTTCAGACAAAAACTTCCCCAAAAGACCAGAGCATTTTTGCCATCACTACATTTAAACAGAAATAGAGCCATTTTTTATATTTACTTATCAAAACTATATATTTTTTTTTAAGTAGACAACCCAAAGTATTGATCTAGGCACAGTTAACTTTTTCACAATTTTAGGTTTCTCATTGAAATTATTTACAAACAGCTTATGCAATCATGGCACAAATGGTTGTAAATGCTTCTCTGGGATCCCCGTTGTTCAGAAATAGCAGACATAATTGGCATTTTGATAATTAGAAGGCTGCTAAATGCAGCTGTGCACCACACTTGTATTATGCCCAGCAGTGAATGAGTTAATTAGGTAGCTTGTAGGGTTGATTTTAGCTTTAGTGTATAGGTTACCCTCCCACCTGACACATCCAGCCCCCTGATCCCCCCTAATCCCTCTCAAACAGCTCTCTTCTCTCCCCCACCCCACAATGGTCACACTCATCTTAACTACTGGCAGAAAGTCTGCCAGTACTAAAATAAAAGGCTTTTATATATATATATATATATATATATATATATATATATATATCTATATATCTATATATATATATATATATATATATATATATATGTGTGTGTTATATATTTTTTTCTGCAGTGTCCCCACATACCCCCAAACCTCCCTGATCCCCCCTCTACCTATTAACCGCCATCTTAGGTACTGGCAGCTGTCTGCCAGTACCCAGTTTGACCTCATTTTGATTTATTTCACTTTTTTT
Organism: Bombina bombina; assembly: GCF_027579735.1. Lineage (NCBI taxonomy): Eukaryota > Metazoa > Chordata > Amphibia > Anura > Bombinatoridae > Bombina > Bombina bombina. The sequence goes on along the minus strand of NC_069500.1, from coordinate 853,622,397 downwards.
TTTTTGTAGTGTAGCTGCCCACCTCATTAACATACCTCCCTCCCAGATCCCTTTTCCTCAACGGATCCCACATAGGATCCCCCTCATTGACCCTCCTTCCCCCTCACTGGCTTTTTTTTTCAGCTTGCCACCGCCTCCCTCCTTAAAGAACCCACCCACCAACGATCAGCACCACCGCTATCCGATGCAGAGAGGGCCACAGAGCGGCCCCCTCTTCATCAGTAACTCTGCAACTCTATTTCTACTGTGCACCACTCGTGGGCCATGCAGAAATATAAAAATGCTAAATAATGCATAGGTAAAAAAAAAAAAAAAAAAAAATATATATATATATATATATACATACAAAGTGGTAGAAAGTGCACTTCCACTCACTTTAGAGACAAGTTACCAGGGTTCAAAATTAATAAGCATAAAGAATCCAATAATTGCACTTTCTGGATTTAAACCACAGCAACCATTAATGTGTATTACACATTAAAGTTTGATGTGTTTTAAATCCAGAAAGTGCAATTATTGGATCATATATAAATATATATATATATATATATATATATATATATATATATATATATATATATATATATATATATATATATATATAATACTGTATCTATAATAATGAGGATTGTAAATTATTCACCTACTCTAACTTGACACTGTATTAGACCTAAATCTCTAATTATGCATATTTTACAATCAAAATGTTCTTCAAATCATTTTTTAAATTTTTTTAATATTTAATATATTATTAATATATGTGATAATGTTAATATAAAATAGATAACTATACATATATGCATATATACCTATAGGAATATATATACAGGTATAGGTATATACATACACACATATATATATATATATATATATATATATATATATATATTTACAATTAAAATTATATTGTTCTGTATGTGAATAACATTAAAATGTGAACTACAGGGAGTGCAGAATTATTAGGCAAGTTGTATTTTTGAGGATTAATTTTATTATTGAACAACAACCATGTTCTCAATGAACCCAAAAAACTCATTAATATCAAAGCTGAATAGTTTTGGAAGTAGTTTTTAGTTTGTTTTTAGTTATAGCTATTTTAGGGGGATATCTGTGTGTGCAGGTGACTATTACTGTGCATAATTATTAGGCAACTTAACAAAAAACAAATATATACCCATTTCAATTTTGTATTTTTACCAGTGAAACCAATATAACATCTCAACATTCACAAATATACATTTCTGACATTCAAAAACAAAACAAAAACAAATCAGTGACCAATATAGCCACCTTTCTTTGCAAGGACACTCAAAAGCCTGCCATCCATGGATTCTGTCAGTGTTTTGATCTGTTCACCATCAACATTGCGTGCAGCAGCAACCACAGCCTCCCAGACACTGTTCAGAGAGGTGTACTGTTTTCCCTCCTTGTAAATCTCACATTTGATGATGGACCACAGGTTCTCAATGGGGTTCAGATCAGGTGAACAAGGAGGCCATGTCATTAGATTTTCTTCTTTTATACCCTTTCTTGCCAGCCACGCTGTGGAGTACTTGGATGCGTGTGATGGAGCATTGTCCTGCATGAAAATCATGTTTTTCTTGAAGGATGCAGACTTCTTCCTGTACCACTGCTTGAAGAAGGTGTCTTCCAGAAACTGGCAGTAGGACTGGGAGTTGAGCTTGACTCCATCCTCAACCCGAAAAGGCCCCACAAGTTCATCTTTGATGATGCCAGCCCAAACCAGTACTCCACCTCCACCTTGCTGGCATCTGAGTCGGACTGGAGCTCTCTGCCCTTTACCAATCCAGCCACTGGCCCATCCATCTGGCCCATCAAGACTCACTCTCATTTCATCAGTCCATAAAACCTTAGAAAAATCAGTCTTGAGATATTTATTGGCCCAGTCTTGACGTTTCAGCTTGGTCGTCTTTCAGCCTTTCTTACCTTGGCCATGTCTTTGAGTATTGCACACCTTGTGCTTTTGGGCACTCCAGTGATGTTGCAGCTCTGAAATATGGCCAAACTGGTGGCAAGTGGCATCTTGGCAGCTGCACGCTTGACTTTTCTCAGTTCATGGGCAGTTATTTTGCGCCTTGGTTTTTCCACACACTTCTTGCGACCCTGTTGACTATTTTGAATGAAACGCTTGATTGTTCGATGATTACGCTTCAGAAGCTTTGCAATTTTAAGAGTGCTGCATCCCTCTGCAAGATATCTCACTATTTTTGACTTTTCTGAGCCTGTCAAGTCCTTCTTTTGACCCATTTTGCCAAAGGAAAGGAAGTTGCCTAATAATTATGCACACTTGATATAGGGTGTTGATGTCATTAGACCACACCCCTTCTCATTACAGAGATGCACATCACCTAATATGCTTAATTGGTAGTAGGCTTTCGAGCCTATACAGCTTGGAGTAAGACAACATGCATAAAGAGGATGATGTGGTCAAAATACTCATTTGCCTAATAATTCTGCACTCCCTGTATATCTCTTAGCGGGTTAGCGCTCGGGCGATGGTTGTTTTTTCCTAAGCACTCTCCTTTGACTTCTATGGGAAGAATATGTGTGTTGCAATATTTGGTTAGCGATCGCAGGGTCTCGATCGCACTCTAACTTTTTACTTTAATCTTGAAATACCAACCCAGTGCATGCAAAAAGTTTATGCATGGCCCTTTATGTATTATTTTTTAAAATGTCTGTGTTTAAAGCTTCTTTTCTCAAAACCCATCCAACATATGAATGTGTTAAGAGCAAATGAGTACAATTCTATATCAGATAATTCTAAAATCAAGCATTAACAATAGCATTAATGAAATTTACATGTGAAAAGGGATGCTTAAAAATATCAGAGAAAACAAGCAAAAGAGTAGCAATAAATATGTATTTTATGTAATATAATGTGTGTGTCACGCCGCGCTGCAATAGCTGTTGCTAGGGGTGCGGCATCTCCTTCCCTGCTCGTTGTCAGGGGCTGTGTCGGGTCCAGATGAGTGCGTCGCTCACCTCATTGCTACATGCTCCTCTCTCTGATGTCGGTCCGGATTCCTGTGGTGTGAATCCTGCGCCTATGTAAGTTGCTCAGAACGATCTATCACTGCCCAAGTATAGGTGCTACTTAGTGTGCTCCTGGGTGTGATAGATCGATATTCTCTGATTGCCTTATTGTTGATATACTGCTGCTGAACTCTGCTTGTCTGCCCACTTTGCCTGTTAACCCCTAAATTAGTGGATTGATATACTGCTGCTGACCTCTGATTGCCTGACAATTCTAGTGGTTTACCCTTGGACTGCTTTACCGTTGCCAAACCCTGCCTGCCTGACCATTCTAGTGGTTTACCCTTGGACTGCTTTACCATTGCCAAACCCTGCCTGCCTGACCATTCTAGTGGTTTACCCTTGGACTGCTCTGATTCTCTGGCTGTTGCCGCCCAAGACTACCCTGTCTGTGGTGAGTGCCGCTTGCCTCATCTTGCAAACTTTCTCTGCTCTGGGATATTCCCTATCATTCCGGCTCGACGGAGCAAACTTGTATAATGTAATGCTCGTGGGATATTCCACTATCAGACCAAAGTCTGATAGTGGAATATCCCATGGGCATTACATTATACTTGGTCCCTGGAGCCAGATGAGGTGGCAAGAGCAGTTTATCTTCAGGGACAGATGTTGGGAACCCATACCACACAGTTGCAGAGTATAGATTCCAAACTAGAGGCTATAACCGCTCAACTCTCTTCACTAGTTACAGCGAGGAATACCGCTCCTGTTGTTGTACCACCAGTCTCTACTCCCAGTGCTTCTTCCTCTGCTTCTGGAAGTATACCCCAGATACCATTGCCTGACAAGTATGAAGGTACTATTGATTGCAGGGGTTTCCTTAACCAATGCAGACTGCACTTCTGCAATGATCCTTACACCTTTCAGTCTTACCAGTCAAGAATCACATTTATAATTTCTTTACTGAAAGCAAAGGCCCTAGCCAGGGTCTCTCCCCTTTTGGAACAGAACGCTCCACTCCTGAATAGTGATGTTGTGAATTGTTCGCCGGCGAATAGTTCCCGGCGAACATAGCTTGTTCGCGTTCACAGCGGCGGGCGAATATATGCGATGTTCGATCCGCCCCCTATTCGTCATCATTGAGTAAACTTTGACCCTGTATCTCACAGTCTGCAGACACATTACAGCCAATCAGCAGCAGACACTCCCTCCCAGACCCTCCCAGCTCCTGGGCAGCAGCCATTTTAGATTCATTCTAATCCTGCATTGTTAGTGAGAGGAGGGACAGTGTAGCTGCTGCTGATTTTTTGGGAAATTGATAGCTAGGCTAGTGTATTCAGTGTCCACTACAGTCCTGAAGGACTCATCTGATCTCTGCTGTAAGCACAGCACCCCAAAAAGCACTTTTTAGGGCTAGAACATCTTTTTCTTTTTTTTTTTTGTTGCCTGTGTAATTTTGACTGTGAAACATCAGTCTGCTAGTGTAATCTAATTGCAGTTGCCTACCTGCCAGCGTGTGTGCCAGGCCCACTTGCCAACTAGTGCCACCACTCACATCTGTTGTAACAGTAGTGTAAATATTTAAAAAAAAAACTTTTTTGACTGTGAAACATCAGTCTACTAGTGTAATCTAATTGCAGTTGCCTGCCTGCCTGCCAGCGTGTGTGCCAGGCCCACTTGCCAACTAGTGCCACCACTCATATTTGTTGTAACAGTAGTGTAAATATTTAAAAAAAAAACTTTTTTGACTGTGAAAAATCAGTCTGCTAGTGTAATCTAATTGCAGTTGCCTGCCTGCCTGCCAGTGTGTGTGCCAGGCCCACTTGCCAACTAGTGCCACCACTCATATTTGTTGTAACAGTAGTGTAAATATTTTAAAAAAAACTTTTTTGACTGTGAAACATCAGTCTGCTAGTGTAATCTAATAGCAGTTGCCTGCCTGCCAGCGTGTGTGCCAGGCCCACTTGCCAACTAGTGCCACCACTAATATCTGTTATAACAGTAGTGTAAATATTTTAAAAAAAAACTTTTTTGACTGTGAAACATCAGTCTGCTAGTGTAATCTAATTGCAGTTGCCTGCCTGCCAGCGTGTGTGCCAGGCCCATTTGCCAACTAGTGCCACCACTCATATTTGTTGTAACAGTAGTGTAAATATTTTTAAAAAAAATCTTTTTTGACTGTGAAACATCAGTCTGCTAGTGTAATCTAATTGCAGTGGCCTGCCTGCCAGCGTGTGTGCCAGGCCCACTTGCCAACTAGTGCCACCACTCATATTTGTTGTAACAGTAGTGTAAATATTTTTTAAAAAAACTTTTTTGACTGTGAAACATCAGTCTGCTAGTGTAATCTAATAGCAGTTGCCTGCCTGCCAGCGTGTGTGCCAGGCCCACTTGCCAACTAGTGCCACCACTAATATCTGTTATAACAGTAGTGTAAATATTTAAAAAAAAAACTTTTTTGACTGTGAAACATCAGTCTGCTAGTGTAATCTAATTGCAGTTGCCTGCCTGCCAGCGTGTGTGCCAGGCCCATTTGCCAACTAGTGCCACCACTCATATTTGTTGTAACAGTAGTGTAAATATTTTTTAAAAAAATCTTTTTTGACTGTGAAACATCAGTCTGCTAGTGTAATCTAATTGCAGTGGCCTGCCTGCCAGCGTGTGTGCCAGGCCCACTTGCCAACTAGTGCCACCACTCATATCTTTTGTAACAGTAGTGTAAATATTTAAGAAAAAAAACTGTTTTGACTGTGAAACATCAGTCAGCTAGTGTAATTTAATTGCAGTTTCCTGCCTGCCAGCGTGTGTGCCAGGCCCACATGCCAACTAGTGCCACCACTCATATTTGTTGTAACAGTATTGTAAATATTTAAAAAAAAACATTTTTTGACTGTGAAACATCAGTCTGCTAGTGTAATCTAATTGCAGTTGCCTGCCTGCCAGCGTGTGTGCCAGGCCTACTTGCCCAGTGCCACCACTCATATCTGGTATAACAGTAGTGTAAATTATAAAAAAAAAAACTTTTTTGACTGTGAAACATCAGTCTGCTAGTGTAATCTAATTGCAGTTGCCTGCCTGCCAGCATGTGTGCCAGGCCCACTTGCCCAGTGCCACCACTCATATCTGGTGTAACAGTAGTGTAAATAAAAAAAAAACTTTTTTGACTGTGAAACAGTCTGCTAGTGTAATCTAATTGCAGTTGCCTGCCTGCCAGCGTGTATGCCAGGCCCACTTGCCAACTAGTGCCACCACTCATATTTGTTGTAACAGTAGTGTAAATATTTAAAAAAAAACTTTTTTGACTGTGAAACATCAGTCTGCTAGTGTAATCTAATTGCAGTTGCCTGCCTGCCAGCGTGTGTGCAAGGCCTACTTGCCAACTAGTGCCACCACTCGTATCTGTTGTAACAGTAGTGTAAATATTTAAAAAATAAACTTTTTTGAATGTGAAACATCAGTCTGCTTTTTTGTGTCAGGCTCACAGCGTATACTGTGCACACTTGCCCAGTGCCACCACTCATATCTTGTTTAATAGTAGTGTAAGTGTACATTTAAAAAAAATAAACTTTTTGGATTGTGAAACATCAGTCTGCTTTTTTGTGTCAGGCTCACAGCGTATACTGTGCCCACTTGCCCAGTGCCACCACTCATATCTTGTTTAATAGTAGTGTAAGTGTACATTTAAGAAAAAAATGACAGGCAGAGGCAGGCCACCCCGCAGGTGCAAATTGTGGTCATTGTACTGTGATTCCCTTTGACTCTACAATAATGCCCAGTGTTCAGAGGCCACGTACCATGAATGCGAAAAGTTCTGAGGAGGACCTAGTTGACTGGCTAACATAGGACACCCAATCTTCTACAGCTTCCGCTCGGAACCTTGACGCACCATCCACCTCCAGCTTAGCTTCGGGCACCTCTCAAGTGACCACTCATCCGCCTGCCGCCACCACCAACACTAGCACCACAGCCGCTTCACTTGATCTGTCAGAGGAGTTATTGACACATCAGTTTGAAGAAATGAGTGATGGGCAACCATCATTGACAGAGGATGTAGATAACAGTGATATGTCTTAGTCAGGCAGCATTACAGACATGGACGTACGGTGTGATGATGATGATGTTGTACCCGCTGCTGCTTCCTTTGTTGATTTGTCAGATACAAGTGAAGCGGTTGATGATGATACGTCTGTGGATGTCACGTAGGTGCCCGCTAGAGGAGAAGAAGAAGAGGGGGAAAGTTCAGATGGGGAGACAGAGAGGAGGACGATGAGACGAGTTGGAAGCAGGGGGAGGTCGTCGCAAGGAGCTAGTGGCACAGTCAGACAGCATGCATCGGCACCCGGGGTCAGCCAGACAGCACGCCAATCAACGCATGTTGTTGCCACCACCAGAATGCCGTCATCGCAGAGCTCAGCAGTGTGGAATTTTTTTTGTGTGTCTGCCTCTGACAAGAGCGATGCCATTTGCAACCTGTGCAAAAAGAAACTGAGTCGTGGGAAGTCCAACACCCACCTAGGTACAACTGCTGTGCGAAGGCACATGATCGCACATCACAAACGCCAATGGGATGAACACATGAGTAGAAGCAGCACACAAACTCAAAGCCACCATCCTCCTCCTGGTCCAGCATCTTCAGCCACGTCAACCACTGCTGTCCTCCTTGCCCTCTCTCAACCATCCGCCACTCCGTCTCTCTTCCGTAGCAGTTCCTGCTCATCTGCCCACAGTCAGGTGTCTGTCAAGGACATGTAAGCGTAAGAAGCCAATGTCCCAAAGTCACCCCCTTGCCCGGCGTCTGACAGCTGGCTTGTCTGAACTCTTAGCCTGCCAGCTTTTACCATACAAGCTGGTGGATTCTGAGGCGTTCAAACAATTTGTAGCTATTGGGACACCGCAGTGGAAGGTACCCGGCCAAAATTTCTTTGCACAAAAGGCAATCCCCAACCTGTACTCGATTGTGCGAAAGGAAGTAATGGCATGTCTGGCACACAGTGTTGGGGCAAGGGTCCATCTGACCACTGATAGCTGGTCTGCAAAGCATGGTCAGGGCAGGTATATCATCTACACTGCGCATTGGGTAAACCTGCTGACGGCTGCCAAGCATGGAATGCGTGGCTCTGCAGAGGAGTTGGTGACACCGCCACAACTTGCAGGCAAGCCTGCTGCCACCTCCTCTACTCCTCCTACTCCATCCTCTTCCATAACCTCTTCCTCGGCTGAGTCCTCTTCTGCTGCTGCATCTTGCTCCACATCTACGGCAGCCCCCCAGCTCTGCAGGTACTATTCCACATCCCGGATACGGCAGTGTCATGCCATCTTGGGGTTGACTTGCCTGAAAGCAGAGAGTCACACTGGAATAGCACTCCTGAATGCACAGGTGGATCAGTGGCTGACTCCACACCAACTGGAGATCGGCAAAGTGGTTTCTGACAACGGAAGTAATTTGGTGGCGGCATTGAAATTGGGCAAGTTGACACATGTGCCGTGCATGGCACATGTGTGTAATCTGATCGTACAACGCTTTGTGCATAAGTACCCAGGCTTACAGGACATCCTGAAGCAGGCCAGGAAGGTGTGTGGCCATTTGAGGCGTTCCTACACGGCCATGGCGCACTTTTCCGATATCCAGCGGCGAAACAACATGCCAGTGAGGCGCTTGATTTGCGACAGCCCGACACGTTGGAATTCAACACTCCTAATGTTCGACCGCCTGCTCCAACAAGAAGAAGCCGTTAACGAGTATTTGTATGACCGGGGTGCTAGGACAGCCTCTGCAGAGCTGGGATTTTTTTTTCCCACGTTACTGGGCACTCATGCGCAATGCCTGTCGGCTCATGCGTCCTTTTGAGGAGGTGACAAACCTAGTCAGTCGCACCGAAGGCACCATCAGCGACATCATACGATTTGTTTTCTTCCTGGAGCGTGCCCTGCGAAGAGTGCTGGATCAGGCCGTAGATGAGCGTGAAGAGGAAGAGTTGTGGTCACCATCACCACCAGAAACAGCCATATCAGCGTTGCTTGCTGGACCAGCGGCAACGCAGGAAGAGGATTGTGAGGAAGAGGAGTCAGAGGAGGAATGTGGCTTTGAGGAGGAAGACCAACCACAACAGGCATCCCAGGTTGCTTGTTGTCACCTATCTGGTACCCGTGGTGTTGTACATGGCTGGGGGAAAGAAGATACCTTCAGTGAGATCATTGAGGACAAGGAATGGGACATGAGTAGCTCGGCATCCAACCTTGTGCAAATGGGGTCTTTCATGCTGTCATGCCTGTTGAGTGACCCTCGTATAAAAAAGCTGAAGGAGAACGACCTGTACTGGGTGTCCACGCTAATAGACCCCCGGTATAAGCATAAAGTGCCTGAAGTGTTACCAAATTACCACAAGTCGGAAAGGATGCAGCTGTTCCAAAATAAATTAAAAAGTATGCTTTACACAGCGTATAAGGGTGATGTCACAGCACAACGGGAATCTAACAAGGGAAGAGGTGAAAGTAATCCTCCGACTCCCACGACCACGCTGGCAAGGACAGGACGCTTTACAGACGTGTTGATGATGGAGGACATGCGGAGATTTTTAATTCCTATGCATCGCATAGCCCTGTGGGTCCACCCTCCGAGAACGACTCGACCGACAGGTAGCAGACTACCTCGCCTTAACTGCAGATCTCGACACTCAGAGGAGCGATGAACCCCTTGACTACTGGGTGTGCAGGCTTGACTTGTTGCCTGAGCTATCCCAATTTGCAATAGAACTTCTGGCCTGCCCCGCTTCAAGTGTCCTGTCAGAAAGGACCTTCAGTGAAGCAGGAGGTATTGTCACTGAGAAGAGAAGTTGCCTAGGTCAAAAAAGTCTAGATTACCTCACCTTTATTAAGATGAATGAGGGATGGATCCCAAAGGAACTGACATTGGGCGATACATTCGAGTAAAAAAGGCCTGATGAGATGAGCTGCCTTGGGCTAAAAATGGTCCACACGCTGCTGTATTTTATCTTCAAATGCCGGATGACTTGCGTGACTTATCCGGCACCAACTATGGTTCAAGCCGCAATGTTTTAGGGCACTTTAGGGCTGCAACAATACCTAATTTTTCAGGCATGTGTACATGCCTAATTTTTCTGGCCTCTGGTGCAGCACTGTGGCTTCAAAAACCAAACCAATAAAAAAGGCACATAACAGGGATTAAACTGATAGGAATAGTACTACTTAACACACCACTCCTAAATGGTGGCACATTAGATTGCACGCGCAGTGCCCCAAATTTGAAGTAGGAGGACTGACCAAGCATCTTTTTCCATCTCCCGGTTCCTAAAATCCATGCCATATACACGTCCCCTGATAGGGGACGGAACAGGGATTAAACTGATAGGAATAGTACTACTTAACACACCTTATAATAATTCAGAGAGAGGCAACGCAGAGAGAGGAGTCTGAAGAAGAGGAGTCAGAGGAGGAAGGTGGCTTTGAGGAGGTGGAAGACCAAATACAGCAGGCGTCCCAGGGGGCTTGTTGTCACCTTTCGGGGACCCTTGGTGTTGTACGTGGCTGGGTGGAGGAAGAGACCTTCAATGACATCAGTGAGGACAAGGAACGGGACATGGCTAGCTTGGTATCTAACATTGTGCAAATGGGGAGTTTGCGGTTGTGCAAATGGACTGTTTGCGGTTGTTTGCGGTGCGTTAAAGGGACAGTCTAGGCCAAAATAAACTTTCATGATTCAGATAGAGCATGTAAGTTTAAACAATTTTCCAATTTACTTTTATCACCAATTTTGCTTTGTTCTCTTGGTATTCTTAGTTGAAAGCTTAACCTAGGAGGTTCATATGCTAATTTCTTAGACCTTGAAGCCCATCTCTTTCAGATTGCATTTTAACAGTTTTTCACCACTAGAGGGTGTTAGTTCATGTATTTCATATAGATAACACTGTACTCGTGCACGAGAAGTTATCTGGGAGCAGGCACTGATTGGCTAGACTGAAAGTCTGTCAAAAGAACTGAAAAAAAGGGGCAGTTTAAAAGTATATTATTATAAATGTGTTAGTTATGCAAAACTGGGAAATGGGTAATAAAAGGGATTATCTTTCTTTTAAAACAATAAAAATTCTGGTGTAGACTGTCCCTTTAAACGGGGAGTTTGGTCTGTCACTGTGAAGCGGGCGTAACCCTTACACTACCTGATTGATACAACATCATACCTGATGTTTTAAAGCACGTTATTCCAAACAATTTAGGAATGTTAGGTGATTTATGCCCTTTGTGGCTTAAAACCAGACTCTGCATCAAGTTTTACCATGGATCCCCCTCCGGCATGCCACAGTCCAGGTGTTAGTCCCCTTGAAACAACTTTTCCATCACTATTGTGGCCAGAAAGAGTCCCTGTGGGTTTAAAAATTCGCCTGCCCATTGAAGTCAATGGGGGTTCGCCCGGTTCGCCGGTTCGCAAATTTTTGGCGAAGTTCGCGTTCGCTGGTCGAAAACCCAAATTTTTAGGTTCGTGACATCAGACGCTGATGCGTTAATTTCTGCACTTACTACTGTGTTTGGGACTTCTGGCCATACTTGTGCTGCAGAATTTTCTCTCCTAGATCTTCGCCAGGGCAATAGAACTGTGGCACAATTTGCCATCGAGTTTCGCACCTTGGCACTAGAGACCAGTTGGGATAGCAGTGCCCTCAAGGCAGCCTTTAGGAGGGGTCTGCATGAATGCATCAAAGATGAACTCACTTATCATGATATTCCTTCTTCTTTAGAGGACTTTATAACACTTTGTATCAGTCTAGACTCTCGCTTCCAGGAGAGACAAGCTGAGAGAGACAGAACTCAGAGAATCCTTTTCTCCTGTCCTTCTATTCATCCGGTTTCTGCAGTGTCCTCTACCCCTTTGACTTTTCCAGCCACCCCAGTAGAGGAACCCATGGATGTTTCCTCCTTCAAACCCTCAGAGTCTGAAAGACAGAGAAGAAGGAAATTGAGACTATGTTTTTATTGTGGCTCTAACTCCCACCAACTAAAGAACTGTGACATTCCGCAGGGAAAAGCCAATGCTTAGGGGATGACACTGGGGTACCTCTAAGCATGATATCTACTAAATCCCCTCACTCCTCTCGGATTGTGGTACCTGTTACCCTTACCTTCCTTCAGAATACTGTCCACACTCAATCCTTCATTGATTCAGAGGCAGCTGGAAACTTTCTGTCAGGTTAGGAAATGTCCAGAAGAAGACCCAAATGCTAGGTCGAACTTAAACAACACCCTTGCACTCTGAGTTTAATCCAGGACGTAACCCCACAATAACCCCCACGATAACAACCAAAAAACAAAGTACTCACGATGGAGCAGGGTTAGCCTCTGCCAAAGTAATTCAAGATATCAGCCAGATAGACTTCTGAATAAGGAACTGGTTTCAGGAAATGTCTTCCACAGAATCAGGAGAGCAGGGATAGTCCACTTATACTCAGATAGAAGAAGGGTACAACAGGAAACAGTTAATAATGCAGGAGTAGGTAATTTGTTATCAGGCAGTCTGAGGGTTAACACTGTGTAGACAGTCTTTGCAGAGTATGCAACAGGTAATCAGGCAGTTTGAGGGTTAACACTGAGTAGACAGTCTTTGCAGAGTATGCAACAGGTAATCAGGCAGTTTAAGGTTAACACTGTGTAGACAGTCTTTGCAGAGTATGCAACAGGTAATCAGGCAGTTTGAGGTTTAACACTGTGTAGTCAGAACTTGCAGAATTAACAACATGTAATCAGGTAGTTTGAAGGTTAACACTGTGTTGTCAGAACTTGCAGAGATAGCAACAGGTAATCTGGTAGTTTGAAGGTTAACACAGATTAATCAGTATTTATTGAGATTGGCAACAGGATATCAAGCAGTTTGAAGGTTTACACTGAATAATTGTATTTGCAGAGTTTGGAAACAGGTAAACATGCAGATTGAAGGTTTCACAGAAATAACAGTATTTGAATAGTTTGGCAGTACACAGAGTAGTCAGAATTTGCAGCAGGTAAACAGGCAGTTTGAAAGTTTCACAAAACAAACAGTACTTGCATTGTTTGGAGACAGGTAATCAGGAGGTTGAAGGTTAATCCAGCATAGTCAGTCCTTGAAGAGATTGGCAACAGAAAAGCAGCAGTTAGAGAGATTCCACAGCGAATTCCTAACAGAAGCCACAAAGTTAAACAAACAAACGGGCACTGGAGAAACAGGAAGCCCGGAATAAAAAGCCTGGTTGTGACATCATCAGGAAGGGGTGGCTCAGACACCTGTCAATCAAGCACACCGAGAGGACTGCATAGCTTCCCAGCAGCCGAGCGTGACACTTTCTGGATCACCATTTTATGATTCAAGCTGGTTTGTCTCTTCTGCAGGAAATACATTGTCTCAAAATAACTACTCTGGATGGCACCCCCCTTGGTTCAGGCTTGATCCATTTTAAATCAGCACCCCTGACCCTGACTGTGGGAGTCCTTCATACCGAACAGCTGCAGGTCAAGGTCATTCATTTCCCAGCACAGCTTGTCATCTTTGGTCTTCCTTGGCTTCAGATACACAATCCACAAATCAACTGGGCTGAAGGACAACTGGCCTCCTTGGGTACCTCCTGTTTCTACTCCTGCCTTGCTAAAGTCACTCCTCTGCTCTGCATCCCCATAGTATACAGACTCCTCCAAACCTACCCTCAGTATATGTGGACTTTGCAGATGTGTTTGAGAAAAGAGCAACCAACGTGCTGCCACCCCACCCTCCTTATGACTGCAAAATCGACCTCTTTCCCAGAGCCCCACTTCCTAAAGGGAGGACTTATCTACTTTCCAAAGCTGAAACCAAATCCATGGAGGAGTACATCCAAGAGAACTTAGCTAAAGGTTTCATTCACCTTTCCTCTTCTCCTGCTGGGGCAGGCTTCTTTTGCGTCAGTAAGAAGGATGGTGGGCTCAGAGCCTGCATCGACTACAGGGCCTTGAACAACATAACTATCAAGAATCGCTATCCCATTCCTTTGATCACCAAACTGTATGACTCACTCCAGGATGCTCGCTTCTTCACCAAGCTGGACTTACGTGGGGCATACAATCTGATTTGTATCTTCCCAGGTCACAAATGGAAGACCGCCTTCAACACAATATGAGGGCATTATGAAAATCTTGTAATGCCCTTTGGGCTGTGTAATGCCCCTGCAGTCTTCCAGGCATTTGTCAACAATGTCTTCCGTGACCTCCTCAACTGCACTGTCATCGTCTATCTGGATGACATCCTTGTTTTCTCTTCCACTTTGGAGGAGCATCATAAACACATGAGACAGGTACTTCAACGTCTCAGAGACAATTCTTTGGTAGCCAAGCTAGAAAAATGTGAGTTTGATCAAGTTCAGATCCAATTCCTTGGTTATGTCATCTCGAAGGAGGGTTTTGCCATGGATCCTGCTAAACTCACCGCAGTTTTAGAATAGCTTCAACCTACTTCATTAAAGGATTTACAGAGATTCTTGAGGTTCTCCAATTATTACCGCAAGTTTATAAAGAACTTTTCTCAAGCAGTCGCTCCACTGACTGAATTGACTAAGTGGAACAAAGACTGTAAACATTGGCCTCCCGAAGCCATAAATGCCTTCTCTTGTCTGAAAAAGGCTTTCTGTTCTGCTCCACCATCCTGATCCTGAGCTACAGTTCACTCACTTTAGGGGCTGGAGCAGTTCTAACCCAAAGGGATCCTTTAACTTCCAAGTCACACCTTGTAGCCTTTTTCTCTAAACGCTTTACTCCTGCAGAGAGGAATTTTGATATGCGTAATCGTGAACTCTTAGCTATTAAGATGGCTTTGACTGAATGATGTCATTGGTTAAAGGGCACTGCCAATCCCATTCAGATTCTCACCGACCACAAGAATCTGACTTACCTAGAGACTGCTCATCGACTCAATCCTCGACATGCCAGGTGGGCCTTGTTCTTTTCCCATTTTAACTTTGTGGTCTCTTATCTTCCTGGGACCAAGAACAAGAAGGCGGACGCCCTTTCCTGTCAGTTCCATCACTCAAGTGATTCCTCTGAAGCTTCTATTGAACACATCATACCTCCCTCCTGTGTGGTTGCTCAACTTAATATCACCCTTCTGCAAAGACTGCAACGTGCCCAGTCTAGCAAACCTCCTGTGGGTAGCCTCCAATATCCTCTTTGTACCTCTGAACCTATGCACCCCTGTGCTATTCTGGGCTCATGATAGTAAACTCTCAGGACATCCTGTTTTGACTAGGACTTTTAAGCGTCTTTCCCAACATGTATAGTTGGGCTAATATAAAGTCTGATGCTCAGGATTATGTGAAAGCCTGCACAACTTGTGCTGCCAATAAAACTCCCAGATACTTGCCTACTGGCTTGCTCCAACCATTGTCCATTCCCAAACAACCATGGACACACATAACTATGGACTTCATTGTGGATCTCCCACCTTCTGACCACCATACAGTTATCTGGGTTGTCGTGGATCAGTTCTCCAGACTGGCTCATTTTGTACCCTTAACAAAACTGCCTTCGGCCCAGCAATTATCATCTCTTTTTCTCTTGCATGTGGTACGACTTCATGGCATTCCTGTGAATATTGTTTCCGACAGAGGTCCACAATTCATCTCTACCTTTTGGAGAGCCTTTTGCAAGTTGATTGGAACCACTGTGTCCTTGTCTTCTGGCTACCATCGTCAGACCAATGGACTAACTGAGAGAGTAAACCAGGATCTCGAGGCCTACCTTAGAGCCTTTGTCAATTCTCCCCATGCCAATTAATCTGACTTGCTGCCCCTAGCCGAGCTGGCTAGAAACACTCATTGTCACTCTTCTCTATGATTCTCTCCATTTTAAGCTGCAGCAGGGTATCAACCTTGTGTCTTCCCTCTTTCTGCTCAGTCTACTGGGGTTCCTGCTGCAGACTGACAAGTTACTGAACTCACCACTCATTGGTGATATATTCGCTCTCAGCTACGTTCAGCTGTCTCTAGATACAAGAAGTTTGCTGATCATCATATTGCCTCTGTATGTGCCATCTCGGTAGGTGAACGTGTTTGGGTATCTACTCGACATATTTGTCTATGTCAACCCTGTCACAAACTAGGGCCTAGGTTTATCGGTCCTTGTCCTGAAAAGACTGTCTCCTGTTGCCTACAAAGTGGCCTTGCCCAAAACCCTACGCAATACACCCAGTCTTCCATATCTCTCTACTCAAGGCTTACATCAGGAATAGATATACCTGAGCTCCTCCACTCCTGGTCCATGGCGAACCCTGAATATGAGGTTGCTAAGATCCTGGACTCCAGATACAGGTGCAGACAACTGCAGTATCTCTTACATTGGAAGGGTTATTCTGTAGTGGCTCGTTCCTGACCGTGACGTACATGCTCCATCTTTGGTCTCCAGATTCCATGTTGCTCATCCTTTAAAGCCGACTCTAGTTCCCGGAGGCTATGTCATGCTGTGCCACTCTAGCTGTTGCTAGGGGCGTGGCGTCTCCTTCCCTGCTCATTGTCAGGTGCTGTATTGGGTCCAGATGCATGCAGCGCTGATGTCACGCTCCTCTCTCTGATGCCGGTCCGGAATCCTGTGTGTGAATCCTGCGCCTATGTAAGTTGCTCAGAACGATAGGTGCTACTTTGTGTGCTCCTGGGTGTGATAGATCATTATTCTCTGATTGCCTTATTGTTGATATACTGCTGCTGAACTCTGCTTGTCTGACCACTCTGCCTGTTAACCCCTACATTGCTGGATTGATATACTGCTGCTGAACTCTGCTTGTCTGACCACTCTGCCTGTTAACCCCTAAATTGCTGGATTGATATACTGCTGCTGACCTCTGCTTGCCTGACCATTCTAGTAGTTCACCCTTGGACTGCTTTACCATTGCCAAACTCTGCCTGCCTGACCATTCTAGGAGTTTACCCTTGGACTGCTTTACCATTGCCAAACCCTGCCTGACCATTCTAGTGGTTTACCCTTTGACTGCTTTACCATTGCCAAACCTTGCCTGTCTGACCATTCTAGTGGTTTACCCTTTGACTTCTCTGATTCCCTGCCTATTGCCGCCGAAGACTACCCTGCCTGTAGTGAGTGCCGCTTACCTCATCTTGCAAACTTTCTCTGCTCTGGGATATTCCCTATCATTCCGGCTTGATACCGGGATAAGAAGACTTCTGGCCAAGTTTGGTCTGATAGTGGAATATCCCACGAGCATTACAGTGTGCAAACTGTACAATTTGTGGGTGGATGTACAATAAGCACAACTATATTTTAAGTACGCCAATGCAGTTAATTTCTTCTATTTATCAATATGCTTATAGAAACCACCTATATTCCAGAGCTCAGTTATTCTCTGAGGGTCATACGGTTAGTAAAGTCATCAAATGTTAAAGGCTTTCAAAAGACGATCTACTTTTTTCCTTATGTTGACTTCATAGAGCTACTTTATTGAAGATTATTTTTTTATCATTCCATGTCTTTTTCCTTGTGAAGATTTTGGGCCAGATTACGAGTGGCATGCTAAGATTTACGTGCAAGCTAAACAGGGTTTATCGCGGGAGTTTACGCTCGTATTACAAGTTGAAAGTAAACATGGATGCATGAGGGCAGTCACGATTTAAACTAGAATAATTGCCACGTCCTCAGAGCTCTGGTCAACTGTTTCACTAAACAAATACATTAAAAAGTACAGTTACACTCATAATAACATTATCTAATAAAAAAAAAATTTAAAAAAAATATTGCACAAAAAAGTTAATATGGCTCAAAGATATGAGGTCTCAGGTGTTTGGAAAAAAAAATCAGGCAAAAGGGCTTTAACATTGGGATACATATATATGTCTAAATGTGTTGTGTTATGTGTGTGTACATATGTATTAATGTATTTATATGTGTATTTATGTATTTACAGACATATATATATATATACAGTATATGTATATATACTGTATATATGTCTGTAAATACATAAAAACACATATAAATACATTAATACATATGTACACACACAACATATTTAGACATATAAACACATAAATACGTATATATATATATATATATATATATATATATATATATATATATATATATATATATATATATATATATAGGCACATTAAAGCCCTTTGCTGTCAAACATGTAAAAGCATATATGCAATATTCATATGTAATAATGGTTTTAAATATGTATTTAATTAAATATTTCACATTCCAATGTTCTGCACATAGCAGAATATATTCTATGTATTTATAAATAGATATAAAATCATATAGATATTTAGGTATAGATATGTATTGTACCAAAAATATCATAAGATATATGTAGAAATATGTATTTATGAATACATAGAACATACAGGTGAAATTCGAACAATTAGAATATTGTGCAAAAGTTCATTTATTTCACTAATGCAACTTAAAAGATGAAACTAATATATGAGATGGATTCATTACATGCAAAGCAAGATAGTTCAAGCCGTGATTTGTCATAATTGTGATGATTATGGCTTACAGCTCATGAAAACCCCAAATCCACAATCTCAGAAAATTAGAATATTGTGAAAAGGTGCAATATTCTAGGCTCAAAGGCCCATAGTTATCAAGGTCTGGCGAACCTGATCTGACACTGCGGATCAGGTCCGCCAGACCTCGCTGAATATGGCGAGCAATACGCTCCCCGTATTCAGCATTGCACCCGCAGCTCACAAGAGCTGCTGGTGCAACGCATCCCCCTGCAGACTCGAGGCCAATGGGCCGCCAGCAGGGGGGTGTTTCATCAACCCGATCGTACTCAATCGAGTTGATTTCTGGCAATGTGTGTTCGCCTGCTCAGAGCAGGCGGACAGGTTATGGAGCAGCGGTCTTTGCGACCGCTGCTTCATAACTGCTGTTTCTGGCGACTCTGATGACTCGCCAGAAACACGGGGCATCAAGCTCCATTCGGAGCTTGGTACATGTGCCCCAAAGTGTCCCACTCTAATGAGCTAATTAACACCTACAAAGGATTCCTGAGCCTTTAAATGGTCTCTCAGTCTGGTTCAGTAGGAATCACAATCATGGGAAAGACTGCTGACCTGACAGTTGTGCAGGAAACCATCATTGACACCCTCCATAAGGAGGCAAAGCCTCAAAAGGTTATTGCAAAAGAAGTTGGATGTTCCCAAAGTGCTGTATCAAAGCACATTAATAGAATCTTATGTGGAAGAGAAAATTGTGGAAGAGAAAGGTACACAATCAGCAGGTATGACCACAGCCTGGAGAGGATTGTCAGGAAATGGCCATTCAAAAGTGTTGGGGACTTTCACAAGGAGTGGACTGAGGCTGGAGTCAATGCATCAAGAGCCACCACACACAGGCAGATACTGGACATGGGCTTCAAATGTCTTATTCCTCTTGTTAAGCCGCTCCTGAACAACAAAACAACGTCAGAAGCGTCTTACCTGGACTAAAGAAAAACAGACCTGGTCTGTTGCTCAGTGGTCCAAAGTCCTCTTTTCTGATGAGAGCAAATTTTGCATCTCATTTGGAAACCAAGGACCCAGAGTATGGAGGAAGAATGGAGAGGCACAAACTGCAAGATGCTTGAAGTCCAGTGTGAAGTTTCCACAGTCTGTGTTGATTTGGGGAGCAATGTCATCTGCTGGTGTTGGTCCACTTTGCTTCATTAAGTCCAGGGTCAATGCAGCCATCTACCAGGAGATTTTGGAGCACTTCATGCTTCCTTCCGCAGACAAGCTCTATGGGATGCTGACTTCATTTTCCAGCAGGACTTGGCACCTGCCCACACTGCCAAAATCACCAAAACCTGGTTCAATGACCGTGGGATTACTGTGCTTGATTGGCCAGCAAACTTGCCTGACCTGAACTCCATAGAGAATCTATGGGGCATTGCCAAGAGAAAGATGAGAGACATGAGACCGAACAATGCAGAAGAGCTGAAGGCTGCTATTGAAGCATCCTGGTCTTCCATAACACCTCAGCAGTGCCACAGGCTAATAGCTTCCATGCCACGCCGCAATGAGGAAGTAATTGCTGCAAAAGGGGTCCAAACCATCTACAGAGTACATACAATATGCATGCTTATACTTTTCAGAGGTCCGATATTGTTCTATGTACAATCCTTGTTTTATTGATTGCATGTAATATTCTAATTTTCTGAGATTGTGGATTTGGGGTTTTCATGAGCTTTAAGCCATAATCATCACAATTATGACAAATCACGGCTTGCATTATCGTGCTTTGCATGTAATGAGTCTATCTCATATATTAGTTTCACCTTTTAAGTTGCATTAATGAAATAAATTAACTTTTGCACGATATTCTAATTGTTCGAGTTTCACCTGTATTCTGCTATGTGAATAAAATTGGAATGTGAAATATTCATATTTTCATGTCAGCTTAGCGCACTTGAGAATATGCAATTGGGTTTGCGTGCGGGTAGGGTGTTTTTTCAGCTCCGTTGAGTTCTATGGGGGAATATGTTAATGCACATGCGATATTCGAAGTTCGGCTTTTTATGCACATCTAGTTAGCATGTGAGCAAAAACTTTTTACTTTCAACTCTTAA